>NC_091150.1:31585782-31701941 GCF_040958095.1 Procambarus clarkii | reverse complement strand
GCCTCACCACTTTTACTGTGTTTACCGGCACACACACACACACACACACACACACACTGTAGGATTCTCTAAGACGACCTGGACAGGTTGCAGAGATGGTCAGAGAAATGGCTACTGGAGTTCAACACGAGTAAATGTAGAGTTATGGAAATGGGATCAGGTGACAGGCGGCCAAAGAGACAGTACACAATGAAGGGGAACAGCCTACCTGTAACGATTCGAGAAAGAGACCTGGGGGTGGACGTAACACCTAACCTAACTCCTGAGGCGCATATAAATAGGATAACGACAGCAGCATACTCTACACTGGCGAAAGTTAGAACTTCATTCAGAAACCTAAGTGAGGAGGCTTTTAGGGCGCTGTACACTGCCTACGTGAGGCCAGTCTTAGAGTATGCCGCGCCATCATTGAGTCCCCACCTGAAGAAACACATAAGGAAACTGGAAAAGGTTCAGAAGTTTGCGACGAAGCTTGTCCCAGAGTTACGAGGGATGGGATATGAAGAGCGCCTGAAAGAACTGAACCTTACGACACTAGAAAAAAGAAGGGAGAGAGGGGATATGATAAGAACATATAAAGTACTCAGGGGAATTGACAAAGTGGAGATAGATGAAATGTTTACACGCAATAGTAACAGAACGAGGGGACATGGGTGGAAACTGGAAACTCAGATGAGTCACAGAGATGTTAGGAAGTATTCTTTTAGCGTGAGAGTAGTGGAAAAATGGAATGCACTTTAGGAGCAGGTTGTGGAAGCAAACTCTATTCATAATTTTAAGACTAGATATGATAGGGAACTGGGACAAGAGTCATTGCTGTAAACAACCGATGGCTAGAAAGGCGGGAACCAAGAGTCAATGCTCGATCCTGTAAGCACAAATAGGTAAGTACAAATAGGTGAGAACACACACACACACACATATATATATATATATATATATATATATATATATATATATATATATATATATATATATATATATATATATATATATTTCATTGAATATGACCGCATATTCTGTATTTATTATTTTCTGGTTTAGGGCTTCTATCCCTCTAACTATTTTCTTAGCATCAGGGCTTAATTGAAATAGGAGTTCTCCAAAACTCATTTTCGTACTTTTAATGTGAAGAAAAGAAGTGATTTACTATAGAGTGTATTACACTTATTTGTATAATTTGCACGACGTTTCGAACCTCCATGGTTCATTCTCAAGTGAACAGATCTTACAATACTAGTTGATTTTATACCCGCATTAGGTCAGGTGATAATACAATGAAGGTGAAAACATGGGGGGATACATAAGGGATAAACATAGGGGCTGCAGAAGGCTTATTGGCCCATACGAGGCATCTCCTATCTAAACACAAAGATTAATCCAGTGTAATTGGCCTGTTATGTTGGACATTGTCTTCTGTGTTGGCATCGATATGTTCTTGTCTTGTCCTTACTCTCATGGTGGGTAGAGTAAATAGTTCCGTGATTTGGGTGTTCATGGTAGGTCGCTCTATTCTTATGTGAATTACCTCAAGAATTTGTAATCTTCTTGAATCTTGGGTTTTGTCTATTATGCAAGTATTCTTGTTCAACATTTCTCTTGTTAGAGTAATGTCATGGGCTTGTCTCATGTGATTCCTAGGGGCACCAGATTGAAGATGGCATGTCAAACGCCTCGTCAGCTTGGTTGACGTCATACCTATGTACTTACATTGAAGGTTACATCCTTCGTGGGGGCAAGTGTACATGTATACAACGCTTGACTGCTGTAGAGGGTTCTCCGTCGGCTTCGGGCTGTTTTTGATAAGGAGTTCGGAAGTCTTCTTGGTTTTGTAGAATATTATCAGGTTTATGTTTTGGTTAGGAGTAGTGCTTTTTACTCCTTTACGGATTATTTCTTTCATTATTCTTTCCTCTTTTATATGTTCACTGTGCATGGTTGATTTGTAATATAATTTTAAAACCAGAAAATAATAAATACAGAATATGCGGTCATATTCAATGAAACATGTTTGAAAGAAAACCTGCTGCCAGTATACACCAATATATATATATATATATATATATATATATATATATATATATATATATATATATATATATATATATATATATATATTAGTAGCAGTCTTTCTTGTAAACATATGTTGTTAAATATGACCGAAAAAGTAAGATTAATAATTCTAACACGAATTTTCTCAATATTTTTTATGTTTCTTTTTACTGTCGATGGTAATTGAAAAATCAATTCTCCAAAATTCATTTTTATTTCTAGTCTGACGCGACGCTTGAACGCGTTTCGTAATAACTTATTACATTTTCAAAGGCTTTAGTTTACACACACACACAACTGTAACCTGAAAACACTAAATAGAGTTTTGCTTATGCTAACACTTAAACAGCTTGTCTTATATACTCGCATTTGGGTGAGGTGATATGTTGCAATAGTTTTGGATTAGATGAACAAACTTTTGACCAACACAAGACAGAACACGGAACAATGGGTATTAATTGGATGAATGAAAGGAAAGAATGGAAGTAACTGCAAAGGGCCTATTGGCCCATACTTCCTCTTGATGCTTCTAAATTTGTACGGAGTCTTGAAGTGGGTAGAATATAGTTGTGCATTAATTGGTTGTTGTTTGCTGGTGTTGACTTTTTGATCTGTAGTGCCTCGCAGATGTCGAACCGCCTGCTTGACATCTGCGATAGATACAGCGATAGGGAGGGTTGCTATGGCTCAGCAATGCGTGGCCGGGTACAGCTAGTATATAGGTAACTGAAAACTCACACCCCAGAAGTGACTCAAACCCATACAGCCAGGAGCACTCTGATGGTAATCTTGGACATAGTATTTTATCAAATCACCTCATTCTTTGGGGTACACGTGAGGAACACAAATGCGAACAAGCCTGAATGGTCCCCAGGCATATATGCAACTAAAAAGATGAGTGACAGATTAGTTTTCAGTTGCATATATGCCTGGGGACCATTCAGGCTTGTTCGCATTTGTTCGAATCCAGCCTCAAACAGGCAGACAGGTGGAACAGACAGGTGGAGTCGAGTAGCGTGACAAACAACATAATCACCCAGGGACGGTAGGAGACAGGCGGGAGTGGACCACTGTGTACAGAGTAACAGTGGCAAGTGTCTTTGTTGTGGTCCAACAGTGACAAAGACTTGGCCCCGGCCACACGCTGCGGGGGGGGGGGGGGGGAGGTCGGTGACGGGGACAGGGAGAGGGGGAGGCTGTGATGTGTAGATGGAGTTTGAGGGAGGGAGATGGAGAAAGGTAAGGGGGGAGAGGAAGGGGGGGAGGAAGGCTTATTGTTAGGAAGAAAAAGGGAGGGGTCAGATGTAAGAGTAAGGGGTGGGGGGGAGGAGGGGGGTCACGTGTTGCAGGATCGGGAGGGAGATGGAGGGCCATGACCAAGGGGAGGGAAGATGGGAGGGAAGGAAGGAAGGTAGAGAGAGAGAGAGGCGGATGACAGGATGTGAAGGGAAGTTCAAGGCTGAGAAAGCTCAGATAGCGAAAGTGTGAAGAGAGAGCCAAGAAAGGTGGGGGTGAGGTAGTAGGGAAGGTGATAGTAGAGAAGGTGAGGGAGTAGGGGTAAGTAAGGGCTTGGGAATGTAAATGATAGGTAGCTTTGGATAATTAGACGGCTCCTCCCCCATCTACTTTTCCCTCTACGCTTCTACCTCTACCTCCTAACCGGTCCGTCTACCTACCCAAAGCTTCCTAGTATTACGTAAGTAATGAAGAACTATGATATATTTACTCTCTATAATGTTCGTGCTGAATGTAGAACATGAAAAAAAGCCTACTTTTACTCGGAAATAACAGCATTTTTTAACGAAATTAGACAAAATTAAGTGGTAGGTAAGTCCATAGGAAGCCGACGATCCGAGCGACAATGTTGTGGCTGCGGGTAATTAGATGGATCCAATTTCGTTATCAAATCATATTATTTCAGAGCAAAAATATTTGTTTTTTCATGTTGTACATTCTCATCACCAACAGTGTTACAACGGGGCTGCATACCCAAGCCTGGGTCACACGTACGTTGCGTTCAGTGATCGAGACAGGAAAGGCGATGGGGGGGGGGATGGGAATGGGGCGGGGGGTTAGCTCACACAGATGAGGTTAGGAGGGGTCTGGAGAACACAGAATGGGCCGGAGTATGAATCAGGTCGGGAAGGGGGCGGACTGCACCTGGCCGGCGCCACTCACCTATGTGGCGCCGCGCTGTCGCCCCCACCACCCAGTACCCTCCCCCACCACCACCACCCAGTACCCTCCCCCACCACCACCACCCAGTACCCTCCCCCACCACACAGGTATAGGTTCATGCTCCCTTCTCACGATCCCTCCTCCACGCTCCACCTACCACGCGCTAACCGGTTTACTAGAAAAAAAAGGTCCGTCTGCTGTCAGGATTGATGCGCTAGGCTCCATACCTCCTCCACTGCTTTAGCCTCATGCTCTTCCTACCTATGCTCCATTCCTATCTAGCTAGGCTCCCAGCCTTCCCTACCTATACTCCCTTCCTCCTCTACGTATATATCTATACCTCTCCCTCCCTTATCTGTCTACTAACGTCCCCTCCACCATTTCTTTCTATGCTCTCTCCCTCTTCTATCTATTATTCTATATGTTCCCTACGTCAGCGATATATTGCACTTCGTTGCATACATCTTGCATGTGATAGATAAATTTTATGGGTCACGATCTATCGGAGGTAGTGAACATGTATATGCAGGTAAACGACTGTCATAGTCTTGTCATGTGTGACAAGCTGTCATAATGTTGTCATGTGTGACAAGCTGTCATAATGTTGTCATGTGTGACAAGCTGTCATAATCTTGTCATGTGTGACAAGCTGTCATAATGTTGTCATGTGTGACAAGCTGTCATAATCTTGTCATGTGTGACAAGCTGTCATAGTCTTGTCATGTGTGACAAGCTGTCATAATCTTCTCATGTGTGGCAAGCTGTCATAGTCTTGTCATGTGTGACAAGCTGTCATAATGTTGTCATGTGTGACAAGCTGTCATAATGTTGTCATGTGTGACAAGCTGTCATAATCTTGTCATGAGTGACGAGCTTCTACAGAAGCTTCAAGGCTCAAAGACTTTATTACAAGACCCAAGACAGTTAAATGACAAGTGAGAGGATGAACAACTCAGCGGGTTTTCTTCCTATTGGATGAGTGATGAACACGTTGCTATAGCGGCGGCGTGTTCACTCACACCATGATAGGACGCTGCCCCAAAACTCGTCCCTCGGGGCTAGATTAAGAAAAAAGAAAATCCTGCGGCTTGCACTCACGAGCCAGTAGTAAGAGTTAGGAGGTAGTTTGGATGTCCGAGGGCAGACTTCTGTATATCTTAGTTCCACGTCTTCAACGCGGCTCCCAGGGGGTCCCAGGGGGTCCCAGGGGGTCCCAGGGGGCTCCAGGGTGGGTGGAGGATAGCCTCTCATTGCAATTATTTTTTTATGTTATATTTGATATTACTTCTCATCGAGCTTATAACTGAAATCGAACTCTTAATTCAGCTCGAAGATCAACGAGAACCAAAATCAATGGTAGCAAAGAGTGACATGTTGACCAGACCACACACTAGAAGGTGAAGGGACGACGACGTTTCGGTCCGTCCTGGACTATTCTCAAGTCGATTTTGAGAATGGTCCAGGACGGACCGAAACGTCGTCGTCCCTTCACCTTCTAGTGTGTGGTATGGTCAACATTCTTCAGGCACATTATTGTGACTCATCGCCTGCAAAGAGTGACATAAAACCTGACTCTTAATGGCTCTTTGGGAAGCTGCCTAATTACAGACGGTTCTAACAGTCTCGGACCTCTGATGTTGATAGAGTTCTCTCTCAGAGTGCCTGTTGCACCTCTGCTCTTCAACGGGGGTATTCTGCACATCCTGCCATGCCTTCTGGTCTCATGTAATGTTATTTCTGTGTGCAGGTTTGGGACCAGCCCCTCTACTATTTTCCACGTATAAATTATTATGTATCTCCCCCTCCTGCGCCCAAGAGAATACAGATTTAGGATCTTTAGTCGGTCCCAGTAGTTTAGATGTTTTACTGAGTGTATTCTAGCAGTAAAGGATCTCTGCACGCTCTCCAGGTCAGCAATTTCTCCTGCTTTGAAAGGGCTGTCATTGTGCAGCAGTACTCCACCCTAGAGAGCACTAGCGTCTTGAAAAATATCATCATCGGAATAGCATCTCTAGTGTGAAAGGTTCTTGTTATCCAATCTATCGTTTTTCTTGCAGTTGTGACGGCTACTTTATTGTGTTCTTTAAAGGTAAGGTCTTCCGACACGAGTACACCCAAATCCTATACATTGGTTTTTCGTTCTATGTTATGATTTGACTGCTTTTGTACATGGTTTCTGTTTTTATATTCTTTCCTGTAGCGCAGGAGCTGGAACGTATCTTAATTAAATACTATATTATTTTCTGTAGCCCATTGAGAGACCCGATTTACATCTGATTGGAGGTTCGCTGTGCCTCACACAGTGCGGTGAGTATGTCGTAAGTGACGCCATCTTCACCAAGTGCAGTAAATTTACCATTTCTCATAGTCCCCCCTAACTTCCTGGGCTCAGGAAGTTAGGTTCCCCAATTGGTTCCCCAAACTCGTCATCACTAGACTTTGCTCTTGTTATCCTTATTCTCCTATCATTGTGTCGAAGGAGCTGTTCCCTGCTAATTTCTACAGGGAGGGAGGAGGCGTATGCTGCATCACACTTGTGGAATAGCTCCTGAGTGGCGCTGCCCAATAAACTCGCCCCTCGGGCCGAAATTAAAATTAAATTAAGAGCAGCAGTGCCACCTGATTCTGATTAGTTTTCCCATTTGGAAACGATTATTTTGAGTTTGAGTTTATTTATAGGAATAAGCTAATAGTAATTTTAAAATAATACATTAATATTCTGATAAGAATATATATATTCCTTTATAAAGGACACGTGACATAATTTTTTGCTGATTCAATGATCTGTTGTGGGTGCCGGCTTGTGGCTAGCATGGTCTTCTAGTACACATGTGGTTTGGCAACTTATAGCCTAGCCTAACACACACCTGCCCATCTGGCGTACTACATTAATGCATATGATATATGATGTATATTATATATATATATATATATATATATATATATATATAATATATATATATATATATATATATATATATATATATATATATATATATATATATATATATATATGTCGTACCTAATAGCCAGAACGCACTTCTCAGCCTACTATGCAAGGCCCGATTTGCCTAATAAGCCAAGTTTTCATTAATTAATTGTTTTTCGACTACCTAACCTACCTAACCTAACCTAACCTAACTTTTTCGGCTACCTAACCAAACCTAACCTATAAAGATAGGTTAGGTTAGGTTAGGTAGGGTTGGTTAGGTTCGGTCATATATCTACGTTAATTTTAACTCCAATAAAAAAAAAATGACCTCATACATAATGAAATGGGTAGCTTTATCATTTCATAAGAAAAAAATTAGAAAAAATATATTAATTCAGGAAAACTTGGCTTATTAGGCAAATCGGGCCTTGAATAGTAGGCCAAAAAGTGAGTTCTGGCTACTAGGTACGACATATATATATATATATATATATATATATATATATATATATATATATATATATATATATATATATATATATATATATCTTTGCGTGGTGAAATTTTCCATAAGATGGGGGAGGGTTGCAATATCCTCAGTGGCAAAGGGCAGAAGGTGCAACTGCGGACTTCCAGCAAGCAGCGGCCTCTTGTCACAAAGAATTAGTTTGCTTCAGTAGGGGACTGTACCTGGGGTCGTGACCTGGGTCGTGACCTGGGTCGTGACCTGGGGTCGTGACCTGGGGTCGTGACCTGGGGTCGTGACCTGGGGTCGTGACCTGGGGTCGTGACCTGGGTCGTGACCTGGGGTCGTGACCTGGGTCGTGACCTGGGGTCGTGACCTGGGGTCGTGACCTGGGGTCGTGACCTGGGTCGTGGCCTGGGGTCGTGACCTGGGGTCGTGACCTGGGTCGTGACCTGGGTCGTGACCTGGGGTCGTGACCTGGGGTCGTGACCTGGGTCGTGACCTGGGGTCGTGACCTGGGTCGTGACCTGGGGTCGTGACCTGGGTCGTGACCTGGGTAGTGACCTGGGTCGTGACCTGGGTCAGGCAGGACGCACCACTGATCCCACAACTGGTGCTGGCCTGCAGGACTCATCAAGTATCATCTTGACCATAATTATGGAGGCTTTGCTTCAGGGTTGGTGTAGTAGCTACCAGTTTACCATCCATGACCGGGTTAAACTAAAAAAAAAAAAACGGGCGGACTTTACACATAAATTATTTATATTTAAGTTAAACTTGCTTTTTTATTGATTGATTAAACATACAAAAATCCTGTTTTTTTTACCAACTTTTCCTTGTTTACATTTATGAAACTTTTACGAGCTTTCAAAGTTTACAACTCAAGGTTGTTCGTTGATTGAGAAGGGCGGCGAGGGAACTAGTCGTGTGTTTCTTGCCGACGGGGGCGGCTAGTTTATTGTGCACCCCATACCCATCCTGTGAGCGGTAGCGCAAAAAGGATTACAGAGAGCACAAAAGGTCTTTATCAGACCTCAACGGAAGAATATTACATTAACAATTTCATTTAGCCTTCACACCTTATAATTAGTGTCAGCTAGTTACAGAGTTCTATTTCAAGAATATTTCTATTTATAGTAAATCATTATACATTAATGGTAGGTCTTTTCGCTAATACATGATTGTTTGAGCAATGGAGATATTACAGGGTCGTAGGAAAGCTGCTGTTTGTTATTAATAGTCTTCATAATACATTACTTGTTTCTTAATCTCATATGTCGTTTATCCCAACTAAGATGTGTGCGTGTGCGCTCTTTCCATGGGGTTCCCGGTATGGACAATGAGCCTATTCTGTAAAACAGAACAAAGCCACTTTTATTTTATAGTGAGAGTATATATATATATATATATATATATATATATATATATATATATATATATATATATATATATATATATATAGGAGGCGGGCTGTCCGCCTTGCTGACACCATGTGTGGGTGTTGGCAGCTAAGCTACGCTTCCTCTCTTTTGTCAGGGAGCTGTGAGTGTGTGTGTGATGTTATACACGTGTATTTCAGCATATATGGATGTCTACAGACAAATGCTGATTTACCTGAGGATCACTAACCCTAGTGGCCTCGACGAGGACAGGAAGCCGGCGGCTTGTCGAAGGTCTCCCCCCCCCCACCATTTGCCTTGATACTGTGTATCATTTATACACTCTGATGTTTTCGTACATGTTTTCATATTCTGTTTCAGGGTTAATTTTAGTATTAGATTTTATTATTTAGTGTGGCTGGGGGAGGTTACCTTGAGGTTACCTTACCTTGAGGTGCTTCCGGGGCTTAACGTCCCCGCGGCCCGGTCGTCGACCAGGCCTCCTGGTTGCCGGACTGATCAACCAGGCTGTTGGAGGGAGAGAGATTTCTGATTTGTATTTCATCTAGGAATTATGCATTGTGGGGCGCGGGTTTTCATTGAGTAGATCAAGGCTTTTGGGCCACCAGCTGTGGGAGCGTCTTATCTAGGAGTTATCTCTCTAACATTGGGCCTTCTAACATTCCGAACGTGTTCCACACCCTGATGGCTTGGTGATGTGGTCTGATGTTTAGTGGCTGTAAGTTCTGGAGTTCATGGAGCTCCTGGACTGTCTGATCATATGGTGGAGGGTGTTTTGAAGCTCTTCTTAGCGCCTTATTCTGCACGGCTTGTAATTTGTGCATCTTAGTATTCTTTAAGGTGTGTAGTGGTGCTGGGGGATATTGGAGATGAGGCCGGACTAGAGCCTTGTATAGGTGTAGCTGTATGATTGTGCTAAGGCTAGGCTCCGCATATTAGGCTCCGGAATCTCAGTTTTTCTAAGGCTCTGTTCGCCTTCTTTCTTCTGTTATTTAGGTGATTTTTTTTTTACCTGGTCTATTAATCTTGAGTCCCATTATTCTGCCTACATCCGTATATAGGACAAGACGGTTGTCAAGGATAATGGGGGTCTGGGTTTATTTTTACAATGTGTATTATCTGTAATTTCTGTTTATTTGCACTTATTTTTCTATTGCTTTTCAAAGCTGTTTATGAATTCAATTCATAATCTTCCTGTGATCTTGTTTGCTAGTTGTGACTTTGATGGTCCTGGTTGGCATATTATTTGAGTGACATCATCAGCGTATGTGATATAGTCTCCATGTTGGGGTTGGCGCAGGTCAGCGGTATATATGTTGGAAAGCGTGGGCGAAAGGCAGATTCCTTGTGCAAGCGACGAGTCACAATAACGTGGCTAAAGTAAGTTGACCAGACCACACACTAGAAGGTGAAGGGACGACGACGTTTCGGTCCGTCCTGGACCATTCTCAAGTCGATTCCTTGTGGTACCCCAGTTCTCAGCTCAAATTTTGTCTCCTAGGCAGCTGCCGATGCTGAGCTTAGCTGCTGAGTTGTCTATATAAAGCTGCAGTGTGTGGTAGTAAATCTCTTGTGGAAACACTAGAGATTTACATGTTTTGTAAACATGTTTTGTATTTTAGGCCTTTGTGCCAGACTTTCTCGAAAACTTTCGAGTCCTCTCTGAGCGCTATATTACAGTGTTCCTTGTCGACATTGTATTGCTATGTTCCTGACTCACCTCCAGCCCTGGGACGTCCCCTGACTCACCTCCAGCCCTGGGACGTCCCCTGACTCACCTCCAGCCCTGGGACGTCCCCTGACTCACCTCCAGCCCTGGGACGTCCCCTGACTCACCTCCAGCCCTGGGACGTCCCTAATTGACTCACCTCCAGCCCTGAGAGGCATCTATCTTAGCCCAAGCCTGAGTTAGGTAACGCCGACGCCAGAAGTGTTTTCATTTGATAACGTCCTCATACCATGAGTTCAGAGGATGTGAGGGGGCTCACGTTTACGACTCACTGGTGGAGCAGAGGGTCAGGGGAGATGAGTTACCGAGGAGGAGGAGGGTAGAGGAGGGGGTGGGGACGAGGGGGAGGAGGGTGTTTAGACAAGGGGGGGAGATGGGGGTAGGGGAAGGGGGAGATGCGAAGGTCGTGTCAACAGCTCTCCCCCACCGGCCCCAATGTTTACAAATCTTAGAGGAAACGACTCTGGGTTTCCGTGCACTTGTGCCGCAGAATGATATGGCTCCATCCGACCTGCTCTGCCCGCCTAATGCGTCGCATTTATGGCGGAATCCGTCACAATCCGGAATCCGGCCACAATCCGTCAAGAACATCACCGTGGCACGGTAACTGAGGAAAGGGGGGATTGGAAGCACAAACCGGTGAATCTGTATACGATGGTACAACATGGTTGTAGTTGGCAATCCCAATCATTATGGACGAAGAGGAGGAAGAGGACGCCGGAGAGAATCAGTAATAGCGAGAATCCGTCTTGGATACAAATATCCATGGAGATAGGGAATGGAAACAACAGTTGATCAGCGAAGTTGCAGAATCTGCGATGAGAGTGACGGACACCGCCTTCACCACTACTTGAGAGAATGTGAACACCTGAGAGACATTACAAATATGTGTAGAATAATACGCCCCACATTGTTTGAGTTAGGAAAACACTATTTGTCAAATATTGATGCTGTTCTTAAAAGATTTCCCCATTTTGCACCCGCAAGATAACGTAAGGTTTTAAGGGTTGATGAATGATGATCTTCTTGTTTGAGGAGCTGTTCACTTGAGACAGTTAAGCAAGTCCCAGCTGTGTCTGGGTACAAGTGACAGGATGAACAATCCAGCGGGTTTTCTTCCTATTGGGGAGTGTCGTACATGCTGCTATAGCGGTGTGTCCACTCACAGGATTACCTTGAGGTTACCTCGAGGTGATTTCGGGGCTCAGCGACCCCGCGGCCCGGTCGTCGACCAGGCCTCCTCGTTGCTGGACTGGTCAACCCGGCTGTTGGACGCGGCTGCTCGCATCCAGACGTACGAGTCACAGCCTGGTTGATCAGGTATCCTTTGGAGGTGTTTGTCAAGTCTTGAACTTGTATCTTGAGTGTGATTCTCTTGAACACTGTGAGGGGTCGGCCAGTTATGCCCCTTATGTGTAGCGGAATCGTGTTGAACAGTCTCGGGCCTCTGATGTTAATAGAGTTCTCTCTCAGAGTACCTGTTGGAGCACCTGTTGAGGATGAGTGGCGCTGCCCAATGTTATCACACATCAACATTGTTGATATTGTTGAAGTTGATATCACACCGAACCTGTCCCCAGAAGCCCACATCAAAAGGATATCATCAGCGGCATATGCTAGATTGGCCAACATTAGAACTGCCTTTAGAAACTTATGTAAGGAATCGTTCAGGACCTTGCATACCACTTATGTCAGACCAATCCTGGAGTATGCAGCTCCAGTCCAGACCGAGCTAAACACAAGACAAAGTTGGAAAAGATTCAGAGGCATGCCACCAACTAGTCCCAGAACTGAGAGGTATGAGCTGCGAGGAAGGGCTACGGAAATTAAACCACACGTCCTTTGAAGACACAAAAGTAAGAGAAGACATGATAACCACCTACAAAATTCTCAGTGGAATTGACAGGGTGGACAAACACAAACTATATTTAGCACGGGGTGGAACACGAACAAGGAAACTAATTATAACTAACCCAACCCTTTGTTGGTTTAAGCTGATCGTAGCTCACAAGACGAACACACTGCACTTCTTACGCCATCGACCTCAACGTTAAAATTGCGACGGTTTAGGAAAATTAAAACCGTGGCACTATCGACGCGTCCTGGGACTATATAATGGGTGACGCCTCGGCCAGGTCTGGTGGGTTGGCCAGGCTAAACACCTGCATTTTGTACGGAGGAGTGGTTGAGGTAGTTATGAGACGCCGCCATCTTGGTTTGTCCACTGTAGAGGGGGGGGGGGAGGGGCACCGTTGGCACCCTCACCCGGTGACTGGCACTGTCACGGCCCCCATGGGACCCCCACCCCACATGTTCCGACACCCCCCAGGGGGGGGGGGTGTCGGAACATTGTAATTCACAATAAGAAAAGTTTTCATGAATTACTTGTTTTTCTACTACCTAACATTTATTTTATGTTCCCAGAGGGGAAGGATTTCTGCTCCAATGTAAGGGTCCAGCTGTAAGGGTCCAGCTGTAAGAGTCCAGCTGCTGGGTGCCTCTGTTCACCCAGCAGTGAATGGGTACCTGGTTGTTAAACGATTTGGTGGGTCGTATTCCTGGGGAGAGTTAAGATTAAGGACCTAATGCTATCCAGATACGCTATGGGTGCTAGTGGCTAGTATATATATATATATATAAGTTTGTGAGGGTACCACCTCTGGTGCCAATGTGGGGACCCATAGCCTCGGAGAAGGAAATAAAAAAGTATTCAGAGGAGACCTTGTGGTTTCTCACTGAACACTAATATTATCTTCTCCTACCACCCCCATTCTTTTGTATGTACACATATATATTTACTTTATTTGAACTTTGTTACAAAAAAGGAGTTACATATGGGTTACAAAGATATATATATATATATATATATATATATATATATATATATATATATATATATATATATATATATTTATATAAGTAAATAAATAAATAAAAAATAAAGGTAGATTTTTAAACAACACAGTTTTGGCATTTACGGCTTCGGCGGGTAGGCTGTTCCATCGGTTAATAACCCTGTGGGTGAAAAGCATCTCCTTGAGAGAATTATACTCGACAGACTAATGTTTCAAATCAATGAAACATTAACCTTGCTCCCAACCTGTATGGTTTCCTTCCTGGAAGAAGCACACAAACTTGCTTTGCTGAATATTGTATCTGAGAGGCGCCAAGCTCTCAGGCGGCATTTATTGATCTCCAAACTGCTTTTGATACAGCAAACAGAGAAATAATCTTAGAACAACTGGCCTCTTTTGGAGTTAAGGGAAGACTGTTGACATGGCTCAGGGGTTACCTGAGTAACAGAACCGCCTCAGTCCTTTTCAAGGGGGTCAAAAGTAAACATTGTGCACCCTTTGAGTTGGGTACACCCCAGGGTGGAGTGCTAAGTCCTACACTGTTCAATGTTCTGATGCACAAATTAACAATTGATATTCCCACACTACCTGATGAAGCTGTCATCTATTATGCCGATGACATATGCATTGTTGCACATCCCCAAACTAGACTGCAAGCTCTACTTGATTCATTCGCTGCTAAAAGCATTGAATGTGGTCTTGTTATCTCTATAACTAAATCCAGAGTTGTCCATCCCCAAGAGAAAACTCATGTCCCTATAACTTTCAGGGTCAACAACCTGAACATTGAAACGTGTAGGCAGCACAAATACCTTGGAGTTGGTATTAACAGTGACATTGTAAATGATCTACACCGTAGGTTAAAAGAAAGACTAAAACCATTGAAAACACTTACCGGTAAGAATATTGGTATCAATATTAAATATGCTAGACTATTCTATATGATGTTCGTTAGATCTCTCGTTGATTATAATGATTTGCACTTAATTAATTTCCCCTCCTCTGTGTTGGACAAACTTGAAGTAGTACAGAATGAGGCCATGAGGATAATTCTTGGTGCCCCAAGATGCACAAGAATCATCAACATGAGGGAAGAACTGAAGCTTCCAACCATACTAGAGAGAATCATGCAAGTCCACACTACCTTTTGCCTTAAAGTCATGAGAGACCCTACATCTCCTGCATTGCTCAGAGACAAACTATTTAGTGCTGTTAAAAACCTATTGACTGGTGCCGACATACCAACTCACTCCTTTTATGATAAATGGCTGAGAAAAAATGCCTACAATCTCATTAAACTCAACATTCCTTTCAAGTGCAATCTACCTGTCTCTGATATTCCTCTTTATCTGTACCCCACTATTCAAGTATCATACACACCTGTCACCAAAAAAGGTAAAGAGAATCTTGCTCTTCTCAAAGCTGTCACACTCGAAACAATTGCCTCCTCCATCGAGAATTTAAGATCTCGCGAGCACTGTGTCTACACCGACGGCTCAGTCCAATCCTCTACTGGACGGACTGCAGCAGCATGTAGGTTTTATAGAAATAATATTTGCACACCGACTGTCAGTGTAAGGTTAAACAACTGGCTGACCTCCACACAAGCAGAACTTGCAGCATTACAACTAGCTACCAGTACACTAACAAATATTGGAGGAGGAATAATATTTTGTGATTCAAAGTCTGCTCTTCAAGCAATCGAAAACTTCTGAAGATCGACAGCAAGAACCTCATACTACCAATTATAAATGACCTAACTGCTGCACAGAGTAAAGGGTCTCGATTCTCCTTTGTATGGAAACCATCACACATAAATATAACCCATCATAATGAGACAGACATTGCAGCCAAATTAGCGTGTAACAAAGATGAAGTTGAATTAGATCTAGGTATCCCCATCTCTGCTATCAAAACTGTATTGGTCCAAACACTCAGATCTGATAGGAAAGAAATTACTGACTCCCAACGACCTGAAAGCACCAGTTCAGATCTGAAACCTACATCTATGGGCAGCACAAAACCTCCACCAGACTGCGTGACACCGTCGTTGCCAGGATCAGGTTGAGTTACCGTTACCTGTGGCAGGTGGCTACAGGTGACGGATCTCCCAATCCTGAGCACTCCAGGTGTAAACTCTGTGAGCAGGAACTACGGCACGATCTCCCCACACTACATCACCAAATGCCCAGTTATTAGACCTTTCAGACCACTTGGCATGAGGTACCTGGAGCTTTGCAATTACTTTATTCACTCTCGTATTCTTGAAGATATCCTCACAGTATACCCAAAATTTGCCAGTGCAGGCTACTTATCACATGCCTCTGTATGACTAACCATCCTGTGTGATGGGGATTTTTTAGCATCACGTAGCTACCTTTTTGACACACTGTACTCCCCTTCATATAGTCTAGGACAGCTGCACAAATGCAGATGTACCTAATGTATTAGTAATAAAAAAAAGCATCTCCTGTTCTCAGTCCTACACTGTGGCTTGTTGAGCTTGAACCCGTTGCTCCTTGTTCGTGTTACATCTGAGCTTTGTAACAAAATATACAGATTTCGTAAGTGGATGCGTAAATGCTTACGATGAATCCTGGCAAAGACACCCCCCCATTATTGCCTCAACTGACTGCTGAGGAGAGTGGTTTTATCGTTGTTTTAACGCGGGGAGCAGAGGTCAGGAAGGCTGGTTCTAGGGCCCTTGGTCCTAACCCTCTATCACACACACACACACACACGGGAGGTGGGACCAAAGAGCCAGAGCTCAACCCCCGCAAACACAACTAGGTGAGTACACACACGCACACACACACACACACACACACACACACACACACACACACACACACACACACACACACACACACACACACACAGCTACAATAATGTATTCAGAGTAAGTAATATTAATTAGTGTCATGAAGAGAGAGACAGAGCGGCTCGGAGTTCACTTCCTATACCCTGAAGGAACCACTGTTAGTAAGCAGAGGACCCCAGGCTGGATCCGCCCAGTCATCCACACAGCTGAAAGAAGCGACACATGTTTGGGTCAGTGCTTCCTGCAGCGCTGCCACGATAAGTCAGCCATTATGGCCCGTGAACATCACCCCCACAGTCCTCCTCTCATCGTCTCACACGTGACAAAACCTATTGAGATTACTCTACAGAGTGGTGTAGTGTCCCTTACAGCTGGCGTGCCGGAAGAAACACATGACTCAACCAACATATGATATTGAGTGAGAGTGACAACGTTTCGGTCCATCCTGCAACCCTTATTTAGTCGTGATGAAGACTCCAGGATGGACCGAAACGATGCCACTTCGATACGACATGTGTGGGCAGGGAGTTGTGTGTTTCAGCCCCTCTCTTGTGACTTGTTCTCTGCATGTATGGTCTGATCATACACTACAGTTGCAGTATTTGGTAACCTATAAACAAGGGGGTATGTAGATGTTTTAAATATTCACTGAGGCGTTTTCCAGTCACTGTACTGGCAGCCGCCAAGGATTGTTGAGCACGAGTCAACAATCGAGCCAGCAATATCTTTGACTGCTGCTAGCAGGCAAAGATATTTGTTTACTGAAGGAAAAAAAAATACAGAGCGACCCAAAAGTTATTGTACGGTAACTTTGTATTGTATTAATGTTATTAACTCAATAACATGTAAAATAAAAATAAAACAATATCAAAATTAATATAAATACGACAATTTTTAAGTTAAAACCAAAATCCATTGTTATTACTTTAGCTATTTTTGGTTATTTAAATTTTACATATGATTGTGTTAATCAATTAGCATATGGGCACAGGGTGGGTATGGGGTGCATAATAAATGAAAAATAGTATTTATGGTCAAGTTCCTTCACAATAACCCTGTTTACCACATGTTTCAGGAATCAGAGTATATCTTTTATTTTTTTGTTAATTTTGCCCCGAGGGGCGAGTTTATTGGCCAGCGCCACTCATCCTGTGAATGAACACACCGTCAACTCATCCTGTGAGTCGACACACCGTCATAGTGACAGTATTGGGCAGCGCCACTCACCCTATGAGTGAACACGCAGCCATAGTATCCACCAGGTCTGGTAGCCTGGTAGATAGCGCGCAGGACTCGTAATTCTGTGGCGCGGGTTCGATTCCTACACCAGACAGAAACAAATGGGCAAAGTTTCTTTCACCCTGAATGCCCCTGTTACCTAGCAGTAAATAGGTACCTGGGAGTTAGTCAGCTGTCACGGGCTGCTTCCTGGCGTGTGTGTGTGGTGTGGGGGGAAGAAAAACGTAGTTAGTAAACAGTTGATTGACAGTTGAAAGGCGGGCCGAAAGAGCAAAGCTCAACCCCCGTAAACAACTAGGTGAATACTAGGTGAATACAGTATTGGGCAGCGCCACTCATCCTGTGAGTGGACACACCGCCACTGTTCATAGTGGACACAAATTAACAAAGCCAAATTAGGAGTGCTTCTCGATGAATATAAAATTCGTAGCCAAAGGTGAGGACTGCTGGCCGCCAGGTGTCCTCCCGAGACGTTGAGACATTACGGAGACGGCCCCCGCGTCGAGGCGGGTCACAGAGACGGCCCCCGCGTCGAGGCGGGTCACAGAGACGGCCCCCGCGTCGAGGCGGGTCACAGAGACGGCCCCCGCGTCGAGGCGGGTCACAGAGACGGCCCCCGCGTCGAGGCGGGTCACAGAGACGGCCCCCGCGTCGAGGCGGGTCACAGAGACGGCCCCCGCGTCGAGGCGGGTCACAGAGACGGCCCCCGCGTCGAGGCGGGTCACAGAGACGGCCCCCGCGTCGAGGCTGGTCACAGAGACGGCCCCCGCGTCGAGGCTGGTAAGTCACACTCTTCTCCGTTCATGTTGAAGTGACAGGGGGAAGATCACCGTCCAGTCCAAGTGGTTGGACAGGTGGCAGGGGGAAGACGCTGACACATTAATATAAACTGCAGCAATTTGTATAGGAGAATCAAGGGTTCAATTATTTCCAGTAGAAAGGAGATTGAGAGAGAGAGAGAGATTCACGTCCTTATTTTTAATACCCTTGACAGTTTTGTTCACCTGATAATAATCTGCTTTATACCTGCGAACAAAGCTCATCCAGATAACATGTACATGAGCGAGAGTTTAGCGTGCCACGGGTAGAGTTAATGTATGCTTGTTGCTTCTGCACGCAGTTGGGGTCTGTTACAACGGCCTCTTTGTCTCGTAAAGGACTGAATCTCTCATTTAAGAACAAAAATATCCCCCCCAGTACAAACAACTACACGGCCCACTTCACTATAATTACATTCACCATTCGACATACTAAAAAAAATAAATCAGTTTGCAATGATTTGACTGCAATAAATTGGGATATATATATATATATATATATTCTAAGTTGAATAACTTCAATGAAAGCCTTGAGAAGGCCGGTGAGGAGAGGTGGAGAATGCATGAGGTAGACATTAATGAGGAAGCGTGATGCAGCAGACCAGAGACGCAACGACAAGTCATCTACCCACAGACAACAGCCACAGCATCACACACTTCCACGACTGAACGACAGATTAAAGAAGTGTTAACAGTGGACAAGAAAGCATTACACAAGGAGCAGGAAACACAACAACAGCATATAGCCATTACGTTAAGAAACCTCCCCAAAAAATATTTATTTTACGCACTCACTGCATGATGAGTAAGACTCATCAACCTCATCTCAAGATGGGGGTCGCCGACGCCATTCCTCATCACGCTCCACAAATGTAATATATTTCCTGTGGCATTCGTTCCCTCTATATGTCTCCCTGCGCACGGCACGGGTTGCACGGCAAGACGGGTTGAAACACGTACTTAACATGTTAAGGGTTCCAAGATTGTCAATAATCTTGCTGTCGGCGCTGGCAGCCGCGGCGTCAACGCCCCGGTGTCAGCCGTGGTGGCATCTCCACTACTGTGTGTGTTCAGAGCAGGAAATTCCTTGCTTGTTTACGTAATAAGACGCTAGGCAGTTAGTTGTTCTGGTGATATCAGTAGTAGTGTAGAGTATCCGGCCCTTGCTTGGCTTTGTGGCCTCTGGCCGGTGTGGCCTCTGGAGGTCAGGACGGTGTGTGGCCTTTGGAGGTCAGGACGGTGTGTGGCCTCTGGAGGTCAGGCCGGTGTGTGGCCTCTGGAGGTCTGGCCAGTGTGTTGGTGTGGCCTCTGGAGGTCAGGTCGGTGTGTGGCCTCTGGAGGTCTGGCCGGTGTGTGGCCTCTGGAGGTCTGGCCAGTGTGTGGCCTCTGGAGGTCAGGCCGGTGTGTGGCCTCTGGAGGTCAGGCCGGTGTGTGGCCTCTGGAGGTCAGGCCGGTGTGTGGCCTCTGGAGGTCAGGCCGGTGTGTGGCCTCTGGAGGTCAGGCCGGTGTGTGGCCTCTGGAGGTCAGGCCGGTGTGGCCCTCTGGAGGTCTGGCCAGTGTGTTGGTGTGGCCTCTGGAGGTCTGGCCGGTGTGTGGCCTCTGGAGGTCTGGCCGGTGTGTGGCCTCTGGAGGTCTGGCCGGTGTGTGGCCTCTGGAGGTCTGGCCGGTGTGTGGCCCTCTGGAGGTCTGGCCGGTGTGTGGCCTCTGGAGGTCTGGCCGGTGTGTGGCCCTCTGGAGGTCTGGCCGGTGTGTTGGTGTGGCCTCTATGAGTAAGGGGTCATATGAGGCCAGACCCCCATCTAAAACCTTCATTAGTCTATCATCTACCCAAAAACCTCAGCATTCAACCATCTACCCAAACAGCTCAGTAGTCTACCATCTACCCCACCACCTGGGAGGCCGGCCCTGCACCCGGCAACCAGGCACGGTGGCACATGCTCGTCTTGCCGAGGCGTGAAATTAAAATCTTCATTATCGAATTCAGAGCCTTAAATTGGCCGACACGTAACACCCGGATGGGCGGCGTTAATTACGTACAAGGGTTGTTTACAAAGATTATGATAATAGCGGGAAAAGTTAAGCACTTCCTTGACGACGGGGGTATTCGTCCTTCAGACGGTAACAGTGAGGGGGCTTGTCCTGGCTCGTGTGCACTTGCGTCCAACAGCAGCTTGGTCCACTGCTTGCACGCTCTCTCTCTCTCTCTCTCTCTCTCTCTCTCTCTCTCTCTCTCTCTCTCTCTCTCTCTCTCTCTCTCTCCGCACACAAGGGAGGACAGCAGGCGGATCTGGGACTCTTCACAAAGGCTGTAGGAGGAATGATGGCGGAACAGTTTAAGATAATCCTGCTATTGTTGAGAGGCAGCCCCCCCAGCGTCGACCCTCGCCACCCCCCTTCACTCTGACTCCTGCCCCATTGTGGCATGGATTCCCGCCTTTCCTGACTGAGATTTGGGGAGTAAGACCAGACAAAACCTTTGGTGAAGCAGCAATAGGCTCAGAGGGAAAGAAGATACTTAAGACAACAGTATTAAAGGCTGTGAAAACTACCCAAGTCAAGAAATGTATGAGGCAGGAGCTGCATGGAGAGAGAGAGAGAGAGAGAGAGAGAGAGAGAGAGAGAGAGAGAGAGAGAGAGAGAGAGAGAGAGAGAGAGAGAGAGAGAGAGAGAGTAGTAGTGGTAATATGCATCCTATCTGAGCCAGATGCAACATTGGACATTTAGCATATCTGCAAGCTAGGAAGGTTTCAGAGAGAATGAAATCAACCAGTGAAAGTTATATTTACAAACAGCAAGTCAGTTAAATATATACTTGCATCAAAATTGATATTTCGGAAATGAGGAAAAGTACCATTCAGTTTTTATTTGACAGGATATGTCTAGGGAGAATATGGAAGCAGCAATGATAATCGGGGAAGAAAAGCAAACACGAAACGCAAGGTGACAAGAAAATGGCACAGACATTGCAAAAAAAATGCAAATCCGGCAGCAGAAAGTAGAGCACATAGTGGGGGTGTTGACCAGCTTAATGATGCAGAGTGCTACAGAGAGAAATAGCATGGCTGCCTAGTGTAACAAGGTAGCCACACACATGAATAGGCATGAGATATCATCATAACCCCTCTTTCCTATCTAAGACATAGAAATGTAGTCACATGAACTCTCACACTTAAGTCACTCTCTGGGGAAAGACAAAACCATCGCAATTGTGATGAGTAACATAAAAATAATGTACACAAATGCAGATGGAATTAGAAATAAAGGGGCAGAATTACACGAAAGAGTAGCAGAACAACTACATGATTGTGACAACAGAAAACTGACCAGTGTTAATCGAAATTCAATCTCCTAATGAGGTTATCAAATAATAAGGAAACAGGACGAACCGAGAGGAAGGTGCAGTAGACCTATTGCTACAGCTACACTGGAACTTTGAAGAAGTAAAATTAGCAGAAGAATCTGGCCAGCAAGAGTTCAAGCAACGAATACTGGGAGACATGAAGATAGTGGCAGCAGTGTTTTAGAATCCCCCACCAAAAAAAGAAGGCCTAGGGAAGAATATGACAATTTCAATGAGAATTGCTTAAATGTAATAGAAAAGGCAGCCATAATGGCAAGGGGGGAAAAAGAACTAAAATCTTAATACTAGGGGTTGAATAACAGGAAAATAAACAGGATAAATACTAGATAGCTTTAATCACAGGGAAATAGACAGGATAAATAAGGACCCACACGGAGGTGATGAGACAGGGAGACCAAAAATAGTAGACATGACAAACACTTCTTAAAGCAACACATAACAGAACCAACAAGAGTGAGAGGAGATGACCCGCCAGCAACACTAGACTTGGTGATCTTCCCAAATGAGGCAGATGTCGACAAAATAGAGTGAGAGATGCCACTAGACGCTAGTGACGACGACACTGTCAAGCGTGAGGAGTACACACTGCAACTGAAGGAGTTGGTTACGCAAAGAAACCCGATGAAGAAGAGAGATTGTAGACGTGGAGACTGCACTAAAATGAGGAACTTTCTGTGTGGAATCCAGTGGGAGAGAGAAATGGAAAGGAAGACATCACGTGGAATGATGGACTTCTTTGCTAGTAAATGTGCCGATGCCATGGAGCAGTTGGTACCCCTCAAGAGTAACAACGACCGAGAGAGATACACATACGTTTGGTCAGGTCTTGACCCCTACTCATGTCAGCTATTTCCAAAGGTTTACCTCGACACAAAAGTACTGATATTATCATATTGCAAGTAACAATGTTTCTTTTCTCAGTTCACACAACTACGAGAATAGTTTGTCAGAAACGTGAGAGGCGGCGTGTCGTGAACACCTTGCTGCTCGGTGGCCCGGGGGTGCATCCCTCAAGGCGAGACAAAGGAGGAGGACTCGGTGAGGCGTGCGACAATGCCAGGCTGTTGGGTGGTGGTGGTGTTGGTGGGGCGAGCCAGAGCAGACCTCAGTAACTTGAGAGTTAGCTCTCTATAACCAGCCTCCCAGAACTCCCTTCAGAACACTGCGCTGTGGACCGGGCACCAAAACACACACACACACACACACACACACACACACACACACACACACACACACACACACACACACACACACACACACACACACACACACAAGAAGAAAAATGTCGGTGAACGACCAAGTGACAAGACTAAGGAAGACAGAGGGGGCATAAACTGAAAGTGACAAGGAAATCTGCGAGGCACTGAATGCCAGTTTCCATGGAGTGTTCATTACCGAGCCTGAGCAGCTCCCATTGTTGGAAGGGGTTACCCTAGATGAAAGACTATCAAATATAGAGGTGACAGCAGAGGAGGTAATGAAACAGTTGACAACTCTAGATGCAACTAAAGCAGTTGGACCAGACAAAGTATCACCGTGGATACTAAAAGAAGCAGCACAGGCCCTCAGCGTGCCTCTGGCAATGATCTTTAATGAGTCACTTATGTCAGGAGAATTGCCCAGTTGCTGGAAGAAGGCAAATGTCGTGCCGATCTTCAAGAAAGGTGATAGGGAGGAGGCACTGAACTATAGACCTGTATCACTGACAAGCATCCCCTGTAAAATACTGGAAAGAATAATTAGGCTACGACTGGTTGCACACCTGGAGAACATTAGGTTTGTGAACAAACATCAACATGGGTTCTGGACAGGGAAATCGTGCCTAACAAACCTTCTGGAATTCTATGATAAAATAACGAGGATAAGACAGGACAGAGATGGTTGGGCAGACTGCATATTTCTGGACTGCCAAAAAGCCTTTGATACAATACCGCACATGAGACTGCTGTTCAAGCTCGAGAGGCAGACGGGGGTGGGGGGAAAGGTCCTAGCATGGATAAGGAACTACCTAACAGGAAAAGGTATTAACTATTTAATACCTTATTAATATTCCCTTTGTTATTCATTCATTCACTCATACACTTCAATCATATCTAACCTAACTCTTCGCTTTTCTAGAGAATGTTAATTAAGCTTTTTCAGTCTCTCGTCATATGGAAGGTTTAAAATTTGAGGGATTATTTTTGTCATCCTCCGCTGGGCGCGTTCTAGTGAATTTATGTCCATTCTATAACACGGCGACCAAAACTGACCTGCATAATCTAAATGGGGCCTAACACGAGCAAGATATAACTGCAGAATAACACCGGGCGTTTTATTACTAACGCTTTTTGAAATAAATCCCAGTGTCCTATTTGCCTTATTTCGAACATCTATTCATTGATTTTTTGGTTTTAAATTCTTACTAATCATAACTCCATTGTTTTGATCTGTCACAGATCATAGTTCGCCCCTTCCTCCTCTTCCCCTTTCCCTTCCCTTCCCTTGTTTGCTTTTCCCTTCCTTGTTCATTCTTTCCCCCCTCCCCATCGGGCCTTCCTGTCCTAAACGGTTCAAGCCAAGGGTTCTGAGTCAGGAGACCCCG
This sequence comes from Procambarus clarkii, assembly GCF_040958095.1. Classification (NCBI taxonomy): domain Eukaryota; kingdom Metazoa; phylum Arthropoda; class Malacostraca; order Decapoda; family Cambaridae; genus Procambarus; species Procambarus clarkii. Next base: position 31,677,506 of record NC_091150.1, on the reverse strand, counting down.
GGTGGCTGGACAGTCCCTCTCAGCCCTTGTGGGAAAATCTTAGCAGGCTTTATTCATTTTCTTTTTATGAATATTCAAATTTAACTTAATTTTTTGTTACTTGAATATTATATTATTATTTTTTAGTTAAACTTCAATATTGAATTATTGTTCTTAGCGGACTGTATATTATAATTCAACCTTGTAAAGCTAATCACACACAATGGGAGGGACAAATGCTTACACCACTGTGAGTGGATAACTGTAAGCAAATGTTTACCTTATTGTTAAATATATAAATTACAAATCATACCACATATAGTGGTCTAATCTACAATTCTTATAACTATTTATAAACTACTCTATCTACAGTATGAAAGAACATAAAGGCCTTAGCTGAGTGGTTGTAATGGCCTAATTAGGCTGTATGTATTCCACTTCAGAATAGGGTGAGGCCCTGTGCCTCAAAGTGCATAAAATGGCGTCCTGGGCAGCTGGCGGCTTCGTGTACAACAGAGTAAAATCACAGTTATATTGGGGGCCAACTGTCTGCTTCAGTAACTTCCCTCATAATTACCTGTTTGGGATGTTTAACATTAGTAAAGCACATTAACATATATAAAGTACATGTGACGTGAATATTTGTGTATGTAGTAAAGAGCTGAGTAAAATGCTACTCACTGTGTTTGTGTGGTGTTCTCATGCTAATAACCGGCTTCTTAATCTATATTATCCGGTGCACCAAATAATAACAGAATATAAGGCAGTCGGATACTTAAGTATTGCTGTGGTTGTTGAGGGGCTGTTGTGGTTGTTGAGAGGCTGTTGTGGTTGTTGAGGGGCTGTTGTGGTTGTTGAGGGGCTGTTGTGGTTGTTGAGGGGCTGTTGTGGTTGTTGAGGGGCTGTTGTGGTTGTTGAGGGGCTGTTGTGGTTGTTGAGGGGCTGTTGTGGTTGTTGAGAGGCTGTTGTGGTTGTTGAGGGGCTGTTGTGGTTGTTGAGGGGCTGTTGTGGTTGTTGAGGGGCTGTTGTGGTTGTTGAGGGGCTGTTGTGGTTGTTGAGAGGCTGTTGTGGTTGCTGCTCGCTTGTTGACACGTAATCTGGGTATCTTAGCGAGTTTCGCCGGGTGGTAAGGAGCCACCTTACCAGCCTACACCTCTACAGCGTGGTGCTCTCTGTTATTGTTATGAGTCTGTGGGAAGTGACGCTGCCTCCCTCTGTGTTGTGATAATATCCTGGTTCAACTTCGGATTTTATTTAACAGTAACAAGGGAGTCAAGCTGTACCTCTTGTGTTGGTAATTATATATTCAGTCCTAGTGAACACTTTTTTTTTATTAAGTTTAAACACTAGACTGTGGTTTAAGTGAAGTGAGAGATATATAAATATACGACTTGTTGGATTGACATAGTTCGAGTTCTCGTCACGGCCCTCGTGGATTTGTTCATATCCTTTAACTCTCTCATCATTACCTATCTTGAGGTTATCTTGAGATAATTTCGGGGCTTTAGTGTCCCCGCGGCCCGGTTCCCGACCAGGCCTCCACCCCCAGGAAGCAGCCCGTGACAGCTGACTAACTCCCAGGTACCTAATTTACTGCTAGGTAACAGGGGCATAGGGTGGAAGAAACTTTGCCCATTGTTTCTCGCCGGCGCCTGGGATCGAACCCAGGACCACAGGATCACAAGTCCAGCGTGCTGTCCGCTCGGCCGACCTAGCCTCAAAACCACAGAATGATGGCACATTTGTGAACATGAACGGTCGTTAGTAAAGCCGTGTCGTGAACCGTTTATTATTACATGGTTTTTTTCAAGATGAAGACGAATGGCTTTTGTAATTATCGTCTCAAGCAATTTTCCCGACAATAGACGTTATGCTAATTGGCCGATAGTTTGACGCAAGTGATCTATCTCCTTTCCAATCCCGAGTTCAAATATAGCTGAAAAAAAACTTTAGGGGTTTGACTTTCCTTACCCTGCTATACGAACTTCAAAGTTTCTTTTTGACTTCCTTATCTCTTTTTTTTTTAATTTCTATTTCTAATGATATCTCACGTCACTAGAAGACAAAAGCGCTGGGGTAGAGACATGATTACTACCTACAAGATTCTCGGGGGAATTGACGGGGTAGACAAAAACAAACTATTTAGCATGGGTAGTACACGCACAAGGGGACACAGGTGGAAACTGAGTACTCAAATGAGCCACAGAGACATTAGAAAGATTTTTTCAGCGCCAGAGTAGTTAACAAATGGAATGCATAAGGCAGTGATATGATGGAGGCTGACTCCATACACATCTTCAAATGTAGATATGATATAGCCCAATAGGCTCAAGAATCTGTGTTGATTGACAGTTGAGCGGCGGGACCAAAGAGCCAAAGCTCAACCCCCACAAGCATAACTAGGTGAGTACACACACTGAAGGCCCCGAGGGCACAGTTACTGCCCTCGTGCCGAACGATGTGCGTCTAATTAGGTTTTTAAGAGTCTGTGGAGACACCATTACTGTGGAGGAGGAGGAGGAAGGACGCCGCCTGGCCGTCATCCTCTGGAGACGGGTAGGTCACTGCCCCCGCATCCCACCAACACTACCGCACAACACAACACAACACTACCGCACAACACACAACACACCACCACCGTACAACAGAACACCACCACACAACACCACCACACAACACCACCATACAACACCACCGTACAACACAATACCACCACACAACACAACACCACCACACAACACCACCACACAACACGAAACCTCCCAAAACAACTTGAATAAACAATTCTAAAACCGACAAAGGTTCCTGACTGCTGCCACATGCTCAGTAAAAGTTAAACTGAGTATTATGCAGAGCCGGACACTCCCGCCTGTGGCCAGTGGACTTTCACTAGCGGTTACTTCGCTGTGCTTGTCAACACACCTTCCGGACTCGAGGCAGTACTGGTGTAGTATACACTTCCCCGATCGGTAGAAACGCTGACCTTGGCTCCACAAGGTGAAGGCAGAAGAATCAGCCTCGTACGTGAATTATCGAACCTATTTACCTTCTCAATATTTACTGGACGACATCGAGATACCGTGGAAACGTAAACACAAGAGCCCCAGAGGGGGAGAGGGAAGAAATTGACAATAGACAGGTGTTTTCATCCTTATGAGTTAAAACTCTCCGGGCCTATTTTTCTTGTCCTATCGCACATCCTTATCCTATAACCCCTTCCATGGGCTACATATAGTCGTGATGGCTTGGAGCTTCTCCTGCTAGTTCCCCTTCCTTTCCTGGCAGCAATACCCGCGTATGATCCACCTGGCTCCTGTCTGATCCACTTGGCACCTGTCTGATCCACCTGACACCTGTCTGATCCACCTGGCACCTGTCTGATCTACCTGACACCTGTCTGATCCACCTGGCACCTGTCTGATCTACCTGGCACCTGTCTGATCCACCTGGCTCCTGTCTGATCCACCTGGCTCCTGTCTGATCCACCTGGCACCTAATGTCTGCCTGTGGTCATTACTGGTCGACAGCCTTCTTCGTGGGTTCCGTCGACAGCCTTCTTCGTGGGTTCCGTCGACAGCCTTCTTCGAGGGTTCCGTCGACAGCCTTCTTTCCATCGACAGCCTTCTTCGAGGACTCCGTCGACAGCCTTCTTTCCATCGACAGCCTTCTTCGAGGACTCCGTCGACAGCCTTCTTCGTGGGTTCCGTAGACAGCCTTCTTTGAGGGTTCCGTCGACAGCCTTCTTCGAGGGTTCCGTCGACAGCCTTCTTCGAGGGTTCCGTCGACAGCCTTCTTCGCGGGTTCCGACAGCCTTCTTCGCGGGTTCCGACAGCCTTCTTCGTGGGTTCCGACAGCCTTCTTCGTGGGTTGACGGAACCCCTTCCAGTTTCAAGTGAGTTCCCCTTTCGTAGGTGAGCGCATGCGTGAGCAGGAGGCAACAACACCCGGGCTTGTCCCGTGGTGAGACGAGCTGCGTCACTCCCTAGCTCCTCGACGCTAGCACTCGCTGCGTCACTCCCTAGCTCCTCGCTAGCACTCGCTCCGTCACTCCCTAGCTCCTCGCTAGCACCCGCTGCTGCTCCTGGCTTAGCCTGTTAATCCCCGGCAGGTCGTGAGGGGTGCTTGGCGTTCTTGCTAGGCTCTCACGCCGGGTTAATGTTACAGTGTATATCTCCTTTATGGCGCGCCAGTCATCAACCCCCTGCTTTTTGTTGGACGCTCGTAGTCGCCTGTACTGGACGCTGGTGTCCGCCTGTACTGGACGCTGGTGGTCGCCTGTACTGGACGCTGGTGGTCACGTGTACTGGACGCTGGTGTCCGCCTGTACTGGACGCTGGTGGTCGCCTGTACTGGACGCTGGTGTCCGCCTGTACTGGACGCTGGTGGTCGCCTGTACTGGACGATGGTGGTCACGTGTACTGGACGCTGGTGGTCGCCTGTACTGGACGCTGGTGGTCACGTGTACTGGACGCTGGTGGTCGCCTGTACTGGACGATGGTGGTCGCCTGTACTGGACGTTGGTGTCCGCCTGTACTGGACGCTGGTGTCCGCCTGTACTGGCCGCTGGTGTCCGCCTGTACTGGACGATGGTGGTCGCCTGTACTGGACGCTGGTGGTCGCCTGTACTGGACGTTGGTGTCCGCCTGTACTGGACGCTGGTGTCCGCCTGTACTGGACGCTGGTGTCCGCCTGTACTGGACGCTGGTGGTCGCCTGTACTGGACGCTGGTGGTCGCCTGTACTGGACGCTGGTGGTCGCCTGTACTGGACGCTGGTGGTCGCCTGTACTGGACGCTGGTGGTCGCCTGTACTGGACGCTGGTGGTCGCCTGTACTGGACGCTGGTGTCCGCCTGTACTGGACGCTGGTGGTCGCCTGTACTGGACGCTGGTGGTCGCCTGTACTGGACGCTGGTGGTCGCCTGTACTGGACGCTGGTGGTCGCCTGTACTGGACGCTGGTGGTCGCCTGTACTGGACGCTGGTGGTCGCCTGTACTGGACGCTGGTGGTCACCTGTACTGGACGCTGGTTGTCACGTGTACTGGACGCTGGTGGTCGCCTGTACTGGATGCTGGTGGTCGCCTGTACTGGACGCTGGTGGTCGCCTGTACTGGACGCTGGTTGTCACGTGTACTGGACGCTGGTGGTCGCCTGTACTGGACGCTGGTGGTCGCCTGTACTGGACGCTGGTGGTCGCCTGTACTGGACGCTGGTGGTCGCCTGTACTGGACGCTGGTGGTCACGTGTACTGGACGCTGGTGGTCGCCTGTACTGGACGCTGGTGGTCGCCTGTACTGGACGCTGGTGTCCGCCTGTACTGGACGCTGGTGGTCACCTGTACTGGACGCTGGTTGTCACGTGTACTGGACGCTGGTGGTCGCCTGTACTGGACGCTGGTGGTCGCCTGTACTGGACGCTGGTGGTCGCCTGTACTGGACGCTGGTGGTCGCCTGTACTGGACGCTGGTGGTCGCCTGTACTGGACGCTGGTGGTCGCCTGTACTGGACGCTGGTGGTCGCCTGTACTGGACGCTGGTGGTCGCCTGTACTGGACGCTGGTGTCCGCCTGTACTGGACGCTGGTGGTCGCCTGTACTGGACGCTGGTGTCCGCCTGTACTGGACGCTGGTGGTCGCCTGTACTGGACGCTGGTGTCCGCCTGTACTGGACGCTGGTGGTCGCCTGTACTGGACGCTGGTGGTCGCCTGTACTGGACGCTGGTGTCCGCCTGTACTGGACGCTGGTGTCCGCCTTTACTGGACGCTCGTAGTCGCCTGTACTGGACGCTGGTGGTCGCCTGTACTGGACGCTGGTGGTCGCCTGTACTGGACGCTGGTGGTCGCCTGTACTGGACGCTTCGCCTTAAGCCCCAAATATACGCACCACAACTCCGCCTCACTCGAGCAATATACAACAAATGAAGCGTAATGTAAAGCTAATGAAGAGGAGAACCCAAGTGCGAGTCGCGAGGACGGCCAAGGTCGTCCTTAAGAGCCTCACGCTCAGACATGACTCACCTCCAGCTATGTCAACCTCAGCTGGCGATCTGTGCTCCGTCGCCTCCTCCTCCTCCTCCGGCGGAGGTCACAGCCTCGCCTCCCTTATCGCCGACACATTAATAAGAATCTACCACAGGGAACTTAAGACCTCCAGACGTGTAGTCACAACAGAGGGTTTCTGCGGGGTATTGAGGGAGAGCTGTGAGGGGGTGGCCCCCCTTCCTGGGCACCAGCGGCACAAATCATGTTGTGATAACGCCAGAGGCAGCGTGCTGGGGGCGTAATCCGACCCCGCACTGATTCTCTTCATCCCCACCACCCCCTGCTTCCTGCTGACGCTCCCCCTCCCTCCTGCAGAGGCTTCCCTGCTGAGGCTTCCCCCCACCCTCCTGCAGAGGCTTCCCCCCCCACCCTCCTGCAGAGGCTTCCCTGCTGAGGCTTCCCTTCCCAAGGTAGGGGCTCTCCTGTGGTCGCCTTTGGATCAGGATAAAGGTTTGGAATCTTCCCCCCACCCGTCCGTCCCATTCCAAATTTTTTTTATCCTGATCGCTTCTTAGTGCTAGATAGTCATAATAACTTGGCGCTTTCTCCTGAGAATTCCCTCCCTCCGTCCCCTGCCCCCCTCCAGAGGCTCGTTCCGGACTCACCCCAGCAATGGCCCTTGTTCACTCCACTCCCCCCCCCGGCGGAGTGGCCTGATTCTTGACGCGCAGTAGAGGCGTGTGCTTCCAGTAACGTGATCAGCGCATGTTGTCACGACCCACCGCGGCCGCTCCCACACTAACCTCTATCTCCCCCATCATATAACCCTCACGTGTAGGATAATAACCCTACACTTAGGTATTTGCGCATTTTAGGTCAAGATTAGAACTTCACCAAGTCTTTCGCACGCTCCTGGGTGTATCAGATCCAGGTCTGAGTATACGGTTGGTTTAGTATTCAAATTGTACGACGGTTTGGGGATAGCCAATCACAAATCAAGTAAGCCTCTGACGTCATTCTCCACAGAGAGCTGGTACCAGCCGTTCTGGCGACCAGTCAGTATTCTCACAGACCTCAGAGTAGGAAGGACCCCGGCTAGGATCCACCAGTCCCCCCTGCTTGACCTCCTGACCAGGTCACCTCCAGGCCTGCCACTGTGTCCGAGGGAAGGCCTTCTGGGCAACGGTGAGCAGTGGTCACTTCTGGCATCCTGGGGTTCTGAGAACTGGAGTTGGTATAAGTAAAGGCATCCAACCGGAGGCTGTCCCCAGCGATTCCCTCCACACCCAAAGGAGAGCAGCTTATGGGACTACAGATTCATATATTTATTCATATCTAATTTGAATTCTTGTCAATTCTTGTCAAGACTACTACCTTCAGATTCACCATCACACGCCTCCAGACTCACCATCACACGCCCCCCAGACTCACCATCACACGCCCGCAGACTCACCATCACACGTCCCCCAGACTCGCCATCACACGCCCCCCAGACTCACCATCACACGCCCCCCAGACTCACCATCACACGCCCCCAGACTCACCATCACACGCCCCCAGACTCACCATCACACGCCCCCACTCACCATCACACGCCCCCAGACTCACCATCACACGCCCCCAGACTCACCATCACACGCCCCCAGACTCACCATCACACGCCCCCAGACTCACCATCACACGCCCCCAGACTCACCATCACACGCCCCCAGACTCACCATCACACGCGACAAGACTCACCATCACACGCGACAAGACTCACCATCACACGCGACAAGACTCACCATCACACGCGACAAGACTCACCATCACACGCCCCCAGACTCACCATCACACGCGACAAGACTCACCATCACACGCGACAAGACTCACCATCACACGCGACAAGACTCACCATCACACGCGACAAGACTCACCATCACACGCCCCCAGACTCACCATCACACGCGACAAGACTCACCATCACACGCGACAAGACTCACCATCACACGCGACAAGACTCACCATCACACGCGACAAGACTCACCATCACACGCGACAAGACTCACCATCACACGCCCCCAGACTCACCATCACACGCGACAACTCACCATCACACGCGACAAGACTCACCATCACACGCGACAAGACTCACCATCACACGCGACAAGACTCACCATCACACGCGACAAGACTCACCATCACACGCCCCCAGACTCACCATCACACGCCCCCAGACTCACCATCACACGCGACAAGACTCACCATCACACGCCCCCAGACTCACCATCACACGCCCCCAGACTAACCATCACACGCGACAAGACTCACCATCACACGCCCCCCAGACTCACCATCACACGCCCCCAGACTCACCATCACACGCGACAAGACTCACCATCACACGCCCCCAGACTCACCATCACACGCGACAAGACTCACCATCACACGCGACAAGACTCACCATCACACGCGACAAGACTCACCATCACACGCGACAAGACTCGCCATCACACGCGACAAGACTCACCATCACACGCCACAAGACTCACCATCACACGCGACAAGACTCACCATCACACGCGACAAGACTCACCATCACACGCCCCCAGACTCACCATCAGGTGGCTCTGACGTAAACAATAACACATTCAGGTCCTCCAGAATAACAACAATAACAAACAATATAACCTGAAGGAAGCTGTAAACAAAAATCCATTTTTAGTTAAATCCGGATTGTTGTTTACAAAAACCTTCAACTGAAGATGTCCAGCGAAGTGTATAAATTCCTTTAATATTCCGCGTTGTATAACATGAATTGTTATACAATTCTTAACACACAAAAAAACCTGGGGAACAACTTACTAATTGGCCATTAAGCGAATTGCCCCCCCCCTTGCCTCGTTACACTTAATGCAATTCAAAGCAAATCACCACTTACAAAATATTACGGTTGAGCAATGATTTAATTTTCCACACAATCTGGCAGACGTTCACACGCGTAGCGACAAAACTCTCACTAACAACAACACAATTGCCACAACATGGCATTAGTCTCACGACGGGTCGCCGTGCACTTTTAATGTGATTGCACAATGAGCTTCACTCACAATATAAATTATGTTTAAAACTCCTGAGGTGTACTTTTAATATTTCGATTTCGTATTTTTATTCATATTATATTTCGCAACACCAGTGGTGACGGCTTTAAGGAGCACCTGAAGGCTACTTCTCAGACCAACTTCCCACATCATTAATGACCCCCTCTATTTATAATTTCAGATGACGTCGTGTAGTATAACAGCTTGAGAATATACCTAACGAGCCTCTAATAACTTGCGCGTCTTGGAGAGTATATCAAGTGTTCAGCGTTACCCAACTTGCCGATAAACAGACTCATTAATACTTAAATATGAGAGTGTAGCGAGTCAAGACATCGACCGTAATCTTAAGTGGTCGGCCCACACTTGCTCCGGTAAATTAAAAAGTGATTATGACAGTTCTTGCGTTTACTGATGACGTGATGTCTGGGAACGCGAGCGGGTGATAGACGGGAGAGAGACGGGTGATAGATGGTGTTAGTCTGGAATTAGATTGGTTCTGGAAGGGTGATAGAATGGTACTAGGCTAGTGCTAGACGGGTGCTAGAGCGTTGCTTGGTGGGTGCTAGATGTGTAGTAGATAGGTACTTCTTTAGAGCGTCTCTCTGTGCTCTGAGGAAAAAGGATGGAGGGATCAGACCAATAGCTGTGGACAATTCCTTCCGGCGCCTGAGGCAAAGGCTGCTGCGAGAACAGTTAGCCAGGCAGCAGCCAATATGCTAAAGCCAAAAGAACTCTTGTTCAGCATTCCACAAGGGTGCGAGACAGCAGCTCATGCAGCTCGAGCTTCCATTGCTAACATCACAGACGAAAAGGCCCTGATCAAGCCAGGTTTCAAAAATGCGTTCAATCTGGTAAAAAGTACTCCATGCGGTTCATGGTTACTTCCCTTCTCTCTACCTATGTGTCACAGTAAGACCCTTAAGCAAATTCTTGGTGAAAATGAAATTGACTCGCAAGGTGTCTAAGAGGGTGACCCTCTTGCTCATCTCCTTTTATGTTTAATTATTAAAGAAGTCACCGAAAACCTGTCCAGCGAGCTTTATATCTAGTTCATGGATAATAGTACCCAAGCTGGTTCCCAAGACTTCCTCCAGGAAGACATCAGATCAATCTAGGAGGAAGGGGCTAATCTAGGCCTCACCCTGAACTCCTCTAAGTGCGAAATAATCTGTTCCAACTAGTGCATCATAGATCGAATAAGGGTTGTTTTTCCTGATATTCATATAACCAAACCTTAAGTTAGCACACTTCTAGGAGCTCCTCTGGGACCGAAGGTTATCAGCGAAGTCCTTGATAAGAAAGTCGCTGACCTGAGGAGGACGAGTTGGAGGACTGAAGAGACCGGTGTTCACCACACACTTACCTCCTTGCCAGATGCCTCTCCTTCCCCAGACTTACTTTCGGAGATGTTCTCCAGCCTAAAATAGTCAAAAGCTAGGTAAATATGACTGCTTACTGAAATCACTGTTAGAAAAAGCCTTAAACCTTTCCCTCAATAAGACTACAATGGAAACAAACCATTCTGTAGTCAGGCTTGGGGGTCTCCTCGGCGTTCACATAACAAAGCAAATTACTACACCAGCCTTTCTGTCTTCCTCCTCAGCTCAGGAGCAGATTATCTCATGTAAATCCGCCGAAGAAAAATTCAGTAGCCAAAGCCACGTGTCTACCTCGTCAGCATCTGACATCCTACTGAAGAAATCTCTACCCGACTACTTATATCAACTAGCTGGGATACACGATCCCAACTTTATTCACTGTGCCACTAAATGGGCCTCTCGTGCATGCCCGGCACCCCAACTACCACCATCAAAAGTCCACACGTAATCCACATGAAATAGCCCCATTGCAGACCGAGATGCTGCAGGGGGGCCTTAATGCTGTGACAACACAACATGAATCATAGCATCCCCTCATGCTCTGTCAAAGCACAGGAGGATGTAACAGGCACAGTAAAATAAGCACAGGCACGGTAAAGTTAGTGACATCATCAAGAGGAGCTTTACCACAGCTGGATGTCGAGCTGAAAGAGAGCCCCATTACCTAACGTCCTGTGACTTGGATGTTCTTATTGGTCGCCCAGATGGGATCACATTGAACCCTGTGGAAGCACAGCAAACACTTGGTGAGGGACTACACACGAGTATCAACCTTGGTTAACATACACATTGACTTCAGCACTGCCCATCAGGATGTTACTGTCACACACAGGGAATCACCCATGTATCTAAGTACAGAGAACTGGATCACAACCACCATTTTGTCCCTATTACTTCCAAAACACTTAATGCCTGGAGCAAGAATTTCTCCAGTTTTTTAAGGAACTGGGTGCTAAGCTGATTGAAATAATAAGAGACCTCTAGAGCTGCCAGCTTCCTATTCCAGAGCCTCAGGGTGGCGAGAAAGTATACTACTGAGAGACGCAGCTGACGCGACCGTGAAGGTCTCTGACACTGTTCAGACCACAACTAACATAAAACTTTACGCCACAGTGGATGAAGAGAGAGCGAGTACCGGAGGTCGGCGGCGTCCCTGGTGCATGCTGTATGAGCACCGAGGGCGTCCCCAGCACCTGGGACACCACCTGGCCTACCTGTGGTGAAGGAACACCGTCCGGCGTTGCAGGAGGGTGTAGGGACCCCACTTGACGTACCTGTTTTTTTGGTTGAACACTGGTGTTGTTGTGGTGTGGCGGGACTCATTCTGGCGTTGCTGGGGTGACGGAAGGGCCATAGGGTAAGGGTGCAAGAATTACGGAGGAAAAGAGGCCACCATAAAACTGTGGTACTCAGAGGGTGGGCCATGTACCTAACCACGGCCCAGCGACCACACCCATTAACCCTTCACATCCAGCTGCAGCTCTGTGGCCGTCACGGTGGCGGGGTCCTGCAGTAGCTACGTGACTATCACTTTGTCACGGTTGCAGGATCCAAGCATTACCTGCAACTGGAATGTCCTCGGAAGTATACAAATAGTCCGCCTACACTTAAGCCATTTCGGTGTGGCGTGCGGCGTACATTGAGCCAACATGTTGTACAGAACGCCACACCCAACGGACCCGATGTAAGACTCACCAGTTACTAGCAACTGTGTGAATGAGTCTCACTAATTTCCACATTATGATATTGTAAGCGCTTTCTCGTGCAGGTGAACCAAGTCGAGGCACCAGTTCGGTAAAGTATAATTAGTGCTCCTTAAACACCGAGGGAAAGTACACCTTAGGCACTCCCACTGTGCTTCAGATGTCGCTCCTGCTCATCTTGGGTAAATAGGTGAAAATTATTAAATCTTATATTTATAACAGTAGTAGGTCATTCATTGCTTTAGTGGATATTAAGTTCCATTTCTCCATAATGAGGCCAACCATGTCACAGTAGTATTGGTACATATTCTCCACCACGCCAGTCAATACAATTATAACTGTGATACTATGACAGAGAGAGCTACAAAAATAGGATACAGTTGCACCATCAGCAGTTTCACAAGCTAGTGGATCAAACTCACTTGGCGTACACAGCTCATGTAAGATCTAACATTAACAGGATTTAAATTGCGTATCAACAAGCCATCTCTTTGTGACTGTAATTCCTTAATAATATCTAGTATCCTGTTGAGGGAACCTCATCGCTCCCTGCTAATTACAATAGTATTAATATTCTACCCCTGTAGACCCGAGACACCACAGTACACACCACACACAATTAGTTGTATATTCTTACAATCATGTTCATATTTCTAGCAGAGATAGAGTGGCCAGGGCTAAGCAACTGGTCATCCAAACGACCCCATGATTTGTAATTTAATGAGCCAAACAAGCGCTCTCGAGCACTCTGCTTTCAGCTTTAACCATCATATGCCATGTTAGGAATTGATTGAAATATGTTGATCACACTCCAAGCATAATCTGCAGCTTCTCGCTTCGTCGAATAAATATTTAATGGTCCAGAACCAGTGTACCTGATACGTATCTGTAAGAACCTGGGTCACCTCTCTAAGAATCTCTTTCACCAATGTAGGAATTGGTTTTGCTCCTATTAAAATATATTTCATGATTTGAATACATTAAGATTAACTGGAAGTGTCATTAATGTGTTTATATTCCGTCTTATTTACGGTGTTGATGTGGTGTCCATTTTATGTAAGGGTCCCCTAAATGGTGACCAAGGGAATCCTTATGGATATTTTAGTAGTGCATTAGTTATATATATATATATATATATATATATATATATATATATATATATATATATATATATATATATATATATATATATATATATATATTTATGCAACAATGATCACAAAAACACTGATCCAAGTATGCAGAATAACCACATGTGAAAAATAGAGAATGCTTAACGCGTTTTCGGCTAATTCGCCTTCATCAGAGCAAAGTAGAATGAAGGTCTTCATTCTACTTTGCTCTGATGAAGGCGAATTAGCCGAAAACGCATTAATATTCTCTATTTTTCACATGTGGTTATTCTGCATATATATATATATATATATATATATATATATATATATATATATATATATGCATGTGTACTTATCTGGTGTACAGGTTTCTGAGCCTACTGGACTCTATCATATCTACATCTGAAACTGTGTATGGAGTCAGCTTCCACCACATCACTGCCTAATGCATTCCACCTGGTAACTACTCTGACACTAAAAAAATTATTTCTAACGTCCCTGTGGCTCATTTGGGACACAAGGACGGCCCAATTTCAGTTTCTATCTGTGTCCCCTTGTTCGCGTACCACCCATGTTAAACATGTTACTAGTACAAAATAGTATTTACTATTTGTGTCAGCAGAATCGAGCTATTAGCTCTTGGACCCCGCCTTTGTAACCAATCTATTGTACGTGTGTGTGTGTGTGTGTACTCACATATTTGTGTCTGCAGGATCGGGCGTTAGCTCTTGGGCCCCGCTGTTCCACCCGTCGCTTGTCTACTGCAATGACTCCTGACATATTTCCGTATCATATCTACTTTTAGAATTGTGAATGGAGTTTTCCTAGCCAACCTGTTCCTTTAGTTTATTTCTCCGGTCGAATTGTGTGCTCCAAGTTCTCGATGTTTTCCTCAGTTTGGGTGAAGATCAGGTCCAGTTGGCAACTTGTTGTATCTCCTTCCCTTTCTCTCGTGTCATTTTTTACATGCTGTGCTAAGAAGTATCTTGCCATATGCACATCTTGCCATGTGTAGTGTAGTGTATCTTGCCACAACTTCCACTACTTTAGTTGCCAGCGTGTCTGCCCCCCATGAAGGTTTCTCGATGCCAAACCTCCTGACCTTCACCATCACCACCTGACCTTCACCATCACCACCTGACCTTCACCATCACCACCTGACCTTCACCATCACCACCTGACCATTTTCATCTGCTACCAGAGCACGTAACGCAGTCACATGTGGAAATGACTTTGCTTCAAGCCATGTGTGTGTGCGTGTGTGTGTGTGTTCTGAAGCAGAAGATACCGGGCCAGTTATGTGCCCAGTGTTTTAGTGTTGATTTATATCTTGTGTAGATAAAACATGCAATGTAGATAAAACGTAGATTAAACATGCAATGTTTGTTTAGATAAACAAACAGTGTTTAGATTCCCAGTGCAATTTGACGTCCCTCACAACTACAATAACCAGCGAGTTCTGTTGCAATAGAGTTCAGCTAACTCTTTGACCCCTATCTTCTATCCACCACCTGATATAAGAGGTCAATAGGGGGGTCAGGTCACTTGCCTGGCCGGCGCCAGGAGGTTGTCAGTTTTGTTAAACATAGTTCTAACATTAATTGCCACTTCATGGGCCAGACATCGGCCAACTGCAGGCAGCCGCTGGGCCAGTGTTGCAGCAACGTAAGTCCAGGTCAGATCACAACAAGGTGTTTAATATAGAAAAGCCTCAAACACTAACAGAGAATTAAAACAAATGTGGAGGTTATACCAATACGATTTTATAGTTGAATATTACAGTGGCTTAAGAAATCATCTATGAGTTAAGAACATTTTGATATCTAGGAAAGTGGTATCTTTGTTGACCTTTGGTTTATTTACTTGAGAACTTCCAACTATAAAACATTTTAAAGTCCTCCACATATCCACAGTCAGCAATTAACCATCTGTTCCCTAAGTAGTTATCATCAGAAGTCCCCAGGAAGTGACTCGTCTCGGAGTTCAGGGTTACCCTCCACGGGCTCTGACCGCCACCACGCAAAGTAATTATTATATAAAATTGCCTATTTCAGTAACTAGGAATTACCATACACGGGATGGTAGCAGCTCAGAAATAACTGGTATTTTCTAATATAGATAATCTTGGTATATCATCTACTGTAAGCACGGTGTTAGTTCTGCCCTCACGCGGGTGACGGGCGACTGCGGTGAACACAGCTCTTAATTTTGTAATAGTTCCTACTCCATCTTTTCCGAAGTGCAGTGTTACAAGTGCTCCAGCATTACACTGGCACCAGTGCCAACTCTCCTGGTGCCACAGTGTACTGCTTCAACTAGTCAAGATGGTTCCTCACCAGCCAGTGAAGGAAAGAGTCAACAAGAGTTCCCTAAACAAATTTAATCACGTCTACCAGGAATTCAGGCTACGGGAACAGAGCCCTGACTCAGATCATGGATGATTATGAGGCATTTTGAGGAATTTTCCCGAAGGACGCTGAGGAAGAATCCGAGGGATGTCGAGAAAGATCCTAAGGAAGCTCCCGAGGGCTGCTGAGACGCCCTCAGCAGCCCTCGGGAGCTGCTGAGGGCTTCTCAGCATTCTCTGAGGGATTCGAACTGCCTACGAATCATGCAGATGTAAATCCCGGGGGGGATACTGACGTATACACAAACCTAAAGAAAGAAACATTTGAATTCCAACTTAACTTGTAAACATGTGTTAAATTAACATAAAGATATATATGATTATTTAACACATCTTTGCAAGTTAAGTTGGAATTTAAGTGACCATTCCCTTACCGACAGGAGCGATACAGGAGACAATTGCCATCCACTAAGGGCAGACGCAGGTTGGAGCGGCCATATTGGAATCACCGAGCGGCCATATTGGAACTACCAAGAACCCCCTCCCCCCCTCTTCCCCCCCCCCCAGGCCTTCCCCTTCACATAATATAACTATTAATAATTTATTTAAATGACATTTATATATATAATTTAATCCATACACTGGTGTTTTGATAATATAAGTTAGGCTCTAGATTGGAACAGATTCTGGTCTGAGTTCATTTGGCAGTGTTGCTGAGATCTGTTTAAGATGCTTGTCCCATATGTATCATTTGTTCATGCGGGACCCCATGATATTCCGGATAGGTGGCCCCCCCTCGAACTAAAACCAGGGGCCAGATTCATGAAGCAGTTACGCAAGCACTTACGAACCTGTACATCTTTTCTCAATCTTTGGCGGCTTTGTTTACATACAATTATTAAACAGTTAATGAGTTCCGAAGCACCAGGAGGCTGTTTATAACAATAACAAGAGTTGATTGGGATTTTTCATGCTTGTAAACATTTTAATAAATGTAACCAAAGCCGTCAAAGATTGAAGAAAGATGTACACGTTCGTAAGTACTTGCGTAACTGCTTCATGAATCTGGCCCCAGAATGTTAAGATTTAGAGATATGAAATCAAGTTAAACATAAAATATCCCACTACAATCCCTGAACTGTTTAAACTCAATTGAACTAAAATATCTATCAAACAAAATCTTGTGGGGAACATACAACTTAAGTAAGACTTGAAGAGTCCACTTGAGAACAGAATCATCAATAAATCTCTACATAGATCTGGAGGAGGTAGATAAAGAGGGATCTTAATGAGGATTCCAAACCATGCCGATAAAAGACTCCGAGGGGACCCCTGGGGGAATCCCATTGGATGCTGAGGAAGATCGCGAAGGATGCTCATGAACATCCCGAGTGATGCTGAGAAAGATCCCAGCATGCATCATTCTCATTCCTTCCTTATTCCTTCCTCACACTTCCCCCCATGACCTCGGGGCAAAGTTTAAAATGTATCACATTGTATTAATCATGTATTAATACGATGGACGTTGGGGGGGGGGAATATACCTGGAAATGACTAAACTCATTACCAAATGTTAGTGACCGTGTGAAGGAACTTTATGAGTAAGTATAACCTTGGCAAGGTCGTGAGGTTAGTGCTCTGAGAGGACACTGTGAGCCTTGAGAGGCACCAGGAACCTCTGCCTCTTGTACCCTCCTGGCCCAGGCACTCTGGCAACACCCGATCACTTCACCTTCCACCCCACACACAGTCACACTGTGTGTGGCACCCTGCACACAGTCACACTGTGTGGCACCCTGCACACAGTCACACTGTGTGTGGCACCCCGCACACTGTGTGTGGTACCCTGCACACAGTCACACTGTGTGTGGCACCCCGCACACAGTCACACTGTGTGTGGCACCCCGCACACTGTGTGTGGCACCCCGCACACAGTCACACTGTGTGTGGCACCCCGCACACTGTGTGTGGCACCCCGCACACAGTCACACTGTGTGTGGCACCCCGCACACAGTCACACTGTGTGTGGCACCCCGCACACAGTCACACTGTGTGTGGCACCCCGCACACAGTCGCACTGTGTGTGGCACCCAGGACACAGTCGCACTGTGTGTGGCACCCCGCACACAGTCGCACTGTGTGTGGCACCCAGGACACAGTCGCACTGTGTGTGGCTCCCAGGACACAGCCACACGTCCTCTAAAAGTCAATAATCTCTATAGAATATTAGAGGGTACTCTGTCATGCCTGAGGGCAGGCAGAGTACCCTCTCCTGAGGGCAGGACGGTACGTGTACCTCGCCTGAGGGCAGGACGGTACGTGTACCTCGCCTGAGGGCAGGACGGTACGTGTACCTCGCCTGAGGGCAGGACGGTACGCCTCGCTACACCCAGCAACACGACACTGCTGAGCCTACACAGCCACTAACCCAGGACCTTATTATTATGAGGCCGTGGTACACGTCAGTACACGGACACTGCCTACCGCTGAGAGGTGGGCACCCGCGGCCTCACAAACAACCGGGGTGGACGGGGTACCACACGGGGGCGGACGGGGTACCACACGGGGGCGGCCGGGGTACCACACGGGGTGGACGGGGTACCACACGGGGTGGACGGGGTACCACACGGGGTAGAGGGGCAGCCTTGTGAAGGTCGTGGGGGGAGGAGGTAAGGGCAGCGTCCTTCAGAGAGGGGTAGGGAGGGAGAGGGAGGGAGGGAGAAGGGGAAGGATAGAGGCGGGGGGGGGGGGGAGAGGGGAGAATAGAACATGGATGGTAGTGATGAGGAAGGGGAAGGGAGGGTTGATTGGGGGGTAAAGGTAAGAGCCAACCGGGTGCAACTATCATCTTAGCAGAGAACAAGGTCACTTCACACGACCTGACCCCCACTCAACCTGTGAACATTAAATCTTCAAAGGTGTGACTTTATAATTGGTTAGGACCGACACCTTGGCGCCTTCAAGGTCCTGTGTGACTCGACTCTCGTTGTATGTCAAATATATAATAAACCCGTTTATGGTGTTACACCCTCGTCCCCCTTCCCCTTGGACCCCTTCCCCTTGGTCCCCCTCGTCCCCCTTCCCCTTGGACCCCTTCCCCTTGGTCCCCCCTTGCCCTCCTTCCCCTTGGACCCCTTCCCCTTGGTCCCCCTCGTCCCCCTTCCCCTTGGACCCCTTCCCCTTGGTCCCCCTCGTCCCCCTTCCCCTTGGTCCCCCCTTGTCCTCCTTCCCTTTGGTCCCCCCTTGTCCTCCTCCCCTTGGGCCCCCCACTTCACCCCTCGTCTACTCCCCTCTATTAGGAAAGTTATTCTTCAGAAACCTTAAAACAACTCTGTGGGTCTCTCAGAAAATGTATTATTACGAAGTATTGAGAAACTACGGGAGACAACTAACTTGACTTCATGAAAATCGTGATAGGAAGTCTCTATAAATTTTAATATTTCTTAAAGCATTTAGTTTAGACCGACCCCGACTAGCCTATGTCTATCCCGTGGCCCAAGCCATTCGCCCTACAAAATTGGGTGAGGCTAGCCCCTAGCGTTTAGCCTCCAACCGTGGACAGACATAGACAGACGAAGAGACATTCTCTCCTGCAGATATAGGTGGAACCTCTTACTCGCAGAAGCTGCAAAAACGAAGACATTACTTTAGGATAAAATCCAGTTGGAAAATATCCTCGGGAACAGTAGGGACCTTCGAGAAAGAGCTGACAATCTGTTGCTGTCGAAGCCACTAGAGAGATGGCGGCCTTCAGGTAAATTATACACACAGACGCGTATGTAAATGTTTGCTGCTCTCTTTGCAGTGTCGTGCATTTTGCGTTCTTTTTTCGTATTGGTTTTCTGGCCTGAATTTGATCTTGGAATTATGTATTGTGGAGCTTTGTTGTGCCACCAGCTGTAGGAGCGGGGCGTCTCTCTCCTACTGAGTCTTCTAACATTTCGATTCTGTTCCTCACCCTGGTGACTGCTATTGTAGTCTGATGTTTATATAATGCTTGTGTGTGTGTGTGTTCAGGGCCTCATGCAGTTCCTGAATTGTCTGGTCATGGCGAACTGTGATTTGTTGCTTTTCTTAGCGCCTTATTTTGCACTTTTTTTGCACACAAAAAACAGTAGTTTTTTGTGTTGTGTTTCTTCAAGGTGTGTAGTGGTACTGGAGGATATCCGAGATGCGGCCGGATTAGAGTCTTGATTAAGTGTAGTCGTGAGTTAATGCTATGTTTATGGTATCCTCTCAGTTTCCATAAGGTTGTATTTGCTTGGCTTATTCTATTATTTACGTCGATTTTAATTATTTTTCTGCTAATTCTCAGTATTGTGCCTACATCCGTATGGTGAACTGTGCGGTTGTCAAGGATAATAACGGCTCTGGAGTTTGTTTTGTAGCGTTTATTTGTAGTTGTGATGTGTGTGTGTGTGTGGGGCTGAGTGACAGTGGAGATGGTAGAGAGGAAGGAGCATCTGATGGGTACTGACAGGGAAGGGAGGGGGGGGGGGGGGGCGGAGGGGGAGATGAGTGATGAGTAACAGGGTCAAACTGCAGGGGGGGGGGGTAGGGGGGGGTAGGAGTCAAGTAGCCTCTCAAACCTCACCACCAATTATACTGTGTTAAGTCACTGGTCTTAAGGCGTCAGCAGTGCTGATCCCAGCCAACCGCGAATAGCCTCGTAGGCTCTCAATGCCACGTTAAACAATAATTATATACGCGCAGTGGCTCACAACTATATGGCCCCGAGTTCGATTCCCGGGCAGGACAGGCAACGTTCAATCCTTCCTGTTTACCTAGCAGAAAGTAGGATCAGGGCAACTTACTGCGGATGATTAGTGGATAGTAAGTTAGTGGATAGTATGGTTAGCAGCAGTAAGGCAAGGCGGCCATAGAAGCAACAATTTGGTTGGGAAAGTTAGAATCCATATGCAATAACTACTGGTGATTGGGTGGTAATTAACAACCCTCTAGTATATTGGTGGTAACTCACAACCCTCTGATAACCTGGTGGTAACTCACAACCCTCTGATAACCTGGTGGTAACTCACAACCCTCTGATAACCTGGTGGTAACTCACAACCCTCTGATAACCTGGTGGTAACTCACAACCCTCTGATAACCTGGTGGTAACTCACAACCCTCTGATAACCTGGTGGTAACTCACAACCCTCTGATAACCTGGTGGTAACTCACAACCCTCTGATAACCTGGTGGTAACTCACAACCCTCTGATAACCTGGTGGTAACTCACAACCCACTGATAACCTGGTGGTAACTCACAACCCTCTGATAACCTGGTGGTAACTCACAACCCAATATGTTGTTGTGTTAATGACCTCATCTGTAGCTGTGTGAAACCCCAACATTTATTAATCCTGTAGTTTACTTTCTATTCCCGGGTGGACTACACAATACAGCTGTAGGCGCTGCATTATACAATGGACATACATCGAGGTGAGCGCCCACAGAGGAAGGTGTTGGAGATACCCTCAGGACTTACAGCCCTCCCTTAAGACGGTGAAAGTGACAGCTTAAGGTGAAGGTGTTAGCTTAAGAAGGTGAAGGTGTTAGCTTAAGAAGGTGAAGGTGAAGGTGACAGCTTAAGACGGTGAAGGTGACAGGTTAAGGTGAAAGGTTAAGACGGTGAAGGTGACAGGTTAAGGTGAAGGTGAAAGCTTAAGACGGTGAAGGTGACAGCTTAAGACGGTGAAGGTGACAGCTTAAGAAGGTGATGATGACAGCTTAAGACGGTGAAGGTGACAGCTTAAGAAAGTGAAGATGACAGCTTAAGAAAGTGAAGATGACAGCTTAAGACGGTGAAGGTGACAGCTTAAGAAAGTGAAGATGACAGCTTAAGACGGTGAAGATGACAGCTTAAGACGGTGAAGGTGAAAGCTTAAGAAGGTGAAGGTGACATGACTAAAGTACACGAATGGATGAATGGCTAACAAAGAGGATATTAAGAGCTGCTCAATATTCCATCATTATGTTTGTACATCAACACCGAGCACAGAGGCGATTGATACAGATGGGATAAGCAAAGACCTGGATAAATACTGGTTTGCAAATAGCTTTATAAAGACATGAGAATAAAGTGAAAGTGCAGAAGGCCTATTGGCCCTCATACGAGACAGCCCATTTATGTCCTCCCAAACTCACTGATATGCATATCTGTCCTTCGCTTGAAACACTCCAGCGATCCCACGTCAATTCCAACAACCCTGAACCATTAACCAACAACCCTGAGCCATAAATCAACACCTAATTATAATATAAACACAGTAGAGGTGGGGGTCGCTGGAGTGTTTCAAGCGAAGGACAGACAAGCACATGGGTGAGTCTGGGCGGATATCAACAGGTCTCGTTCTCGTATGGGCCGATATAGACCTTCTGCAGTTTCCGTTATTCTTATATGGTTCTCGCGCCTCGATCACAAGACCAACAAAAATGTCTCAAGATACCAGCAGATCATTCCATCTTACACATATTAACTCGCACTGGATATGTTTCACGGCCTTAAGCCCTCACCTCAAAACAGCGTGCTCATCTTACGCATAAAAAAGGGTCTCTGTAAACAGCGCCGCATGTGTTACTGGCACATAAGTTATACACAGCTGATATATAACGCACAAGTGCCCCGGGGTGAGCTCATGGGTAACTTCAATCACACCTCGCAATGTGCTTCATATATATATTATGAACTATTTCCCCAAGTGTATATTGTTTCCTCAGACTTGACGGTCACGCAAGTGTCCCCTGGTTCACCACTGTCAGGCTCGCAGCTCCTCACGTGATAATAATATTAATAATAATGTATTTACTAAGAGGTACAATGGGTTAGTGAGATAACATTAGTGATATTTTTATATTCTTTCAAAGCCACTAACACGCACAGCGTTTAGGACAAGTCCTTAGTCTAACATATCAGGTAAGGTGCAAAAGTACATTGTAGCAAGGTTATATATCAACAATATAAATTGACAGAGGTGATTACACTGGTAACGAAGAAGTTCTTAATTAGTCTTAAGTACTAATATTGAGGAAATAGGGCAGTACAAGATACAGTGTGAGTTTGAAGCACAGAGTGGGAAACTATGAGGATGTAATTAGGTACTTTTTGGTTTTACTTTTGAACAGGGCATGGGTTGGACAATTTGTTAATTCATCAGAGAGTGAGTTGCAAAGATTGGGTCCAAATCTGTGTTTGCACAGATTTAGCCTGACTCTGGGGATATCAAAGATATATTTATTTTTGGTGTGGTGCTCATGGGTTCTCTTACACATAAAGAAAAAGTTTCAGATCAATCTTAGCATTTGGGAACAAGGTTTCGTACATGTAGATAGCACATAAGAATATGTGCAGTGAGTGTATACTTAGCATGTTAAGGGGCTTAAACAGAGGGGCTGTGTGTTGTCTGAAGACAAAGTTTGTCATAGTTCTAATAGCAGATTTTTGCTGAGTGATGATAGGCTTGAGGTAATTTGTAGTGGTTGAACCCCCCATGAACAGATGCCGTATGTTAGATATGGATAGATTAGTGTGTACTATAATGAGAGGAGAGCAGAGTGGGGAACATAATATCTGATTTTAGAAAGAATACCGACTGTTTTTTTTATACTTTTGTGGCTAAGTGTTGTATGTGGGTGCTGAAGTTCAGTCTCTTGTCTGCGACTGGCCAAAGAACTTTCCCTCAAGTTTATTGGTAAAGTTAACATTGCCTATCTGAAGTTGAATCTGATTTGATGATTTACTACCAAAAAGAATGTAGTAGGTCTTTCCATGAATGTTTAGTGTAAGTTTGTTTCGCCCTCGCTCCACCAACCATCCACATTCCTACAATAACGTCCTCAACTTTAGCGATGCTGAATCTCTGCTACAGCATAACAAGAGCCGCATAACATGATGTAATGTTACAGCATAACAAGAGCCGCATAACATGATGTAATGTTACAGCATAACAAGAGCCGCATAACGTGATGTAATGTTACAGCATAACAAGAGCCGCATAACATGATGTAATGTTACAGCATAACAAGAGGCGCATAACATGATGTAATGTTACAGCATAACAAGAGCCGCATAACGTGATGTAATGTTACAGCATAACAAGAGGCGCCAGAAATCATGCGAGACGTGGTGCCAAGACCACTTGTGTCAGCTGTACCAGGTGTTGGAGGAGGGAGTCTTCTCCAGTCCGACACCAGCGTCCAGTACGCCAGTCACCGCCCGGCAGAGCCACAGGTCTGGACAAGGATTCAAGTACTTCAAATCTCCACTTACGAGACCTGTATATCTGTCCTCAGTCATGGCGGTTTAGCTTCTGTTAAACAGTTTATGAGCTCTGAAGCGCTACGAGGTCGTGCGTTATAACAGCCTCGGATCGAGAACAACATCGCAGCGTTTCGTAGCTGATAAACTGCACCATAGCCCGTGCTACTTGGAACTTTTTGTTCCAAGTAGCACGGGCTACTTAGAACAAAGTTTGCTACTTGGAACTTTTTGTTCCAAGTAGCGAATGATAAACTGTTGAATACAGACGAAGCCGCCATCATCCATGTATTTATTAATAAGGAAATAACACAAAGGCAGCTAGACTATATAGCACTTGGAACGAATATGTGAACACGGAGCGGAGGGGAATACATAGTCCAAGTAACATGTACAGGTTTAATAAGTAGATATTTGAGTGTTCCAGGAATCTTGGTCCAGGATTTAACAAGCGTTCACGCATCTGCTTGCGAACTTGTACATTTGTTCTCAATCCTTGGCGGCTTTGGACAAGTTACAGCCCCGCTCCTGTGGCAGGTAAGTCCACTACGGGCTCACCATAGCCCGTGCTACTTGGAACTGTTTGTTCCAAGTAGCTGAATCTTAAACAACAATTGGCGGCTTTGTTTACATTTATTAAACAGTTTACGAGCCTCACAGAAACTTCCCAGTCACATGTTGTTATTGTTATAAGCAGCCTCCTGGTGCTTCGGGGCTCACGAAGTGGGCAATGGAAACCCGCCAAAGATTGAGAGAAGATGTGGCGGTCCACAAGTGGGTGTGTAGTTGTTTGATGACTCCTGCAGGTGTTTAACGACAATTCGTAAGGTGAGGTTGGCAGGGAGGCGGGAGGCGTTAAACAGGGCGTCGTGTCGAGGCTGTACAAGGTGGACGTCAGGCCGGACCAGTAAATTACCCGAGTGGCCAAAAGGCCGAGTATTAGTGACCCCTACTGATTTAATAACACATATACATACATATATATATATATATAAAGCCACATCTCCAGTCTGGTAGCCAGGTGTGTGCACTAACAAGCACATCCGTGTGACTCACAGAGCTCCTGGCATCTAATTGGCAGTTTATCTGAAGTTACCAGAGGGTCATCATCTCTGGTGGCCTCGACGGGGAGAGGAAGCCGGCGGCTTGTCAATAGCACCCCCCCCCCTCCTTCCTCTCCCATCATCCATTGTTCCTGAATATGTTTCTAGTTGGATTTTGAACTGGTAGTTATAGCTTGCGCGGGTAGGGGGACGTTAGACCAAGAGGATGTGAGGGGTGGTGGGGGTCAGGGAGTGGATAGAGGGGGGGAGGGTCAGAGAGTGGATAGAGGGGGGAGGGTCAGAGAGTGGATAGAGGGGGATCAGGGAGTGGATAGAGGGGGGTCAGGGAGTGGATAGAGGGGGGTCAGGGAGTGGATAGAAGGGGGTCAGGGGTGGATACAGGGGGGGGGGGCAGGGAGTGGATACAGGGGGGTCAGGGAGTGGATAGAGGGGAGGGGGGGGTCAGGGAGTGCAGGGTGTGTGTGTGTGTGTGTGTGTGAGGGGGGGGGAGAGCGCCAGGGGTGGGTGGGGGCGTCCTTGGAAGGCTGAACTTGACACCCCGGCCCCCCCCCCGCCCACCCGGGCAGGGAGCCCTCACAGACTCTGGCCATCAACAAACACTCCTGCGATCACCAACTTCTGCTGTGCATTATTCAGTTCTCTCCGTAAAGACATTTGCTATTCATCCCTGGCTTGACGAGAGCTGCTGGGCGACTATCAAGTTATTTACCACAACGCCCGCAGTGAGCGCCATCTGTGGGGGGCTGCCACCCCTGACGTCACTACCCCAACACCAGCTGCGCCGCACTCTCATATTCCCAGGACAAACTGCGACTCAGAGTAATATTCCCAGGGTGACCTAAGACTCAGAATAATATTCCCAGAACGACCTGCGACTCAGAATAATATTCCCAGGACGACCTGCGAATCAGAATAATATTACCAGGATGACCTACGACTCAGAATAATATTCCCAGGATGACCTGCGACTCAGAATCATATTCCCAGGACGACCTGCGACCCAGAATAATATTCCCAGGACGACTTGCGACTCGCTTTAATATTCCCAGGATATATTTTGCCTCTGGTTGCATGCTTTAGCTTATGTTTTTTCAAAGTTTTTACCCGGGTGTTATTAGAGTGAAGGCAGTGTATCACATTCGCCTTTTCTTGTTTAACTACATGTTCGTGATAATATTATGTGTTGGTCTCACTACAGATGTTAAACAGCTTAATTATGGAATGTTTTCGCTGTGTCGATCAGACTCGACCATCAACACTGGCCGGCCGAGTCAGTTCACAGTCGAAAGGTCGCTGTGATTCGATCCCCACGACACGATAGAAGCGTTTGGGCAAAGTTTGCCTTTCACCTGACGACTCTGTTCCGGTCCTATCAAGGTACATATGTAGTCTCTGCACATAACCAGACCATCACCAGAGATATCCCGACGATAACACCAATATAATTGACAAATACAGCGACAACAGAAGACTGGACATTAACGAGGCGTTATCTCAAGCAAACCAGGCCATCCATCAACACCCAACTATCACTATTCTGCCGTCTTCCAGAACACCAAGAAACATACAATATACCGCACCAGCCATCATCGAAACATAGGGAATTTGTAAGATTCATTGAGCCTATTGGCCTATAAGTGAGGTGCTTAATGGCTTAATGTTCATATATATATATATATATATATATATATATATATATATATATATATATATATATATATATATATATATATATATATAAACCCCATACTGGAGAACATTACCACAGCATTGCTGGAGGCAGCTTGTGGGAAGGGCAAAGCACGCCTCCTAGCTGTGCAAGCTCCCCATGCCGGGGATTTCATGTTGGCAGTCCCTAATTCCGCCTTGGGCACCCGCCTGGACCATCGGACCCTAAGTATTAGTGTTGCCCTGCGCCTTGCCGCCCCTATCTCCACCGAACACCGGTGTATCTGCGGCCATGCACGGGCAGACCAATACGGCAGCCATGGTCTCATCTGTCGTAAAGTCATAGGAAAAGATTGCCAGACATGAAGCAGTCAATGACTTCATCAAGAGAAGTTTGGCTACAGCTGGATGTCCAGCACAAAGGGAACCTCAGTTGTGCAGGCCTGACAACAGCCAAAAACGCCCAGATGGAGTCACCCTGCAGCCGTGGAGGGAAGGTAAACAGGTCGTGTGGGACTACACGTGTGCGTCTACATTGGCTGATACCTATCTACCTTACAGCGCAGCTGAGGGAGGCGGGGCGGCCACCTTCAGGGAGACCCCCAGAAAGCTAACAAGTACAGGGACCTAAAACGTTGTTACAGGTTTGTGTCAATAGGCTCTGAGACTCTGGGCGCCTGGGGTAAATGTGCACTTAAATTCCTAAAGAAGGTGGGCGAGGAACTGATTAGGCTTCACTTCCTAGAGACTCAAGAGCGGCCAGTTTCCTGTTCCAGCGCCTCAGTGTCGCGATCCAGAGAGGAAATACTTGCTGTATCTCGGGCACGCACCCAACCTCCGAGGAGCTGGATGAGGTCTTCGAACAGTAATTGTTATGTGTGCCTTTTGTGTAAACTGTATGACAATATCATATATTATGATTATATATATATATATATATATATATATATATAATATATATATAATAGGGGGAGAGAGAGAGACTATTAATGTCGGCCATCTTGGATTTCAATGTTATCTGGGAATACAAAACAAATATAATAGTACTGCAAGTGTAAATGAGCAGGTAAGGAGCAGGCAGACACACATGTGTGGAATGTGTGGCCATTATGTAGACGATCATATTAACATCTCTCTACGGTGTCCGGGAGATGTGTGGCACATCCCAGAGGACACTAGTCATCACATCCCTGACACCAGTCATGTCTCAGGAGGTCATCTCCCGCACCTTCACTCTAAACGCACTTCACTCACACTGCTGGAGTGACATCCACTCCACTCTATTTAGGAGAACTCTTACCTTGTCTATATAGGACAGATGAAAATGGATATATGAGTTTGTTTTTTTAATTTAAAATGGGTCCACCAGGGAGAAGACACACACACGGGGTCCCTATGGCTCTCTGTGTCGTAAGCTTGAGCTTATAGCTTTAAGTTGTCTAAGCTTGAGTCATGTCAACAATATAACTTGAGGAAACCAAACGTCGCAAGAACTGCGGAGATCAGTGTCATTCTTAAGAAGCAGCAAAGGTGAGTCTTAATTATCTCGTGGCTGACCTGGAGCCAGCCAGGCAGGTGTGTACTCACCTAGTTGTGCTTGCGGGGGTTGAGCTTTGCTCTTTGGTCCCGCCTCTCAACTGAGCGTGTATGTGTGTGTGTGTGTGTGTGTGTGTAAATCACGAAAATTAACACGTGATGAAAAATGTGACAGTGTCAGACCACGGAGGAAGAATTGAAACAGGAATTTCCTAAAGTACTTTCGAATATTAATACATCTTCAGAAGGAATGATTTACAAGTCACTAGGTTTGGACATATATATATATATATATATATATATATATATATATATATATATATATATATATATATATATATATATATATATATATATATATATATATATAGGCAGGAGAGGTGAAGTGAGGGTTCAATGACAAATATATGAAGGGGATTAAGTAGATATAAAATAAGAGCTGCATCATATGGGCCAGTTGGCCCCTATTAATACCAATGTATGGGCCAATAGGCCCATACATGGATAATAATAGCATAAGATAGTAGATATTAACAATGAATTAGTGAGACAAATGAGTATCAATGATCCTACTCAAATCGCCCTTTAACTGATCAATCAAAAATGAATCTAAATTATATTAACCACCGCTAATGTTGAAATTACATGATTTTGTAATCTGTATTAAAGCAGATTCAATTATGTTCCTATTGAAAGTACTTTTACAATTCGTCATTGAAGAAGCCATCTTCCAATCAGCACACACAGGTTGGTATAACTGTATAGCATGTCACCCCCTCTCCCCCCCCCCCCCACCTCCTGTCACCCCCACTCCTGTATTCACCCCCCTCTCGCTCCCACCCCTTACCTCCTCACTACTCCCAGTCTTCCTTCATCCCTCCCACACCCCCTGCCTTCTCCCCCCACACCCCCACCACACACCCCCCGACCTTCCCTCTCTAGGAAGGATGGAGAGTCCCTCTGGTGAGTCAGGGGGGCGTGAATCCACACACACAACTAAAGATAAACATTCTAACAGAGGATTAATGTTATATTTTTCTTTGGCCTGAAAATGGCCAGGCCGGATCACTGACCAAGACGGTGCTGGCAAGAGTTACCCAAACATGACCAGTGAGTTTTTCTGGAGCAGGCCTTGAGCAAGGGCGTTGTTGCGTGCTCCTGTGCAGGACCTCTTGGCGCGGAGCTCCATGTTCGGCGCGCCACTCAAGTCACCTACCAAGTTCTCCCTAATTTGGCCGAATTTAATTTTTTTTTTTTTACTCACAAGGTGAATGAAAGAAGACTTAACACTTTTGTCAAACTTAGTACTTGGGGCGGAGCACGTTTGTGGGTGCACGAGCAAAGGCCGGCTATAGGCAAGAAGCCTTGTGCTTCTTTATGCCAGATTCGGCCTCGATCATTGTCACGCTTCGGGGTCAAGGACCTTGTCTTAGCCTGCAGAGGGACACAGATGATGGCACGTTGATATCAGAGTTTGATGGATCTATCGCCTGGGATACCAGTAGTCACAGAGCCCAAGTAATTATATAGAGAATAAATCATTACTGGTGCAAAGCCTTGATGTTACAGCAATTAATACTCGTCAATATTCTGTACTCTAAACAACAACGGTTTGGCGCTACTCAGGTGTTTGGTGCTGTTCAATTAACATGGGAGGGGCATGATGAACAGTTAACATGGGAGGGGCATGATGAACAGTTAACATGGGAGGGGCATGATGAACAGTTAACATGGGAGGGGCATGATGAACAGTTAACATGGGAGGGGCATGATGAACAGTTAACATGGGAGGGGCATGACGAACAGTTAACATGGGAGGAGCATGACGCACAGTTAACATGGGAGGAGCATGACGCACAGTTAACATGGGAGGAGCATGATGAACAGTTAACATGGGAGGAGCATGACGCACAGTTAACATGGGAGGAGCATGACGCACAGTTAACATGGGAGGAGCATGATGAACAGTTAACATGGGAGGAGCATGACGCACAGTTAACATGGGAGGAGCATGACGCACAGTTAACATGGGAGGAGCATGATGAACAGTTAACATGGGAGGAACATGACGCACAGTTAACATGGGAGGAGCATGATGAACAGTTAACATGGGAGGAGCATGACGCACAGTTAACATGGGAGGAGCATGACGCACAGTTAACATGGGAGGAGCATGACGCACAGTTAACATGGGAGGAGCATGATGAACAGTTAACATGGGAGGAGCATGACGCACAGTTAACATGGGAGGAGCATGACGCACAGTTAACATGGGAGGAGCATGATGAACAGTTAACATGGGAGGAGCATGACGCACAGTTAACATGGGAGGAGCATGATGAACAGTTAACATGGGAGGAGCATGACGCACAGTTAACATGGGAGGAGCATGACGCACAGTTAACATGGGAGGAGCATGACGCACAGTTAACATGGGAGGGGCATGACGCACAGTTAACATGGGAGGAGCATGACGCACAGTTAACATGGGAGGAGCATGATGAACAGTTAACATGGGAGGAGCATGACGCACAGTTAACATGGGAGGAGCATGATGAACAGTTAACATGGGAGGAGCATGACGCACAGTTAACATGGGAGGAGCATGACGCACAGTTAACATGGGAGGAGCATGACGCACAGTTAACATGGGAGGGGCATGACGCACAGTTAACATGGGAGGAGCATGACGCACAGTTAACATGGGAGGAGCATGATGAACAGTTAACATGGGAGGACGAAGACAGCCAACCCACACTATATAATTCTCAGGACTTGTGAAGCAGCCTCGGCCCCTCACCCCGACAGTCACCAGTCCTTCCCTCACTCTCTCAAACTGGATATAAGCCGGTCCACAAGTGACTGGCCAGACTGTTAGTGGAGTTAGGGGTCATTACCTTTGCAAATGTTGCGAATCAGAACACTTTAATCAAATGTTATATAAATAATTTTTTTGAGGGGGGATTGATGTGAAGTAATCATTAATAATACTGAACAATTTGGGGTGTATTTAAGGCACAGTTATAGTGGGTAAGTGAACTTATATCAACATGTTATATAGAGTAAACTATAATGTGTTTATATCCGTAGAACAGAACAAGGCACGTCAGAGACAGCCAATTACAGTGAGATCAATTACAGCCAATTACAGTGACGTAAATATGTGTATTTATGTATGGAGGTTAGATTAGCATATTCAAAAGCACTACAATCACCTTCTGTGGTTGATTGTTCAATAAATCACTGAACTATATGTTTAACAGATCTCTAACCCTGTCCATGGAGGACAGAAGAAAATGGATATATGCTGGTTAGCATGGTAAATGTTTGGCCACGTCTGTGGTAATAATAATAATAATAAAAAAATAAAAAAAACAGCTTTTGGAAGCGATCGGGGTAACAGCCAGCTCCGGCCCGGTCTCTCTCATTTGCCACTCCGTCTCAACGTCAGTGTTATTCACCGTCAGTGTCATTCACCGTCAGTGTCATTCACCGTCAGTGTCATTCACTGTACATTTGTTTCAGTGTACTCCAACACACGAAATCACTATGACGTCTTGTGATCGCAGGGAACTGTTAAGTGAACAATTTAATTCACCGTAATACAGTTGCTATCACTGTATTAATCACCTCCTTAAACACCGTATCCCACTATTTATGTGTTCATATTACTATTATTATATAATTTACACATACACTACGGTATTAATGGCACTGTAACTCACCGTACCTCGGGGCGTACTGTAGCCTGTGTACACAGCACCTCAATCCTTCCTAATACCATGGGACGAATTCTTCAAGCACTACACTATCAAGTCACTATATATAATTATTCACCATCATACACGATATTTCACAGTAACTTGTGTAAGTCTGGTTTGGTCGACGACCGGGCCGCGGGGACACTAAGCCCCGGAAGCACCTCAAAGTAACCACAAGGTAGTTCACTATCCACGAGCTCACTATCCACGAGCTCACTAATCACTGCACTAACCACGTCCATAATAACGCGTCCTCAGACTAGTCTCATCCACCCAGCGGCCGACCCCACGCACTTGGTCATCATATATTCCACTGATGTGTGTTCAGATCGTTATTTTATCATATGTAAACAAAAAAACATTATTATATATTATAATTTAGTGTATAGTTAGGCTTTAGTTAGGTAAAGTTAGGTGTTTAAGTTCTGTTGGCGATTATTTGTATTTGAAGCGCGTGGGTGAAGCATTTACAGAGCTGCGGTTCGAAGAGGACGTCAGTGAAGCATTGATCGAGAAATGTTTGAATGTCGTCATTAGCTGTGAGCACAGCCCGTCATCACAAACAAAGGCCAAAGTCCATTCCATGCACCCGCCAACCCCCCATCCCCCTGTTTATGGATGGAAAAACGGTTTACACACGACTCACAACTGATGACGTTCGAACACTTCTCGAACAAGTGCTTCGCTGACGACTTTTTGTTCGAACTACAACGCTAAATGTTGTTGTGGTTGTTTTTAGATTCAGCTACTTGGGACAAAAGTTGCAAGTAGCACGGGCTATGGGGATCCCGTATTGGACCTACCTGGCACAGGAGCAGGGTTGTAATTGGTGTAAATGCTTCACTCAGGTACTACAATTACAAATAAAGGATTCATATGTAAAACATTGTTATTTTTGCCTCGAAGGG
Organism: Procambarus clarkii; assembly: GCF_040958095.1. NCBI lineage: Eukaryota > Metazoa > Arthropoda > Malacostraca > Decapoda > Cambaridae > Procambarus > Procambarus clarkii. The sequence goes on along the minus strand of NC_091150.1, from coordinate 31,644,726 downwards.
CTAGTTTAAGGGCAGCGTCACTCATTCCGTGAGTGGACACACCGCCATAGTGACAGTATTGGGCAGCGTCACTCATCCTGTGAGTGGACACACCGCCATAGTGACAGTATTGGGCAGCGTCACTCATCCTGTGAGTAGACACACCGCCATAGTGACAGTATTGGGCAGCGTCACTCATCCTGATGAAAACCCGCTGGGTTGTTCATCCTGTCACTTCAAGCCAGACACGACTGGGACTCACCTGACAAGCACCACATTACTCCAAGCACCAATAACGTGTCGAAGTATTTACCAATACACTCAACTCTTCCAAAGAGAAACAAGGAATTTAAATTGACTTTTAATCGAGCGTATTAAACTTGGTTACGACCTTCGTATTCAGTGTGAAGAGAGAGAGAGGAGCAATGACATATTGAAGAGCCCTGTTAAGGTACAGGCCAGTGCACAACTCTGGCCTTATCAACATGCTGGGGAAGACAGAAACTCAATCATGGTCACATGTGTATGCCCGGGCATAGCATCACCGAGCGATGCCCGCCCTGATGGTATGGGTTGTTGCATGTCAATGCCCGTCCCCGTGCTGGCGATCTCCCGGATGTAAACACGGTTTTAGTTCGACAAGATCTACTTGCTTGGCTAAATGAATTGTGGGGTTCAGTCCCTGAGCCCATTATGTGCCTCTTTAACCCTTTCCGCTACCACCCACAACATGGGTATGGGGTGCATAATAAATGAACTAAACTAAACAAGAACTGCAACTTTCCTCTGTGTCCCTTATAGCATGAGGACATAGAACGTAAGGGTTAAGGACAATAGCAGAAGGCACATTGGAGTCATACTACGTAGGTCCTATTTGTATCAACATTAAATATATGTCTGTCCTACGCTTAAAACAATCGGATAATCCCTCGTTTATTATATTACCCGGTAATTTGTTCCAAAAATCAAAAACTGTCAAGTGACGGGATGAACAACCAACTGAGAGTGAAGGGTTCAAGAATTGATATTGACAAGAGTAGGATCCCTTGATTGTTTCAAGCGGAGGTTAGACATATATATGAATGAGATTGGTTGGATATAAATAGGAGCTGCCTCATATGGGCCAAAAGGTCTTCTGCAGTTATCTTTCATTCTTATGTTCTTATGAACATCAGTAAAGTGACGGTTCCTACTTTGAATCATATAATTTCAACTAATACGCTCATTTAACAATGTATCAACTAATACGCTCATTTAACAATGTATCAACTAATACGCTCATTTAACAATGTATCAACTAATACGCTCATTTAACAATGTATCAACTAATACGCTCATTTAACAATGTATCAACTAATACGCTCATTTAACAATGTATCAACTAATACGCTCATTTAACAATGCATCAACTAATACGCTCATTTAACAATGTATCAACTAATACGCTCATTTAACAATGTATCAACTAATACACTCATTTAACAATGTATCATCTAATACGCTCATTTAACAATGCATCAACTAATACGCTCATTTAACAATGCATCAACTAATACGCTCATTTAACAATGCATCAACTAATACGCTCATTTGTTTTCATCAATGGTATAAACTGTGACCTTAAGCGGCGTAAGGTATGAAATAATTCCCAACCATCTTGGGAACGTTTCTATTTCCCAATACCCAATCGAGGTCAAGGAGGTGTCGAACCCCTAACCCCCCCCCCTCCCCCCGGCTGGGAACCACGATGGTACGGAGACCGGGCCTCACCAGCTGAGAGCTGCGGTGACGACAAGATGCAGCTGAGGGAGGGTCAAGACGATTGGCATTTGTTTAAAAGGATCTGCGTGCCCTGATGTTGCTTGTCTGCTCTCTGGCAGTATCAACAGTGTCTTCATGAACCTGAGGAGGTCTGCGTCTTCATTCTGGGCTTGTTGCAGCAGAGACCATGTCACCCTGGCTGCCTTCTCTACTCCCTACGTCAGACCATGTCACCCTGGCTGCCTTCTCTACTCCCTACGTCAGACCATGTCACCCTGGCTGCCTTCTCTACTCCCTACGTCAGACCATGAGGCGACGTAGCATTAGCCCCACTTGGCTCCATCTGTAGAATATTGTATCCCTAATTATTGACCAGTTGATAACTGGGTATATTAGTGACCATGTGGCATATGAATATGTCTTATGTTGTACCTATGAGGCATCACCTCATGACGCACCTGTAACTCAAGCACATATGGGTTACATATGAATGAAGCTGTATATCTCAGCTGTTTTCCCCCATATGTGGATTTTCCAGCACAGAGCATGTATTAAATCCAAACTTCGGCCAGAGAAGAAACAGGCGAACATGAGCAGCTAAAATATATATTTACATATTATCCTTCAACACTTAGAAGACTTTAAAATGACTATATAAGCATTATTCATATTCATATTATTGATATTATTCATCTCTCACCCCCCCCCTCCGTAACAGGTGTGTATGCACCAGGTGTCAGCGTGTACAGGTTCAGGACACGTGTCAGCGTGTGCACAGGTTCAGGACGCGTGTCAGTGTGTGCACGGGTTCAGGACACGTGTCAGCGTGTGCACGGGTTCAGGACACGTGTCAGTGTGTACACAGGTTCAGGACACGTGTCAGCGTGTGCACAGGTTCAGGACACGTGTCAGCGTGTGCACGGGTTCAGGACACGTGTCAGTGTGTACACAGGTTCAGGACACGTGTCAGCGTGTGCACAGGTTCAGGACACGTGTCAGTGTGTGCACAGGTTCAGGACACGTGTCAGTGTGTGCACGGGTTCAGGACACGTGTCAGCGTGTGCACGGGTTCAGGACACGTGTCAGTGTGTACACAGGTTCAGGACACGTGTCAGCGTGTGCACAGGTTCAGGACACGTGTCAGTGTGTGCACAGGTTCAGGACACGTGTCAGTGTGTGCACAGGTTCAGAACACGTGTCAGTGTGTACACAGGTTCAGAACACGTGTCAGTGTGTGCACAGGTTCAGGACACGTGTCAGTGTGTACACAGGTTCAGGACACGTGTCAGCGTGTACACAGGTTCAGGACACGTGTCAGCGTGTACACAGGTTCAGGACACGTGTCAGCGTGTACACAGGTTCAGGACACGTGTCAGCGTGTACACAGGTTCAGGACACGTGTCAGCGTGTGTACAGGTTCAGGACACGTGTCAGTATGTACACAGGTTCAGGAAACGTGTCAGCGTGTGCACGAGTTCAGGACACGTGTCAGTGTGTACACAGGTTCAGGACGCGTGTCAGTGTGTACACAGGTTCAGGACACGTGTCAGTGTGTGCACGGGTTCAGGACACGTGTCAGCGTGTACACAGGTTCAGGACACGTGTTATGCCTACTACTAGTTTGATTGCTGTTGACTCTGACCTGGCCATGTTGGGCATGTACCCAACAGTAATTACTGTGAAAAATTGGATGAGGGTAGCACTAATTGTCTTATCTCCAACCTCGAATAGACAATCAAACCCTCTACCCCCTTCTCCACTTTAACCAATCCTACCAATCTTTTCCTCTCTCATCTCTCTCTCTTTCCATATTTCCCCCTCTTCAAATTTCTCCCCCGTCTTACTCCTCTCGACTCTTCCCTTTCCTTCTCCTTACCTCTCCATACTGACGTTCTGATGGCCCGGTCTCCAACCAGGCTTCCTGAGGTTATCTTGAGATGATTTCGGGGCTTTTTAGTGTCCCCGCGGCCCTGTCCTCGACCAGGCCTCCACCCCCAGGAAGCAGCCCGTGACAGCTGACTAACACCCAGGTACCTATTTTATTGCTAGGTAACAGGGGCATAGGGTGAAAGAAACTCTGCCCATTGTTTCTCGCCGGCGCCTGGGATCGAACCCAGGACCACAGGATCACAAGTCCAGCGTGCTGTCCGCTCGGCCGACCGACAATCCTGGCTGCTAGTCTGGCCAACTGTTGGATGCGGTATCTTGCGCTCTGACGTGCGAATCAATCTGGTTGATCAGGTATCCTTTGGAAGTATTGGTCGAGCTGTCTCTTGAGCACCTTTAGAGGTCAGTTAGTTATGTACCTGATGTGTAGCGGGAGAGTGTTGAACAGTCTCGGGCCGCTGATGTTGATAGAGTTCTCTCTCAACGTACCTATTGCACCACTGCTTTTCAATAGGGCTATTTTTGCACATCCTGCCATGCCTCCTGGTCTCATGTGATGTTATTTCCATGGGCAGATTTGGAACCGGTCCCTCGTAATATTTGTCAAGTGTAGATTATTATGTATCTCTCCTGCACCCTAAAGAATACAGATTTACAGATTTTAATCAGTTCCAATAATTTACATGCTTTATTGAGTGGATTCTAGCAGTAAAGGATATTCACTCGAGGTTCACTTTGAAATTCTCTCTCTGCAATTTCTCCAGCTTTGAATGAGGGCTGTAATTGTGCAACAGTATTCCACCCTAGAGAGCACTAGTGGCTTGAAGATTTTCATGACTGGCATGACCCTGCTTGTTTGAATATCCAACCTGTCATTTTTCCTGCAGTTGTGACAGCTACTTTTTTGTGTTCTTAAAAAAGTAAGGACTTCTGAAATATATATATATATATATATATATATATATATATATATATATATATATATATATATATATATATATATATATATATATATGAATGTAATTCTTATTCATAAAAACAAGACATGAAAATGTGTACTGTTGGCTTTGTTGACGTTCCTTGACCTGAGGGTGAGGAGAAGGTCACCCGGGGTGAACACCCTACAAGATCCTGGGTGGCGCCGCACCCAGGGCACTCAGGGGCACCCAGGGCCACCCAGGGCACCCAGGGGCACCCTGGGGCACCCAGGGCACCCAGGGGCACCCTGGGGCACCCAGGGCACCCAGAGGCACCCAGGGGCACCCAGGGCACCCAGGGGCACCCAGGGCACCCAGGGGCACCCAGGGCACCCAGGGGCACCCAGGGCACCCAGGGGCACCCAGGGCACCCAGGGCACCCTGGGGCACCCAGGGGCACCCAGGGCACCCAGGGGCACCCAGGGCACCCAGGGCACCCAGGGGCACCCAGGGCACCCAGGGGCACCCAGGGCACCCAGGGCACCCTGGGGCACCCAGGGGCACCCAGGGGCACCCAGGGCACCCAGGGGCACCCAGGGCACCCAGGGGCACCCAGGGGCACCCAGGGCACCCAGGGGCACCCAGGGGCACCCAGGGCACCCAGGGCACCCAGGGGCACCCAGGGCACCCAGGGGCACCCAGGGCACCCAGGGCACCCTGGGGCACCCAGGGGCACCCAGGGCACCCAGGGGCACCCAGGGCACCCAGGGGCACCCAGGGCACCCAGGGCACCCAGGGGCACCCAGGGCACCCAGGGCACCCAGGGGCACCCAGGGGCACCCAGGGCACCCAGGGGCACCCAGGGGCACCCAGGGCGCCCAGGGGCACCCAGGGGCACCCAGGGGCACCCAGGGGCACCCAGGGGCACCCAGGGCACCCAGGGCTGCAGGGCACACGGAGGTGTCACCCGAGCCCACCCAACATTACATATGGACCACCGCAACATAAATATACAAGTGCCTTCCAGCCCAGGCAGCAAGTCACCATCATGGGAGCGTGGTGATCTATCTCACCACAGCCTCACCATCCTCACTCACAATCACCTCACCACCTCACCCACCATCCTCACTCACAATCACCTCACCCACCATCCTCACTCACAATCACCTCACCACCTCACCCACCATCCTCACTCACAATCACCTCACCACCTCACCCACCATCCTCACTCACAATCACCTCACCACCTCACCCACCATCCTCACTCACAATCACCTCACCACCGCTCCACCATCCTCACTCACAATCACCTCACCACCTCACCCACCATCCTCACTCACAATCACCTCACCACCGCCCCACCATCCTCACTCACAATCATGTCACTTCTTCTTTAACCAAGACTGGGCATTACGGCTTCACTTAGCCAGTAACCTGATGCTTTTCATTCAACTTTCTCTTGGGTCTTATATTCTGCCTCTTCTTACCAGATCCAACCCTCCAAGTCAGGGATAAGTTATTAAGAACTGAGCAGTAATAGTCAGCCCAACGGGAATGGGGGTAAACACTAAACAGAACCATCACCACGTGTACTTCTTAACTATATACACTTATTGTACCACACAGATAACACAGCAGGTGTCACTTTCACACAAGACACTACAATAGAACTTCTGTGATCTTCTGGCGAGTATACCTTCGTACAACACTCAAGGTTCCTTCCCTGAGCCTTTCTTCTAAGGTTCAGACACTAGCAAGTCCACCTCTCTCAGCAGTTCACCTTCCAGTCCTCCACAGTGTCTAGACACCACCTCGACACTCCAGCAACACGCTTGGCTGGCTTCCTCTGAAGGCTTCCTCTCTGACAAGCCTTAACTTAGAGGTCAGACGGACGCTAATTTCATCTATAAACACAAGTGGGGCACCCCAGTTGAGCTGATGTAGGACCAATCAGCAATAGCTCGCTGGCTACCACAGACAATTCACTCTCTCCACCAACCAGGCCTTACTTGTTCCCACTGAAACAACTCTTGCATTCAGGACTGCCCTTGTTGGTCACTCCAGGTGAACTGCCTCTTACCGGTCAAGGTACCCCCCCCCCCCGCCCCATCACTTCTGAGGAATAAAAATTGCATAGTAAGAAGGAAACTGCTCAGGTGTCAGTAAGATCACATCCTTCCACCAGGGAACGGAAAGTGGGGTCCGGTGCGCTCAACAGATGGCATTAACATCATCACACTAGGGCTCATTAGGTATGCAGTGAAATTGCAAGCAAGAGCTGTTATCCTACATCAGCTCATCTGAAGCCTACTGCCTTAAGGACTCACATATTTCATGAGATTATTATTTGATTCCATTAGGAATAAATTAGCTTTAATGCTAAGTAACGTATAAGGAACAGAATGAGCCAGTGTGCCAGAGCCTTCATGTGCTCAGTTGACCTCAGTTGGCGTATATACTGTGTTCGGCTGAGAGCCTTGTGTTACAGGTGCCAACTACTGGTTGTCCATGAAGTTGGGCCAGGTTCAGAACTTTAAGAACATTAGACTTGTCCATAACAGTAAGTCCGCCAAAATCCTCGACAGTGTTGGAGACTAAAATTTTAAATTTTGCCCCGAGGGGCGAGTTTATTGGGCAGCGCCACTCATCTTGTGAGTGGAGATGGAGACTCTAATGTTCGAGCGAGTCCAACCAGACTTGGCCAAGACTAGAGATTAGCCTTCTTGCACGGTTTTCCACCTTGTCCTAAATTCTGATAAAGGATTGGGGGAAAGCAATCCAGGAGAGGGGTGGATAATCAAGATAGGAGTGAACTTGTGTTTCATATAAGGGGTTTTGCAACCCCTGCTGTCTGCCAGTGTAGCCTCCCTCACACTTTCCTCACTACTGCCCACCAGCAACCTCACTCACAGACACTCTCCTCACGTCAGCATCTTGGCTGTGACCCCCTTGTGTCACGGAGGTCACGCCTGATGGTCACAACAAGTCCTTGTGTGTGTACATCTTGACACGTGTCAGCACTGCTTGTTGGTTTTTTGTGCTGGGCACACATGCCATGCTGGGCACGTGTACTATGTTGGGCACGTGTACTATGTTGGGCACGTGTACTATGTTGAGTACTATGTTGGGCACGTGTACTATGTTGAGTACTATGTTGGGCACGTGTACTATGTTGAGTACTATGTTGGGCACGTGTACTATGTTGAGTACTATGTTGGGCACGTGTACTATGTTGGGCACGTGTACTATGTTGGGCACGTGTACTATGTTGGGCACGTGTACTATGTTGGGCACGTGTACTATGTTGGGCACGTCTACTATGTTGGGCACGTGTACTATGTTGGGCACGTGTACTATGTTGGGCACGTGTATTATGTTGGGCACGTGTACTATGTTGGGCACGTGTACTATGTTGGGCACGTGTACTATGTTGGGCACGTGTACTATGTTGGGCACGTGTACTATGTTGGGCACGTGTACTATGTTGGGCACGTGTACTATGTTGGGCACGTGTACTATGTTGGGCACGTGTACTATGTTGGGCACGTGTACTATGTTGGGCACGTCAACTATGTTGGGCACGTGTACTATGTTGGGCACGTGTACTATGTTGGGCACGTGTACTATGTTGGGCACGTGTACTATGTTGGGCACGTCTACTATGTTGGGCACGTGTACTATGTTGGGCACGTCTACTATGTTGGGCACGTGTATTATGCTGGGCACGTGTACTATGTTGGGCACGTGTACTATGTTGGGCACGTGTACTATGTTGGGCACGTGTACTATGTTGGGCACGTGTACTATGCTGGGCACGTGTACTATGCTGGGCACGTCTACTATGTTGGGCACGTGTACTATGTTGGGCACGTGTACTATGTTGGGCACGTGTACTATGTTGGGCACGTGTACTATGTTGGGCACGTGTACTATGTTGGGCACGTGTACTATGTTGGGCACGTGTACTATGTTGGGCACGTCTACTATGTTGGGCACGTGTACTATGTTGGGCACGTCTACTATGTTGGGCACGTCTACTATGTTGGGCACGTCTACTATGTTGGGCACGTGTACTATGTTGGGCACGTGTACTATGCTGGGCACGTGTACTATGTTGGGCACGTCTACTATGTTGGGCACGTCTACTATGTTGGGCATGTGTACTATGTTGGCACGTGTACTATGTTGGGCACGTGTACTATGTTGGGCACGTGTATTATGTTGAGTACTATGTTGGGCACGTATATACTATGTTGGGCACGTGTACTATGCTGGGCACGTGTATTATGTTGAATACTATGCTGGGCACGTGTATTATGTTGAGTACTATGTTGGGCACGTGTACTATGTTGGGCACGTGTACTATGTTGGGCACGTGTACTATGTTGGGCACGTGTACTATGCTGGGCACGTGTACTATGTTGGGCACGTCTACTATGTTGGGCACGTCTACTATGTTGGGCACGTCTACTATGTTGGGCATGTGTACTATGTTGGGCACGTGTACTATGTTGGGCACGTGTACTATGTTGGGCACGTGTATTATGTTGAGTACTATGTTGGGCACGTATATACTATGTTGGGCACGTGTACTATGCTGGGCACGTGTATTATGTTGAGTACTATGTTGGGCACGTATATACTATGTTGGGCACGTATATACTATGTTGGGCACGTGTACTATGCTGGGCACGTGTATTATGTTGAGTACTATGTTGGGCACGTATATACTATGTTGGGCACGTATATACTATGTTGGGCACGTGTACTATGCTGGGCACGTGTATTATGTTGAGTACTATGTTGGGCACGTATATACTATGTTGGGCACGTATATACTATGTTGGGCACGTGTACTATGCTGGGCACGTGTATTATGTTGAGTACTATGTTGGGCACGTATATACTATGTTGGGCACGTATATACTATGTTGGGCACGTGTACTATGCTGGGCACGTGTATTATGTTGAGTACTATGTTGGGCACGTATATACTATGTTGGGCACGTATATACTATGTTGGGCACGTATATACTATGTTGGGCACGTATATACTATGTTGGGCACGTATATACTATGTTGGGCACGTATATATATTATATTTGGTATTCATTTGTATGTTAAGGACTCAAATATTGCGTTAGACATTCATATGGTTTGACTAAATACTAAAAATGACGTGTTCAGTGTTCACATAATGTGTTACACGCAACACGACGACAAACACCCACATGCAGTACTGTGTTGGAGAGCCATGTAACACAACATAATAAACCCCACATTGTTTGAGTTAGGAAAACACTATTTGTCAAATATTGATACTGGTCTTAAAAGATTTCCCCATTTTGCACCCGCAAGATAACGTAAGCTTTTAAGGGTTGATAAATGTTAATCTTCTTGTTTGAGGAGCTGTTCACTTGAGACAGTTAAGCAAGTCCCAGCTGTGTCTGGGTACAAGTGACAGGATGAACAACCCAGCGGGTTTTTTTCCTATTGGGGAGTGTTGTACATTCTGCTATGGCGGTGTGTCCACTCACAAGATGAGTGGCGCTGCCCAATAAACTCGCCCCTCGGGGCAAAATTTAAATTTAATGGAGATCTTAACAACTAAAAACGACATTGGCCCATTAAGCAGCTCTTTTCTAAACCTAAACTTGTCCAATTTAAAGCCCATTATTTCGTGCTGATATATCTAGTGTTTTAATAATATCTATATTCGTTATACCCTGTCAACCCTAAGATGACCGACGACACGCAGTCTTGCATACAAATGCCTCAACTGTCATTGCAACCTTGCAACAAGATCCCTTACGTGTCATCATCCGCCTGACCACAAATGTTATGCCTTAACTGGAGAGTTATTAATCGTCAATGTCGAATACTTATCAACTGGGTCATGTAGGTATACGAAGGGATGACTGACTGGTCGAGGCATGACTTAAGTAAACACGTGGATAAACAACATCATGAAGGGGATGTAAACAAAGTGTTTACATCAGATCTACTCATAACAACAGATACAATCTAATCAAATTTACATTTACAAGAGATATGGAGAATCACCGGTTCTTACTACGGGCTCACCATAGCCCGTGCTACTTGGAACTTTTTGTTCCAGGTAGCGAATCTTATACAACAACATACATACCGGTTCTTACATAGGGTCGCAGACGACTGGAACCGGAGGCTTAGCGACGTCAATATGGCGAACTCTTTAATTAATTAAGTAAGAATTAAGAATACTTTAGACAGCTACATGACTACGAACAATTGGGTGTGAAATACCCGTTCACGCACTTTCTTATAGTCAATATTGGCTTATTAAATAAGTGCATATGTGACATACTAATTTATTGAGAATATTTTAGTTTACCTTGAAAAGCTTCATAGAAAACACCGACCTTACCTAACCTTCTTAGTATGTTAAGATAAGCATCTTATTGCTTCTTAATTACAATTATTACTTAACCTATTATAGGTATAGGAAATACATCTGCCTCATGTGGACCAGTAGGCCTAAAGAAGTGTCCTTACGAAGCAGGAACTATTTAACAAAAATTATATCAAGAAGTGAGGATAACAGAGATAGACAAAGGAGAAATCCTAAAAGGTTCTTTCAAACACGTCAGATCAAGAGAAGGGAAACACCAGGATAGTGACAAATGAGACTAACGTAAATAACACAATATAATAGGCTTGAAATATAAAATAGGTCATTAGTCGAGGTGTTTACCTCCAGAACACCTGGACACTTTACCTGTATTTAAACACCTGTGACGCAGGTGGCGACGGGGACAGGTTAACCAGTTTAGTGGTCACCACCTTACCTTATCTTGCGATGATTTCGGCGCTCGACGTCTCCGCGGCCCGGTCCTCGACCAGGCCTCCTCGTTGCTAGACTGGTCAACCAGCAGCTCAATCCCGGAGGACGTTATCAAACAATTATAACAATTCAACGCAACAAGTGCCAAGCAGGAGAAGACTGGCACTTGCCAGGGTCCTAGAGAGAGAGAGAGAGAAGGCACAGGTATAAGCTCTCTCGTCCCGTGACTTTCATATTCACAGACACCTACAGACTCAAGCACAGAACCAGAAATGTGGAGGGATGTGGCAATGTGGCACCAGAGTTGAGGAATGTGGCACCAGAGTTGAGGAATGTGGCACCAGAGTTGAGGAATGTGGCAGGGATGGTTGTGGGCTGCCTAAACCAGACATATCAATAAACATCGTCTGGTTCCCCCGCCCCCCCTCCCCCCCCCCCCCCCAGAGCTCACCCCACGTGTGTGTGCGTGTGTGTTCTCACCTAGTTGTGCTTGCGGGGGTTGAGCTTTGGCTCTTTGGTCCCGCCTCTCAACTGTCAATCAACTAGTGTACAGGTTCTTGAGTCTACTGGGCTCTATCATATCTACATTTGAAACTGTGTATGGAGTCAGCCTCCACCACATCACTGCCTAATGCATTCCACCTGTTGACTACCCTGACACTGAAAAAGTTCCTTCTATTGTCTCTGTGGCTCATTTAGGTACTAAGTTTCCACCAGTGGAAACTTCCACCTGTCCCGTTGTTCGTGTTCTTGCCATGTTAAATAATTTGTCTATGGCCACCCTGTCAATTCCTCTGAGAATCTTGTAGGTGGTGATCATGTCTCTCTTTTACTCTTCTGTCTTCCAGGGGCGTGAGGTTCAGCTCCTGTAACCTTTCCTCGTAGGTCATACCTCTCAGTTCTGGGACCAGTCTGGTGGCATACCGCTGAATCTTCTCTAAATTTGTCTTGTGTTTAACTAGTTATGGACTCCAGGCTGGCCCTCCATACTCTAGGATTGGTGTGAGATAAGCAGTATACAAGGAATTAGCTTCAACGTCTTCTACGCCCAACCGACTCCACTTATTGAGAGCTCCAACACTGAAATGTTTTTTCTGGCGTCTCTTGACAGATCTGCGTCTCTAGTTTCTATATATAACTCCTCGTTCTGCTGTTCATAGCTTTTAACACTGCTGCACTGCCTAACCTGTCGATTTCTCTTACAATCTTATATGTTGTTATCATGTCTCTGCTCTCTCTTCAATCCTCCAGTGTGGTAAGGTCCTTCCTTCCTTATAATCCTTCTCTCAGCCTTTCCTAATAACTTCAGCGCAGGAACGAGTCTCGCTGCATAACTTTGGACCTTTACTACTTTCTCCTTGTCCTTTTTCATGTAAGGGTTCCATGCTGGAGATGCATATTCAAATGTGGGTCTCACCTTCGTTGTATATAGTGCGTGGAAAGCCCATCTGTCCAAATTTATGAAGGATAGACGGAAATTGGCTAGTAGGATATACGCACCTGTTTTTATTCTGCTCATGTGGGCTTCTAATTTTATTTATTTCTTTATTATGCACCCCATACCCATCCCATGGGCGGTGGTGTAAAGGGTTACAGAGGCACATAATCGGTTCAGGAACTGAACCCTCTAGTTTGCTTAGCTAAGCAAATAACAATCTTTTGACGCTAGTTACAAAATTATTAATGTTATGTATACATGTACACATACTCATACATACATGTACATATATATATATATACGTATACATATATACATACACATACATATTTAATCACCCACACAAATATACACATCAATAATCTGTATCACAAGTGATTCAACAAGAGGCTCACAAGAGTCACTATACAAGGCACTTTACATCTATGGTGAGTCACACAGTTACTAGTCTTGCTCCACACCCACCCAACTGGGCGGCAGCTTTACAGTCATGTGCTCCACACCCACCCAACTGGGCGGCAGCTTTACAGTCATGTGCTCCACACCCACCCAACTGGGCGGCAGCTTTACAGTCATGTGCTCCACACCCACCCAACTGGGCGGCAGCTTTACAGTCATGTGCTCCACACCCACCCAACTGGGCGGCAGCTTTACAGTCATGTGCTCCACACCCACCCAACTGGGCGGCAGCTTTACAGTCATGTGCATGCATTACCTACAGTAAGCAAATTTTGGATACTTCGCTAAGATTTCAGGCAGCACATCATTATGAATGAAGTACTTACACATTTCTTGGACACCATCCGTTATCTGGCATCAGATTTGGCGTTATGTCCACTCCCAGGTCTTTCTTCTTTTCTGATTGAAGAATCAGTTTTCCTTTATCCTATACTGCTGTATTGGGGCCGGATTCAACAGTCAGGCAAGTACTTACGAACCTGTACATCTTTTCTCACTCTTTCGCGGCTTTGCCTACACACACACACACACACACACACACACACACACACACACACACACACACACACACACACACACACACACACACACACACACACACACACAAACACACACACACATTGTGTGATTCAGTGACCAAACCTGTCTCCTGAAGCCCACGTAAAAAGAATAACGTCTGCGGCATATGCGAGGCTGGCTAACATCAGAACAGCGTTCAGGAACCTGTGTAAGGAATCATTCAGAATCTTGTACACCACATATGTAAGACCAATCCTGGAGTATGCGGTCCCAGCATGGAGCCCGTACCTTGTCAAGCACAAGACGAAGCTGGAAAAAGTCCAAAGGTATGCTACTAGACTAGTCCCAGAACTAAGAGGCATGAGTTACGAGGAAATGCTGCGGGAAATGCACCTTACAACACTGGAAGACAGTAAAGTAAGGGGAGACATGATCACAACCTACCAAATCCTCAGGGGAATCGACCGGGTAAAGGACAAACTATTCAACACTGGTGGGACGCGAACAAGGGGACACAGGTGGAAACTGAGTACCCACATGAGCCACAGGGACGTTAGAAGGAACTTTTTCAGTGTCAGAGTAGTTAACGGATGGAATGCATTAGGCAGTGATGTGGTGGAGGCTGACTCCACTACATCACTGGACCAAAGAGCCAAAGCTCAACCCCCACAAACACAAATAGGTGAGTACACACACACACTATATCTATATCTCTCTCTCTCTCTCTATATATATATATATATATATATATATATATATATATATATATATATATATATATATATATATATATATATATATATATATATATATATATATTTATATATATATATATAATATCCACTTCGTGAGCCCCGAAGCACCAGGAGGCTGCTTATAACAATAACAACATGTGACTGAGAAGTTTCAGTGCTCGTAAACTGTTTAATAAATGTAAACAAAGCCACTAAGGATTGAGAAAAAGATGTACACGTTCGTAAGTACTCGCCTGACTGCTTAATGACGGGTCCTGGTCCAAGCACTCCTGTTCCAATCCCCACAACTTTGCATTTATCACTGTGTGGGTGTGTGGGGGTGTGGGGGGGAGGATGGAGTGGGGGGGGTGATGGAGTGTTTGGGGGGGGGGGGAGCCTTGTATCTGTAGGCCACAATGTGCGCTGAACTGCGCGTGGGTGCCTTACTGAACTATGTGAGTGCGTGTGTGACTGAACTCTGATATGAGAGCTGCTCCTGTTGACTTTCCGCCTTGCGTCTTGCGGCGTGGGAATGCATACGGGGACCCAGGGCATGTATTCTTACACTCCCTTCCCCCACACACTCCCTTCCCCCCACACTCCCTTCCCCACACGCCCTTCCCACACGCCCCTTCCCACACTCCCTTCCCCACACTCCCCTTGCCACACGCCCTTCCCCACACTCCCTTACAATTGTTAATTACTGACATGTATACTTTGAAAGATACAGCCCTGTGTCTTGGCCTTGTATTTCTTGTAAGATACAGTCCTGTATCAAGGCCATGTATACCCTCTAAGATACAGCACTAACATTAATATATATTCTGTAACAGAGTCTCGATTTGTTTTTAAATTTTGCCCGGAGGGCCGAGTTATAATCAGTTTAATATGTCTCAAATGTGTTAGAAATCACTCCAGTTTTTAATTTATAGGACAATTATGAACAAATCCTGTTCACGAGTGTTCACGAGTGTTCACAGGTGTTCACAGGTGTTCACGAGTGTTCACAGGTGTTCACAGGTGTTCACAGGTGTTCACAGGTGTTCACGAGTGCTCGTTGTTGACGTAGAGAGAATGGTTGTCATCTCAAGATCTCAACCTTGCACAAGACATCAGATGTCACCCGGACTCTCATCTCCGTATACACCAGACCTCTCACTGCTATATGTATATGTGTACATGTATCTCATATGATACATGTATTCACCTAGTTGTAATTGCGGGGGTTGAGCTCTGCTCTTTCGGCCCGCGCCTCTCAACTGTCAATTAATCAACTGTTACTAACTAATTGGTGTTATTGCTAGAAGAAAGTTCCCCTGACTATTCCTCATATTGAATAATGTGACGGGTATTGACCCTCAATTAGTCATCCCGGCAGAATCACCCATTATACGCCGGCGTATTCTGCCTTACGAGGAGACGACGTTCTCCTAGAGCACTCGACGACGTACGCCCTAAAGTGCTAAATCTGTGTATCAATGTATTTACGTATGTAGGTTAGCTTAGCATTTTAAAAACACTGAATCACCTTCTGTGGTTGATTGTTCAATAAATCCCTGAACTATATGTTTAACACATCTCTAACCCTGTCCATGGAGGACAGAAGAAAATGTATATATGCTGGTTAGTATTGTAAATGTGTGGCCACGTCTGTGGTAGAAAATATTAAATAAATAAATAAAAGTGCACACTAGAACTCCCGTGTGTTGGGGGTCCTACTCCTCCATCACCTCCCTAGAAGTCACTATTCATCTCTGGGGAGCGCCTCGGTCGAACTCCAGAACAGAGTTCTCACCGAAAGCCAGCCTTGCCCCCCCCCCCCCCCATGGTGACTGAAGTCACCCGACCACTTCCCCGTTTTCCCGCTGGCGTGTTCGAGACCGTCACTCTACCGCCCAGCCCAAGATTGTCTTGGGTTGGAATATGTTTATTAAAACAAAAGATTAGCGATGATGTACATACTTTCCTCACGTATTAGTCTCTACTCGGAGGCTGGGACATACACACAAACACACGCACATACCCACACACAGTTACAGGTGTGTGTATGTAATTACACTTCGGTAATTACACACACACACACACCAGTAACCACTAACAAACAACGCTGTGGTCGGGTTGTGGGTGTGCGGGGCTGCTGGTGTCCGTGTAGCAACAAGCAATTATAAAAAACCTTACCTGTCCTAGTTCCGCTGCCAATTCTGCCGCCACGTATTTTAAGTGAGTTCAGCGCCACACTGGTGATTTATCGCCATGCGTAACGTGTGCCAAGTATTTGCCCGCGGTCAAAAGTCACAAATCTTGATGCCTGGTGACTTGGGCAGGCAAGCAGGAAGCTTGAGGTCAGGTACTGTCAACCATCGTCATCCTTGGCAACCCTGCAGGGTCATCACTCACCATCCTTGGCAACCCTGCAGGGTCATCACTCACCATCCTTGGCAACCCTGCAGGGTCATCACTCACCATCCTTGGCAACCCTGCAGGGTCATCACTCACCATCCTTGGCAACCCTGCAGGGTCATCACTCACCATCCTTGGCAACCCTGCAGCATCACCATCAACTTTTGTAACAACCAACAATACAGTTTAGAGTGGAACAGTTAAAAGTGATTAACATCAGAAATGTATACAAAAAATAATAAAATAAAGTTCCAGTCGGTTACTTATTAATATTAGTATTATAATAATACTAATAATGATAATAAAAATAATAATATATATTGATTGTTGCACCGCTAGAACCCACCTGAAGGCTACCTCACACAAGCACTAAACACAGATACACAACCCATCAGTTACTAGAGCAGGAGCGGAAAATGGTGAACATTTGTCCTTCACGAGACATATTACAGAATCCTGCAGCCAAATATAGAAGGAAAGCAGTTTGTTTACTGAGGGTGGAGTATCCCATGGTACCCCAGACTTAACGGAGTTTACAACATTCAACAACTCCTAAACCAGAGCTGTAATGGGGTACTCATGGCTGATCTGGGAGTACTTGGGCTGCGCTTCTTGTGAGAGGTAATGTTAGTGAACACTCGTGAACACTTGTGAACACTCGTGGACACTTGTGAACACTCGTGAACACTCGTGGACACTTGTGAACACTCGTGAACACTTGTGAACACTCGTGAACACTTGTGAACACTCGTGGACACTTGTGAACACTCGTGAACATTTGTGAACACTCGTGAACACTTGTGAACACTCGTGAACACTTGTGAACACTCGTGAACACTTGTTAACACTCGTGGACACTCGTGAACACTCGTGGACACTTGTGAACACTCGTGAACACTTGTTAACACTCGTGGACACTCGTGAACACTTGTGAACACTCGTGAACACTTGTGAACACTCGTGAACACTTGTTAACACTCGTGGATACTCGTGAACACTTGTGAACACTCGTGAACACTTGTGACAACCATACTGTTCATACAGCCTGGCCCTGGAGGGTGATGGTGGGGGAGGTGTTGACAACTTGAGGAATACCCATGCCAGTGTGTCATGGCGTCACCAGTGTGTCATGGCGTCACCAGTGTGTCATGGCGTCACCAGTGTGTCATGGCGTCACCAGCCTGTCATGGCGTCACCAGCCTGTCATGGCGTCACCAGTGTGTCATGGTGTCACCAGCCTGTCATGGCGTCACCAGCCTGTCATGGCGTCACCAGTGTGTCATGGCGTCACCAGCCTGTTACGGCGTCACCAGCCTGTCATGGCGTCACCAGTGTGTCATGGCGTCACCAGTGTGTCATGGCGTCACCAGTGTGTCATGGCGTCACCAGCCTGTCATGGCGTCACCAGCCTGTCATGGCGTCACCAGCCTGTCATGGCGTCACCAGTGTGTCATGGCGTCACCAGCCTGTCATGGCGTCACCAGCCTGTCATGGCGTCACCAGTGTGTCATGGCGTCACCAGTGTGTCATGGCGTCACCAGTGTGTCATGGCGTCACCAGTGTGTCATGGCGTCACCAGCCTGTCATTGCGTCACCAGCCTGTCATGGCGTCACCAGTGTGTCATGGCGTCACCAGCCTGTCATGGCGTCACCTGCCTGTCATGGCGTCACCTGCCTGTCATGGCGTCACCAGCCTGTCATGGCGTCACCAGCCTGTCATGGCGTCACCAGCCTGTCATGGCGTCACCAGCCTGTCATGGCGTCACCAGCCTGTCATGGCGTCACCAGCCTGTCATGGCGTCACCAGTGTGTCATGGCGTCACCAGCCTGTCATGGCGTCACCAGCCTGTCATGGCGTCACCAGCCTGTCATGGCGTCACCAGCCTGTCATGGCGTCACGCCTCCCCATAATGGCGACCTTCTTCTTAATCTCAGCCACACTTCTCTCACCCTTTATGTTACCGCTAAATGTTGCCACAGTGGTGGAGGACCCCAGTGGTGGAGGACCCCAGTGGTGGAGGACCCCAGTGGTGGAGGACACCAGTGGTGGAGGACCCCAGTGGTGGTGTGGAGCCACGGTGCCATCTCTGATTTCCCCCCCCCCACCACCTCCCCCTCCCTCCCCAGGCCTCCCCCATGTCCCTCCACTCCATCCTGTCACACACACACAATGTCCCATCCCGTCCCACACACACACAATGTCCCAACCCGTCCCACACACACACAATGTCCCAACCCGTCCCACACACACACAATGTCCCAACCCGTCCCTCACACACACAATGTCCCAACCCGTCCCACACACACACAATGTCCCAACCCGTCCCACACACACACAATGTCCCAACCCGTCCCACACACACACAATGTCCCAACCCGTCCCACACACACACAATGTCCCAACCCGTCCCACACACACACAATGTCCCAACCCGTCCCACACACACACACACAATGTCCCAACCCGTCCCACACACACACAATGTCCCAACCCGTCCCACACACACACACACACAATGTCCCAACCCGTCCCACACACACACACACAATGTCCCAACCCGTCCCACACACACACACACACAATGTCCCAACCCGTCCCACACACACACACACACAATGTCCCAACCCGTCCCACACACACACAATGTCCCAACCCGTCCCACACACACACACAATGTCCCAACCCGTCCCACACACACACAATGTCCCAACCCGTCCCACACACACACACAATGTCCCAACCCGTCCCACACACACACACAATGTCCCAACCCGTCCCACACACACACAATGTCCCAACCCGTCCCTCACACACACAATGTCCCAACCCGTCCCACACACACACACAATGTCCCAACCCGTCCCACACACACACAATGTCCCAACCCGTCCCACACACACACAATGTCCCAACCCGTCCCACACACACACAATGTCCCAACCCGTCCCACACACACACAATGTCCCAACCCGTCCCACACACACACACAATGTCCCAACCCGTCCCACACACACACAATGTCCCAACCCGTCCCACACACACACACACACAATGTCCCAACCCGTCCCACACACACACAAGGTTAAATTTACAACAAAACATCCGAGGTCTGACCTTCCAAGGGCCACAGTCCCAGATTTGTGAAGCTGAGCCACTAAGGTCAGCAAGCAGGCACGAGAGCAGCGAGGCCTCGTCAACAGTGTGGTTGCAGGAGACGCAAGGCAACACACTCGGAGGCTGCCGGTCGTCTCCACTCCCTCAGTAGAACACAAATGAAAATGGAGAGAGGAGAGTGTCAGAGATGATGGGAACACGACAAAATGCTTACCACCGGAGAAAGAAAGAATATATGTTAAAGGGGCTACGGCAGCAGTAACATCAGCAGCACTAACAACAGCAGCAGTAACAGCAACAGCAGCAGTAACAACAGCAGCAGCAGTAACAGCAACAGCAGCAGTAACAACAGCAGCAGTAACATCAAATGCAGCAGCAGTAACAGTAACAACAGCAGCAGTAACAACAGCAGCAGTAACAATAACAGCAGCAGTAATAGCAGTAATAACAACAGTAACAGCAGTAATAACAGCAGTAACAACAGCAACAACAGCACCTTGTTTGACCCCCCACGTTTCATTGAGAAATATTCAGAGGAAACATTACTCAATTTCACAGCTAATTTACATACCTAACAAGGAAATACATATATATGTATCGGTGACAGGCAGCCAGTCGTCCTGTGTACCGAGTACTTATAGTAACTACGTCGACCATTGCACAGAAATTATATAAATTATAAATTTATAAAGTACAAATCTGTACCATTGAATTTGGACAAGCCGGAAATGTTTTATATTGATGCTACAATGAAAACCTAACCTAACCTAACCTAACCTAACCTAACCTAACCTAACCTAACCTAACCTAACCTAACCTAACCTAACCTAACCTTCCTAACCTAACCTAACCTAACCTAACCTAACCTAACCTTCCTAGGTCTAATGCACGCCATTTGAGGCCTAATATTGTACATATATATATATATATGTGCTATGCTAGGCCTAGGTATCTTTAATTTAGTTTTTTAGCTATATTTTGTTAGACTCTTATAAAAGGAATACTATCAAATTGATGTATAGATGTAATCTTTAGATGTACAATGGTCTAATTGCCCATTACATTTATGACAGTACGATGGTTGACATTGTCACA
Source organism: Procambarus clarkii (assembly GCF_040958095.1). Lineage (NCBI taxonomy): Eukaryota > Metazoa > Arthropoda > Malacostraca > Decapoda > Cambaridae > Procambarus > Procambarus clarkii. The sequence goes on along the minus strand of NC_091150.1, from coordinate 31,623,599 downwards.
AAAAGTACTATCTAAACAGGAAGATGGAGTTGTGGCAGGACGTACTTCTCTGTTTAGCAATTCTCTAAAATGTTTTAAGTGTTCAACTTTGTCAAAAAAAAAGCTTTACAAGCCTCAAGAAACAAAGAGAGAAGCTTGTGAGTTGTAGTAATGGATAGTTTCCTCCACAGCCAGACTACAGAGCCTTGTTTAGTGGGCAGATCTGTATGCACACTGAAGGCCACAGGTGTCCAGCTCGTCAGCTAGAAAGTCAATGAGTATATAATCAAATTGTTTAGTATCGTGTTTAGTCCACTAGTTCTGTAGTTACCAGAGGCATGCCAGGTCTTTGGTAAGGCAACAAGTACAGAGTTATTACAGCTGTCGCTGTACCGGGGGAGAGACAGCCTATAAGTCACATATATAAACACACAGTTTCGGCGTTCCATGTTAAAGGTCGTCAGAGTACATATGTCAAAGCGGTTACTTATACTCACACATGTGAATGAATAAACGATAAATATGAGACCTTCCACTCCCATTCCACCACAGAAAGCTAATATTAAATTCATAATTTATAGCAGGATTATGTAAATTTTCAGCATCCATGGACGCATTCAGCAGATTTAAGTGCGCATCTTATCGGGAATATTCGATGTTAAAGTCACCTGCCACCATGAGGTTAGCATCATGATACCAAGTACCCAGATGAGACGTTTCCGCCAGCACACCTAGGGACACATGTGGACACATGTGCTGCTGCTGGTGAGACACTACACACATGTGTAGTGTCTGGCACTACACACATGTGATCCAACACTGCCCACCACCATTGGCGACAAGTACAGCGATAGTCCACTGATACAGTATTGACAACATCAACTTTACAGTGCATACTGTACCGTGACAGGATAACTGTACCTGGTCGTACCTGACCCTGGTCGTTCTATATTCCCATGACCCAAAGTGTACCCCCTACAGGGCCGAAAACTGACACAGATAACACAGTATGTTTTAACATCAATGCTATCAGAGATGCTACCTACTTTAAGACTTATAAATCATCAATTAGACTGAGTCTCCATCGACCGTATTGACGGAGACAACACTGAAGCCTCTTGCCTCGATGTAATCCTTGAGCTTACGTGAGTCACATACCTGAGACGGTACACAAATACACTGGGACTCTTCCAGTGCTTCAAGCCGTAAACATCGACAAACTTCATCCCAACAAAGGGCGTCTGAGCTCAATTGCAGCCACAATTAAGTGATGCTGTTAAAAAGATAGTAATATATTTATTTTTTCCTTTTTTTATGTTTTCTTCTTCAATTATAAAGGTGAGTTTCAAGGACTCAAGCAGTGCGCTGTATCAGTGAATAAAAAGCAGAAACTACCGCAACAGCAGCAGCAGCAACAGCAGCAGCAGCAACAGCAGCAGCAGCAAGAGGTAGCAAGAGGCAGCAACAGCAGCAGCAGCAGCAAGAGGCAGCAACAGCAGCAGCAGCAACCCGCCCGGCAGCAACCACCGGAATAGCAAGTAGTGTGTGTGGGAGCATGATAATCTCTGGCCGGAACACATCCACCGTGGGAGCCCCAGGGTGAACACGGGTAAATACCGGCCCCTACTGCTGCTACTGCTGCTTCATACTCACTACATGCCTCCACGCCTGTACACATGCTCAGATTGGCCAGTACACATACATGCGCGCACACACACACACACACACACACACACACACACACACACACACACACACACACACACACACACACACACACACACACACACACACACACGCACTGTTTGCCGATGATGCAAAAATTATGAGGAGGATTGAAACAGGATGATAGTAGGAGGCTCCAAGATGACCTAGACAGACTGAGTGAATGGTCCAACAAATGGCTGTTGAAGTTCAACCCGAGTAAATGCAAAGTAATGAAACTAGGCAGTGGAAACAGGAGGCCAGACACAGGATACAGAATAGGAGATGAAGTACTTAATGAAACGGACAGAGAGAAAGATCTAGGAGTTGATATCACACCAAACCTGTCTCCTGAAGCCCACATAAAAAGAATAACGTCTGCAGCATATGCGAGGCTGGCTAACATCAGAACAGCGTTCAGGAACCTGTGTAAGGAATCATTCAGAATCTTGTACACCACATATGTAAGACCAATCCTGGAGTATGCGGCCCCAGCATGGAGCCCGTACCTTGTCAAGCACAAAACGAAGCTGGAAAAAGTCCAAAGGTATGCCACTAGCCTAGTCCCAGAACTAAGAAGCATGAGTTATGAGGAAAGGCTGCGGGAAATGCACCTTACGACACTGGAAGACAGAAGAGTAAGGGGAGACATGATCACAATCAACAAAATCCTCAGGGGAATCGACCGGGTAAACAAGGACAAACTATTCAACACTGGTGGGACGCGAACAAGGGGACACAGGTGGAAACTGAGTACCCACATGAGCCACAGGGACGTTAGAAGGAACTTTTTCAGTGTCAGAGTAGTTAACGGATGGAATGCATTAGGCAGTGATGTGGTGGAGGCTGACTCCATACACAGTTTCAAATGTAGATATGATAGAGCCCAGTAGGCTCAGGAATCTGTACACCAGTTGATTGACGGTTGAGAGGCGGGACCAAAGAGCCAAAGCTCAATCCCCCCCCCTGCAAGCACAACTAGGTGAGTACACACACACACACACACACACACACACACACACACACACACACACACACACACACACACACACACACACACACACACACACACACACACACACACACACTAAAGCCATTATAAGAACCCTCCAAGATACCTCAGAAACATGGCGCCACCTGAGACCAAAGCTGCTAATCAGGGGGAATGGCATCCATGGAAGAGGTTAGTTTACTTCATTTATTAACCACCTTATACCCATCCCGTGGGCGGTGATGTACCCCATACCCATCCCGAGGGTGGTAGTGTACCCCATACCCATCCCGAGGGTGGTAGTGTACCCCATACCCATCCCGAGGGTGGTAGTGGAAGAGGTTACAGAGGCACATAATGGGTACAGGAACTGAACCTCAAAATTCATTTAGCTAAGCAAGTTAGTCTTAATAAGCTAATTACAGAGTACAGTGTATTACCAGCTAGCTTTCAAACTGTGTGGTGGAGTGCACACCACCAGTTCGAGTGCCCAGAGAGTGCACCAAAAGTTAACTCAGTTAGCTTTTGGTGCACTCACTTGTACAGTAAGTGTACACTGTTGGGTGTCATGGGATAGCAGATCACACCAGCTGTCACAAAATAGCATGGTGGCCGCCGTAGCAGTTTTGTAAAAGGATTTACACCCATTGTAGTCGGTAGTACAGTTGAGACCAGGTAGAGTGGAAAGTTCCAGTCACGGAGTCAAGCGGTGGTGGAGAGGAGGTAGGCCAATGGCCTGGCCACCTGAATAACCATCAGGTCTATTGACTTGAGATCGACTTGAGAATGGTCCAGGACGGACCGAAACGTCGTAGTCCCTTCACTTTCTAGTGTGTGGTCTGGTCTACATTCTTCAGCCACGTTATTGTGACTCATCGTCTGGACCCATCAGGTCTCCTGGACACTGAGGTCACAGGCACCACGTGACCCAAGGCAGACTCATGATTCGTGGGGCATCCCACGGTGTCCCTAGGCCTGATCGCTGATTGGTTCTTTCGAAGAACAGAGGGGGACAAGCATGGCCCATTCCTGCCTCGCCTTGGGGAAGCATTCTGTCCTCTGTCGCTGTCCTTGTGAGACGTGCCTTCCCGTAGTTCGGCCAAACTGCGAGAAACACAGAGCAACATAAAGTTAACTCTGTATCATCGTTCGGTCAACGCGGGTCCGTCTGCAGAATCCATTGCGGCGATAGAAATTACGGTATTTACGAGTTAAAGAAGAGATACAGTGTTACTCACCACGAAGTCACTCGCAGAGTGAAAGGGACTGCATCAGAGTAAATTTCATCCTAAAGGGACCATCCATCAATCTAGTGTTATGAGAAGTAATCTCAAGGGTTGAGAGACTATGGCAGTAAGCTGCGATTTCTTTCCTAAGGGAAAATAGTGTGATTTCAGCCAGTTCTGGGGGACATAGAAATTCCCACCAAATGATGACCAGACCACACACTAGAAGGTGAAGGGACGACGACGTTTCGGTCCGTCCTGGACCATTCTCACGTCATTCTCATACTTTAGCCATGTTATTGTGACTCATCGCGTGCATATGGATCCCACCTAATCCGTGCTGCCACCCCGTGTATCTTGAACACCAGTTCACCATCCGGAGTAAGTGCGACACCTTGCACCGTGCACGTTTGCTCTCTGTCCCTCGCCTCCATCTGAGAGACCAACCTCATGTTTAGAGCGAGCAATTCCCGCCCTTGTGGAGGGGACCCTACCATACGCATCCTTAATTGAGGGGGTGTCTGCACCGCTCTCCTATAGTACCATTGTGTTGACCTGTGTGGTTCGGTTCAATATTATAATGTTTTGTTTATAGATTTCCATGTAAAAGCTTTGTATGATTTCAGGAGAAACCAGTGATTCCAGAGAGGTAAGGATGTTGTGTTGTGATATCATGATATATTAGATTACTGTGTTTATTGATTAATATCCATGTGATTATTAATAACGATTGTGTTGTGTTGTGATTCGTTGTGCCGTGTTATTGTTTAGCACTGAGAAGTGTAGCAGAGTGTTATCGTGTTCTGATTATCTGTGCAACTAGGAATTTGTGTGATCTTTAATTGTTAATTAAAGGGTAAGTGAAGTTAATTGGCGTAATTAACGTAATCAAGGACGTGTCATAGTCTTGTTTGGCAAGCTGTCATGAGTGACAGCGTCGAGGTAACGTAATTCGTTCTTGATTAATTAACTGTCCATTTGACAGTAATTGTTGTGATTATTAACCGAGTTTTTAATTGGTCCTGGTGACAGAGTAATTACAGTTAGCAAATTATTGTTTTGATTGTTTGACTGTCGGAGAGACAGATTGTAATTAACGTAGACCACTTTGTTGTTGACTGTCGGACAACAGTAATTAAAGTAATTGATAGAGAGACTAATTAGGGGGTAATTAACCATTATTGTGATTTCCATCCTTAGAGACGTGTGTCAATAATTGAGAGGGTTACCAGAGACTGTCTCAGTGCCCTGTCTGGCATTGTTGTTAATCGAACAGAAGAAAATGTATATATGCTGGTTAGCATTGTAAATGTGTGGCCACGTCTGTGGTAGAACAAAAAATCGTTTTGCTGTAATTGTTTGAGTTGTATCTTGGGTCTGAGTGTCCCCCAATATTGTTCACCCTAGTTCATAATACCAGCCAAGAGCGGTGAGGATAGATATCCATACTAAACTAAGAGCGACTAGGATAGGAGTCCTTCCTATACTGCTGTTTGGATAGCTGTCTTTAGCGTCACTTAGGGACATTAACGTAACGTTAAGAATGTTGTCCCTTCTAGTAGATTTAGGGAGGCCGGTCGACCGAGCGGACAGCACGCGGGACTTGTGATCCTGTGGTCCTGGGTTCGATCCCAGGCGCCGGCGAGAAACAATGGGCAGAGTTTCTTTCACCCTATGCCCCTGTTACCTAGCAGTAAAATAGGTACCTGGGTGTTAGTCAGCTGTCACGGGCTGCTTCCTGTGGGTGGAGGCCTGGTCGAGGACCGGGCCGCGGGGACACTAAAGCCCCGAAATCATCTCAAGATAACCTCAAGATAACTACTGCTCTCAGACTGTTTATAGGCAATCAAAGGTTATAATCAACTCCTTCTCTGAGGGCAGATTCTTTGCATAACTCATCAGCTCCTGTCGTACATTCAGAAGCCAACACGTGACGGAATCCACATGAGATGGGCTCTGTTATTATTATTATTAATTTTGTTGTATTTGTCTAGCTTCAGAAACGAGCATTTTACAATTGTGTCTTAAACAGTTGAGCAGAATTAAGGATGATAAGAGGGGAGAAGACATGGAGGAAAAATGTAGTAGAGGCAACAGTCCTCACGACCGCCTCAACAGCAGCAGGAGGAGCAGCAGTAGTCCCCCACGACCGCCTCAACAGCAGCAGGAGGAGCAGCAGTAGTCCCCCACGACCGCCTCAACAGCAGCAGCAGCAGCAGCAGGAGCAGCAGTCCCCCACGACCGCCTCAACAGCAGCAGCAGCAGCAGCAGCAGCAGCAGCAGCAGGAGCAGCAGTCCCCCACGACCGCCTCAACAGCAGCAGGAGGAGCAGCAGTAGTCCCCCACGACCGCCTCAACAGCAGCAGCAGCAGCAGCAGCAGCAGCAGGAGCAGCAGTCCCCCACGACCGCCTCAACAGCAGCAGCAGCAGCAGGAGGAGCAGTAGTCACCCACGACCGCCTCAACAGCAGCAGCAGCAGCAGCAGCAGCAGCAGGAGGAGCAGCAGTAGTCCCCCACGACCGCCTCAACAGCAGCAGCAGGAGGAGGAGCAGTAGTCCCCCACGACCGCCTCAACAGCAGCAGCAGCAGCAGCAGGAGGAGGAGCAGTAGTCCCCCACGACCGCCTCCAGCGGCCGGAGCAGCTCATCAGCACCCAGCAGACTCGTGGGTCATCAAGCCTTTTATAAGACTAAACACGTTCCGTCATCTCCCAGTGATCATGGCTCACCCGTGCCCTTACACCGCCCTCTGGCTCTCCCTGTTTATCTTCTCACCATTTTTGTGTTTTCTGGGAATATGTTGGTAGGCGTGGCCCTGACGGTGCCTAGAGGCGCCAAGGTCAACACCCGAGGTGCTTCAGAAGGGTACGTTTGGCGGCAGCGAGTGGTTGCTTGGCGATGTTTGGCACTCAGGGTACTGAGGGTGAGGCTGTCTTGACTCAGCCTGCGAAAGTGGCTACATTACCCCCGAGGCCCAACAGGGGTAGCTAGGGTGAGCGGACGCACTTGCCCCGATAGCTGGCTACCTTGCCTCTGTTCTCCAGTCTTGCCAAGTATCCTAAGTCTGGCCACCTACCCTCCTCCCACAATTTGTAAATACTTATTTGTGGTGTGTATATGTGTAGAGGAGGGAAGGGAGGGGGGGGGGGGGGAGTGTGTATCGTGGGAGATGTGCTGGAGTGTATTTGTAGGGAGGGAGAGGTGTACTCACCTAGTTGTGCTTGTGGGGGTGGGGGGTGGGGGTTGAGCTTTGGCTTTTTGGTCCCGCCTCTCAACCGTCAATCAACTGGTGTACAGATTTCCGAGCTTCTCGAGCTCTATCATATCTACATTTGAAGTGTATGTGTGTGTAATCACCTAGTTGTTATGTTTGCAGGAACGAGACATAGCTCCCAAGCCCCCGCCTTTCTATCTGGCCAATTAATGCAATCAGTTTCATTCCTCCTGTTTCAAATATTTCTTTTTAGGCTGTTTATCACATTCGTGTGAACGCTGTGCTTGTGTAGCCTGTTGCAGTTACTTGTGAGTTACACTCAGGTAACGTTGCCTCACGTCTCTCCTGCCTGAGAAAGGTGAAATGCTTGAAGACGTTTCCCTCGCACCTGATGCCGCTGTTCACCTAAAGCATTAAATAAGTACTTAAGCTCTTGAGACAAGTTTAAATGGGTATCTCTGTACTTTGTCTATTCATATTTTATGCGTTATCACGACTGGACTGCATGCTGGTGCTGCATACTCAACAGCTTGTCTTGCGCAGGTTGTATACAACACTCTAGAACTCTTTTTGTCCAGAGTTCTTAAAGGCTTTTTAGCCCAAAGGTTTCCTGTTATATTGATTAATTTGTTATCGTTGTCGCTGGAGGTGTTTAGTTTGTTGTGTGAGCCATACACATCCTGTGAGCCATACACATCCTGTGAGCCATACACATCCTGTGAGCCATACACATCCTGTGAGCCATACACATCCTGTGAGCCATACACATCCTGTGGGCCATACACATCCTGTGAGCAGTAGTGCATAAAATGCTTCATTTTTTTATTCTGAGAGTGGCCACCCTTTCAGCCCTTACTGCTCCTGGGAACTCACCTTCCCCCCCTCGTTACTTTGCTTTCATCAGGGTTAATTAAGAGTAAGCAACCATCCCTCTGACCACCGCTAATGCGTATCTTAATGTAGGCTTCTACCATCATAGCTTAGCATTTTAAAAGCACCGAATCACCTTCTGTGGTTGATTGTTCAATAAACCCCTGAACTATATGTTTAACACTTCTCTCACCCTGTCCATGGAGGACAGAAGAAAATGTATATATGCTGATTAGCATAGTAAATGTGGGGCCACGTCCGGGGTAGAAAATAATAATAATAAAAAAAAAACCTCATCTTCGTATCTCACACCTCTCCTGAAAATGAGTGGCACCCAGTACCAGTCCTTGATGCAAGCCGCTCATAGCTTCTCACCAGTCCCACTTCTCTCATCTCAACGTCACCTCTCTGGGCCAGATTGAGTTAAATATGTTCTGACAATGTTAATTATTGTCGGAAAATCCGACCCCATTTAATAATCATACAGATAATTGCTGTTGTATAAGCAAGTTACCCATAGAAAACGTAACTTGTAGTGGAATTACCGTCTATAGAAAACGGGATATCATCACCACATACTATTATAAACCACCACCTATTATGGTGGGAATTATTCTTAAATACATTAGTCTTTGGACTTTACCATCATAAAAACATCTTATATAAATTAACTTAATTATCAATATTAAAGTAGAGTAAATGTGACCCTTCTATCACTTTCTGAAATGTGGACAATGTAAGCCAGGCGTCAGAGTGAGGAGGAGGGCAGCCATCATTGTTAATTGAGACCAGAGGCTCACACGGGAGCAAATTCGGCTCCTGTTAAATTTACTTGGACGTAGTGTTATGGAAACTAAAAGTGTACCATTATCAACACGCTGTCTACAAATTCAAGTTAAGTGTCTATCCGAAACCCATTATCTATCATTAGTGGCCATTAATGTCATTGGGTAGGGTTATCCGGTTAGATCACATGGAAGCCTCAAACTAAAGGTAATTAAGCCAGGTCTTCATGTTCCAAGTACTGTTTTCTCTGAAATACTTGTCATATATAGGATTCTGGCTTCACAGCTAGCGCACTTTTGACAGGTCAAGACGAGGATGCAAGATTTGTGCACCAGTTACTGGGTGATATGGAAGCTACCTCAAAGAGGATAATTTGGTGTCTACACCCTAGTTATACCTGGTGGACTAACCTGCTGTACTATAAGATAAGGAACCTCTTCAATGTATGTAGTTACTGTAGTTTGATTGGCTGCATACATATAAATATAAACCCCCCTAATGTGTAGAGGATCGATTTGTGAGATTATGAGATTATTGCAGAAATACAGTCCACTTATCATTATACAAATTGCTATCGAAGTATATAAATTAACGTAAATATAAATTCATATAAATTAAATAAATATAAATCTCACAGGTCGGTTCCCACATTATTTGGACCTTCGGAACCGGAATATTCGGTCCTATGAACCCACATTTGGTCATCTTAGTACCGGATGAACCAGTTATCCAGTGGATTCATTAAATATACTAGTGCAGTGTTATTTAAACAAAGCCAGCAGTCAAGACGGCAGCGTAGCCTCGAGGGAGCTCAGGAGCCTCCCTCAGCCCAGTTCAGCTTCGTCAGCGGTTTCACGCACACCCACAGATTTGGTGGAGTGTTATTCTGTGAAATGACAGCGCTAATATAGAAACCAGCCAAATTAGTGACCGTGTCGCGAGATTGTTCACGGATTTCGTGGTGTTACATTTCGCGAGAGATTATCTACGAATTTTGTGGAGTTTATTTCGCGAGGTCACTAATAATATTTAATACTTCTAGATAATATTAGAAGTTTCATAGAGGCTAATTAAGAGGCTATTATCAATAATTGTGTATATTATTTCTCCAAAATAGAGAATTATTTAATATATACTGCACTAGTGTTCTCACAGTATATTTACTAATTGCCAACCCACAACAGGGTAGGATATTAACCATTGACTAGTTGAACTATTTTCGTTCATCCTAGTCCCATTATTACCATAGTCAGTTGTACTATATTGATTAACCTAGCACCATTAATGAATGGTCCAGACCCTATTTTGGGTGTAATTTTTATCAACTCGAGTTGAGTTGTATATATAATAAATTACTTATGATCATTACACCTTTGAGTGATTAATTAGTGTCTCTACCATCCTAGGGTGATATAGAAGAGCTAACCTAAAGGTACTTCCAGTGACACTGGTTTATCACTCAAATCATTAGTGTGGATGATTGTATATATATAATGTGTATTAATTTTAAGTGCTAACCTCTAGTAGAGGTAGGATTATTGCCTAGTGAGTTCAGAATTTACCCTAGGCTATCATTAGTGTTTGTTCAGTATTATGAGCAGCCCAAGTACAAGTCCCACAAGGCTTCACCAACTAGCCAGTATGGATAATGCAGGGAGAATGAAAAGAACCCTTGCAGGTCTTAAAGGCCACTTAACAAGACAGATCAAGAAATGTGAAGATTTGTCACAACAATCAACAGTTGATTATGCTGACCTGGAAAGCTATTATCAAGCAGCTGCAGGTAAATTTGAGCAAATCAAATGCCAAATGGCTGTCCTTGTGGGGACAGACTACTACCATCGATTCATCGGTAGCCCTACTAAATATCAGGGTATAACCATGTTAAACTCTGCAGGAGGTAAATTACTCTCAGGCCCAGTATCAAGCCTGAGGAGACCTATGCCTGCAGATAAACAATACCAGTAGAAATCTAAATTTGTCAGCTGATTATATTTCTCCAGTAGCATTATACTAAGGAGATTACAGCTGACTATAGTAACAGAGGTTGATGTTAGTATCATCATTTAAAGCTGAAGATGAGTTCATGAGGCCTCAGTGGCAAATCAGTGAACAGTAGCCTAAAACAGCTACAAGTCACTGCGACCAATGTCACTGAACCCACTGCAGTCTCAGAACCATACTTTACTTTAATGATGAGCTATTCAATCTTCTGAATCAATTAACTAAATTAAACCCCAATAAATCTGATGACTGATTTGATACATTTATTATTTAATCAAGATGTATTCCATGGGCCTCAGTGTTTATATATCAGTGACCAGTTACCTGAAGAAACTTCAAGTTATATCTAATGTCACTGATCTCACTGCAGTCCCTGAATCATACTTGACTGTAGTACTTGATCACATCCAGTCTTCTGGGTTAAATAATATGTAATTAGGCTTGAATATTAGCCTTTCAAGAGTTGACAGGGAAATGAAATCGCATTAGACTTCTAACCCCTGCAACTCTAGTACGGGACATCCGTCCTGTACGAACAGACGCACAAATGTGTGATTACTAACTACTAACATCAAATTAATCTAATAATCCGAAGGAGGAGTATCGGTGTTCGTCTGTTCTAAATAGGACTTCGACCCGTGAGCAGCCCCCTGGGGAATTATGTCGGAAAATCCGACCCCATTTAATAATCATACAGATAATTGCTGTTGTATAAGCAAGTTACCCATAGAAAACGTAACTTGTAGTGGAATTACCGTCTATAGAAAACGGGATATCATCACCACATACTATTATAAACCACCACCTATTATGGTGGGAATTATTCTTAAATACATTAGTCTTTGGACTTTACCATCATAAAAACATCTTATATAAATTAACTTAATTATCAATATTAAAGTAGAGTAAATGTGACCCTTCTATCACTTTCTGAAATGTGGACAATGTAAGCCAGGCGTCAGAGTGAGGAGGAGGGCAGCCATCATTGTTAATTGAGACCAGAGGCTCACACGGGAGCAAATTCGGCTCCTGTTAAATTTACTTGGACGTAGTGTTATGGAAACTAAAAGTGTACCATTATCAACACGCTGTCTACAAATTCAAGTTAAGTGTCTATCCGAAACCCATTATCTATCATTAGTGGCCATTAATGTCATTGGGTAGGGTTATCCGGTTAGATCACATGGAAGCCTCAAACTAAAGGTAATTAAGCCAGGTCTTCATGTTCCAAGTACTGTTTTCTCTGAAATACTTGTCATATATAGGATTCTGGCTTCACAGCTAGCGCACTTTTGACAGGTCAAGACGAGGATGCAAGATTTGTGCACCAGTTACTGGGTGATATGGAAGCTACCTCAAAGAGGATAATTTGGTGTCTACACCCTAGTTATACCTGGTGGACTAACCTGCTGTACTATAAGATAAGGAACCTCTTCAATGTATGTAGTTACTGTAGTTTGATTGGCTGCATACATATAAATATAAACCCCCCTAATGTGTAGAGGATCGATTTGTGAGATTATGAGATTATTGCAGAAATACAGTCCACTTATCATTATACAAATTGCTATCGAAGTATATAAATTAACGTAAATATAAATTCATATAAATTAAATAAATATAAATCTCACAGGTCGGTTCCCACAATTATTGTCATTTCATTATATAACTCCAATACAATCGTTAGAAATGATCTATCTTCAATGAATCCAGGCTGGTGCTCTGAGACACAGCACGCATTTAATAATAATAAAAATAATAAAAATAATAATAATAATAATAATAATAAAATCCGTAGGAGCAGTGATGAGGGTTCGAACTTATGCGGGTGGAGGTGCTCACGCACACGCTTCTAGCGACTAGACCAAAAAATGCTAATATGCTAGTTCTAGCAACTAGACCTAAAATAAAAATGCCCCTACTAATAGTAGGGGGATTTTATGTTCCTTATTCACCGTGAATTGGTGAAAATATATATATATATATATATATATATATATATATATATATATATATATATATATATATATATATATATATATATATATATATATATATATATATATTACTTGTAATTGACTGTAACCTCGTAACTGGGAAGGGAAGGGTAGGGAATTATGAGGAGAAAGCGCCAAGTCATTACGACTATATAGCACTGGGAAGGGGTCAGGACAAGGGTTTGGGATGGGACGGGGGAAAGGAATAGTGTCCAACCACTTGGACGGTCGGGAATTGAACGCCGACCTGCACGAAGCGAGACTGTCGCTCTACCGTCCAGCCCAAGTGGTTGGGACTTGTAACTGGACTGTTGGTGACCTCAAATCACTGTTTACATCAAAGCTGGAAAACAAGCCGCAATCACCCCTGTGAGTTGATGTATTCCATGATTAGGGAGAGTTCTTCAGGGAGAGTTCTTTAAGGAGAGTTCTTTAAGGAGAGTTCTTTAGGGAGAGTTCTTCAGGGAGAGATCTTTAGGGAGAGTTATTTAGGGAGAGATCTTTAGGGAGAGTTCTTTAGGGAGAGATCTTTAGGGAGAGTTCTTTAGGGAGAGATCTTTAGGGAGAGATCTTTAGGGAGAGTTATTTAGGGAGAGATCTTTAGGGAGAGTTCTTTAGGGAGAGATCTTTAGGGAGAGTTCTTTAGGGAGAGATCTTTAGGGAGAGATCTTTAGGGAGAGATCTTTAGGGAGAGTTATTTAGGGAGAGATCTTTAGGGAGAGTTCTTTAGGGAGAGATCTTTAGGGAGAGTTATTTAGGGAGAGATCTTTAGGGAGAGATCTTTAGGGAGAGATCTTTAGTGAGAGATCTTTAAGAAGTTCTTTAGACAATTACTCATTAATGGAGGGCCAGTGGGTTGTGTTATAGACGTTGTCCGTGACTAGGATCACCGCCCTCATGATGTGGACCCTTCCACCACCCCCTCTTATATTGTCTCTCTCTCTCTGCCTCTCTCTCTCTCTCTCTCTCTCTCTCTCTCTCTCTCTCTCTCTCTCTCTCTCTCTCTCTCTCTCTCTCTCTCTCTCTCTCTCTCTCTCTCTTTCTCTCTCTCTCTCTGCCTCTCTCTCTCTCTCTCTCTGCCTCTCTGTAGTGTTGTCTGGCGGGTCCTGACACACGTAGCGGACTCTGGTGTCTGCAGGGCTTGGCGACGGGAGTAGGGGGGGGGGGGGTGTAGCGTCGCGGTTCACCGTCCAGTTCATAGCTCCGGAGTCCTGTGTCTGGCTCTGTATATATATATATATATATATATATATATATATATATATATATATATATATATATATATATATATATATATATATATATATATATATATCTTTTAACCCTGTGCTGGAGGCTGGCACTCTAGGCTACAAGAATGGAATGGATTTCACATTAATTCAAGATTGCAAACTGGGTGTTACTCAAAATGTTCCTCGTCTCTATGGGTTAAGTCAAAGTTTGAGTTTTGCTCCAGCAAAACATTAAGATTTTGAGTGGCACAGTGAGAGGGGGGGGGGCTGCCTCGCTGTCTGGTTGGCGTTGACTGGACCGTGGTCAGAGAGGTGTACACAGTCTCAACCTTCCCTCCAGCCTCATATTCCGGCTCCTAGGCCACCTTCACACTCTTCCAGCCGGCCACGACCGCCAGTGTGCCGCCGCCGCTCACTAAAGCCGAAATTCCCGCCTGTTTATTTGCGTGGCGGAGGAGCTGCCCCGCGTCAGAAGCGACCGCCGCCGCCGGGGTCCCCTGGTGTGAGGGCGTCTTGTCTCAGGCTGGTCTTAATGTTTTAACACCTCGCCACAGCCAGTACCTAGAGACGCGTGAGAAATGTTTGTTGTTGCAGACACAGCTCTCTGCCTGTCCGCCTCCACTTGCCCCACACTGACTTAACTATTAAAGACGCAATACTTCAGTCTTGTTTAGTGAGAGGGAAGGACAAGCTCATTATACAACTGCAGTTAAACATCAACAGACTTCAGGCTCCACACCAGGATGTTTGTTAGTGTAAGCTTTATGCTGCCACAAACAGTGTAAGACTGGTGGTGACAAACACTGTAAGACTGGTGGTGACAAACAGTGTAAGACTGGTGGTGACAAACACTGTAAGACTGGTGGTGACAAACAGTGTATGACTGGTGGTGACAAACACTGTAAGACTGGTGGTGACAAACAATGTAAGACTGGTGGTGACAAACACTGTAAGACTGGTGGTGACAAACAGTGTATGACTGGTGGTGACAAACAATGTAAGACTGGTGGTGACAAACAATGTAAGACTGGTGGTGACAAACAATGTAAGACTGGTGGTGACAAACAATGTATGACTGGTGGTGACAAACAATGTAAGACTGGTGGTGACAAACAATGTAAGACTGGTGGTGACAAACAATGTAAGACTGAACAAATCCACAAGGGCCGTCAAGAGGGTTCGAACCTAGGTCCGGGATGAGCCCAGACGCGCCTTAGTCGACTGCGCCACCACACGGTCAAAAGAATTGCAACCGGGAGTGCTACTGCCCTCACACGGATCCCGCGGCCTCTCTGAGACACAAACCGGGGTTTTACACAATTCTCCCATGCACTCGGGCTCTGTCTTCTTCTTATCTTGAGATGATTTCGGGGCTTAGCGTCCCCGCGGCCCGGTCCTCGACCAGGCCTCCTTTTTGTTACACACACCCCCAGGAAGCAGCCCGTAGCAGCTGTCTAACTCCCAGGTACCTATTTACTGCTAGGTAACTGGGGGATTAGGGTGAAAGAAGCATTTTGCTCATTTGTCTCCGCCTCCAACGGGGATCGAACCCGGAACCTCATGACTACGAATCCGAAGCGCTGTCCACTCAGCTGTCAGGCACCCTGATGTCAACCAGATGTTCTACCTCTTCGACCTTTCACACAGAAATCACAATAGCTTCATATATCAAATGAACAATGTATTGAAGTGTACTGAAGGTAATCTAAGACTGATGAGAGCAGATCAAAGGAGCAGGAGGGTGTTGTCCCATGTTCCTGAACACTGTACATAACGTATAACACTGTATGCCAACAGGGCTACAGGATGAACAACCCAGCGGGTTTTCTTCCTATTGGGGAGTGTTGTACATTCTGCTATGGCGGTATGTCCACTCACAAGATGAGTGGCGCTGCCCAATAAACTCGCCCCTCGGGGCAAAATTGAAATTTACTGTATGCCAGATAAATTAAATGTACACTAATTTACTTTCTATAACCTCGGAACTGCACATAGATACATCCAGGATATTGTCAAGAAAAAACTGAGTTCTGTGCTACTTACAGGAGGAAATAGGAGAAGCAAAAAAATAGCATCACAGATCAGTCTGCTACCTGGAAGAACTTCATCTGCTTGAGCAAGCCCGTGAGCTTCTGCCTGTAGAGAGGTTACCTCCTTAAGAGGATGACTCATGTAAGATTATTATCAATGATATGATAACGAAACAGTTCAACATGATACCACAAGAAATGAGGCACAAGTATCTTGAAGAAAATTATAAAGAAGACGGAAATGACTTAGATCAAATCTACACTGATGGGTCATCTAATCCTACTAATGGTAGGGCTGGAGCACCATACAAAGTAATTAGGAATAATGTCTTTCAAAACAGAAATGAAGGAAGAGCACGTATTGAGAACTATGCCTCTTCAATGCAAGACAGCTAACTACCATTGTTAAGTCATTAAAATTCCTTGAAAGAAACATTAAAGGTGCAGTGATCTGCACTGATTCAAAAGCATATAGTCACTGAAATCACGAGAGCTGTGAGAGTACTAACCAATCAGGGAAGAGTCGTCAAATTCCTGTGGATCTCCTCCAATGTTGGAATCTGTGGAATGAACGAGCAGATGTGCTGACTGCTGAAGGCGCTGAAGGAGATTACACTGAATACTTCATACTCAAGACTCTTCTGCAAGTTCGAGGTTTTATCAGGCAATATCACCGTGACAAGGTAACTGAGGAAAGCAGGACAGAAGAACAAATCAGCGAATCTGTATGCTAGAACAATATATGATTGCAGCTGGCAAAGCCAATCATTATCAACGAAGAGGAGGTGACGGTGGGAAAGAATCAATCATCTTGGATACAAATATCTATGGAGATTTTGTAGCATGGAAACAATTTTTATTAACATCTTTATTGACAAAATTAATTACAATTTTGCCTAATCTGAGGATTTTGATAGTCTTATTAAATTGAGGTTAATGCTAGTATTCACTGTCACGCAGGACAGAGGGTCATACATAAGACAATAGGTCTAAACTGTAGGCTGAAGCACATATATATCATGGTTACAATCAATGTTTTAATGTGTGGATATGTGAAAACAACTTTCTATTGTGCACTGCCACACAAGGGCAGGGATGGGTTCATAAGTGATGCAGCTTAGAGTATAAATAGAAATTGTTCTTCATTCTTTAAAATGGACAAGCAAATTTTGGGTAAATTGTTAGGATGTCGTCCAGAACACCTGAGTCAATAAAATAGTTACACAGTTGGTGGTACAAGAGGCCAGGAGGTCTAAAGTCCTTTACGGTTTCACATTCATCAATATAGTGTTCTAGTGAATGCATTAAAGGTTTATCACAGAGTTTACAATCTGAATATTCTGGTAGTGGCTCAGCCTCACTAACCTGCCAGATGTGTCTATAGCCAAGGCGAATTCGCGCAATGACTACATCACATTGCCTGGTCCGGTTACTGTGCTGACCATACAAATACCTATTATTACAGAACTTGTCATAACTTTTAATACTGCAGCTTTCAGGTCTCTGTGCATTTCTTAGTTCTTCTAAATCTGAATTAATTTCTTTAATTTGTATGTTTCTAATAACTGCATTAGATAGTCCAAAGTCATAATCAATGTTTTCTTTCCTGCAAGCCTCATTGGCCAATTGATCTACAAAGTCATGTTTTTCAACTCCAACATGGGATGGGATCCACACAAATTTTATACAAGAATTATTATCATTGGCAAAAATTACATTCCATTTAATATTACAAGCTACTTCCGACATACATTGTGATGGGTTATTTAAGGACTGCAGAGCACTTTTAGAGTCACAGAAAATAACTCCACCACCATTGAGCTTAAGGTATTCAGTGGCTAGATAAATACCCAATAGCTCGGTCTGTGTCGTGCTTGCCCAGTTGTTCAATCTCTGTGTACTAGTCATGATCATTTCATTCCCTTTATACACTGCACATGCACAACCTGTTCTACCAGTGCCTAACTGCACAGAGCCATCAGTAAAGGCATAGGATTCAGTCGGTTTGAGAATTTGAAGATGACTGTCAATAGCTTCTAATGTTATACATCTCAAAATGTCAGTGTAATACATTTGTTTTACACTGATGGGAGTATAATGCAGAGAGACCTCCACATATTTCCAAGGGGGAATATAGTGAACAGTTTTATCAGGGTTAAGAGACACATTCAGTTTCTGAAGATTATAGGCACAACAACTGAGCCACACACTGTAGGGAGCTTTTTGCGGCGGATTGAGGGAACAGTCAGAATTGTTTAGAATGGATCTCAATTTAATTTGAATAGAGCTGGGGGGACCATTATTTTTCAAAGTTTTGGCGCAAAACATAGTACTAAGTAGAACTATTCTTTCGTAAATGGAAGGTAAGTTTAGTTCCTTTCTCATGTTAACAATTCTGACAGTTCTAGGACAACCCAGGATGATGCGCATGGCATCATTCTGTACTACATCTAGGCAACAATTCTGTAATTGTTTAGGAGAAAAATTAAGAAGATGCAAGGCATAATAATCAACAACAGATCGTATAAAGGCAATATAAAAACTACGAGCATATTTTATGTTAATGCCAAATCCTTTGCCAACAAGAGTTCTGAGAGGTTTAAGACGCTCAACAAGTTTTTTACGCAGGTTGCTGATGAGATTTGTATCATTAACCTCGACTCCAAGATATTTATAAGACTCACAAGTCTCCACGGGCACTCCATTAATAGTATAGTTAGCATGAAGAGAATGGGGAATAAGAACCCTTGTTTTATCAACAGAGATTATGAGGCCACATTCTACTACTTTCTTGGAGAATGCATCAAGTAACATTTGTAGCCTTGGTTTACTGTGTGCCATAATACAAATATCATCAGCATAACATATAACTGTTTCCGTAGGTTGTACAGGTATGTCATGGATAAGTTTGTGCATAAGTATATTGAAGAGCATAGGGCTCAGGACACCACCTTGAGGTGTGCCTAGTTCCAACAGTGCCACTAGTGGTGGCACTGTTGGTGGCACTGGTGGTGGCACTGTTGGTGGCACTGGTGGTGGCACTGTTGGTGGCACTGGTGGTGGCACTAGTGGTGGCACTGTTGGTGGCACTAGTGGTGGCACTGATGGTGGCACTAGTGGTGGCACTAGTGGTGGCACTGTTGGTGGCACTGGTGGTGGCACTAGTGGTGGCACTGGTGGTGGCACTGTTGGTGGCACTAGTGGTGGCACTAGTGGTGGCACTGTTGGTGGCACTAGTGGTGGCACTGTTGGTGGCACTAGTGGTGGCACTGTTGGTGGCACTAGTGGTGGCACTGTTGGTGGCACTAGTGGTGGCACTGGTGGTGGCATTGTTGGTGGCACTAGTGGTGGCACTGTTGGTGGCACTAGTGGTGGCACTAGTGGTGGCACTGTTGGTGGCACTGTTGGTGGCACTGGTGGTGGCACTGTTGGTGGCACTGGTGGTGGCACTAGTGGTGGCACTGTTGGTGGCACTAGTGGTGGCACTAGTGGTGGCACTAGTGGTGGCACTGTTGGTGGCACTGTTGGTGGCACTGGTGGTGGCACTGTTGGTGGCACTAGTGGTGGCACTGTTGGTGGCACTGTTGGTGGCACTGTTGGTGGCACTGTTGGTGGCACTGGTGGTGGCACTGTTGGTGGCACTAGTGGTGGCACTGTTGGTGGCACTAGTGGTGGCACTGGTGGTGGCACTAGTGGTGGCACTGTTGGTGGCACTGTTGGTGGCACTGGTGGTGGCACTGTTGGTGGAAGCTGTAATGGTGCCGGAGCCGGTCGGCCGAGCGGACAGCACGCTGGACTTGTAAATCTCTCTTGAGAGAGATTTACATTCTCTTGATGAATTCTCTAGGTGTACTCTGGGGGGGGGGTGTAGAGGCGCCAACACCATGCCTGGCCCCCCCCCCCCTTCGTCTGTCAACACTCACACCTAAATGGATAGATGGACGCATGGCTCCCTTCATCATAGGGGCCTTGTTTGTACCTGGATGGGGTTCTGGGAGTTCTACTCCTCAAGCCACATCTCCACCACAGTCCGGTTGGTCCAGCACTTCTTGAAACACTTGATGGAAACAATAGTTGAGCAGAGGAGCTGCAGAATCTGTTGTGAGAGTTACGGACACCACCTTGACCACTAACTGAGAGATTGTACCTATCTAAGAGACATTAGAAATATGCATAGAATAATAAACACCACATTGTTTGAGTCAGGAAAACACATTTTATCAAAAATAAATACTGTTCTTAAAAGATTTCCCCACTTTCTCCCACAACATAACATAAACTTTATGGGTTGACAAATGTTAATCTTCTTGTTTGATAAGCAAGTAAAGCAAGTCCCAGCTTGGTACAAGTGACAGGATGAAGAACCTATAGGTTTTCTTCCTTTTGGGGCGTGTTGTACATGCTACTGTGGCAGTATGTTCACTCACAGGATGAGTGGTGCTGACCAATGAACTCGCCTTTTGGGACAAATTTAAAGAAACATATAAACAAAAATTTGCATCTGTTGACTCTTCATCATTGCATCAGATGAATCTTCACCACTGCATCTCTTGACGCTTCCCTGATGCATCTCTTGACTAATCACTCGCACATTGTAAAGCCCATTCTCGTCCCTAGCCAAGGCCGTCCAGATTCCGTTCTGGTCGTCGGGAGACAGAGATATAATCTCTGCCTTGGTTATGAGCACTTCTCTTGGTGTGGCCATTACCACACGCGTCATCTCATTTGTGTCCTCCATACCCTGACAGGTTTCAAGGGTACTCTCTCTCCCTATATCGCTATCTCCTTGTATCTCTTCCTCCCTCTCTCCCCTTCTCTCCCTATTTCACTATTTCCTCACTTCCCACTAGTTAGAGGTCACTATAGGTGCCTAGCTGGGGCTGGCGCCTGGATGCCAGGGTGCCACAATGTATAATCATTATTTAATTGAAGGCCTTGTCGCTAACTCTATTCCTCTTGGAGACGACGTAAACATCCCTAGCCAGCCGGGCCTGACATTCGCTTGGAGTTACTTTCATAAGGTTGAAAGGGACATATGATCGGCCTGTGCAGGTAGGTGATGGGAGACCAGCAAATGTGTCAACATTCCAACCCTCTTCTGCTTTCTCTCTCTCTCCTTCCTCTTCCTATTCTCTTATTTCTTTTCCTGTTCCCCTTCTTCCGTCTGTTGATCTGTCTCGGCCTCATACTTTCCCGCCACATTCTCAGGGGTGTGAGCATGACCCCGCAACAAGCCTCTATAATGAGATCAGGCTCCTCGCACTCTTGAACAGCTCTCACAAGTTGTGTACAATTTGTAATGAGACAAATTCTTTAAGGGGGGGGGGCCGCTTGGAATGTGTTTAGATTATGCTGAGACAAGAGCCACATCCGATCGATGCAGCAAAACTTTGACAAGCTAACTCGTCAAACAACTTGTCGACCTGTCTACAAGTCGACCTGTCTACAAGGGTGGCCTACCAGCCGACGTCCTCCCCACCAGCGCCTCGACCTCTCTTATATAAGCTCGACCTGGATGAGGTTACTTTAGTGTGGATTTGTCAGTGTGTTGGGAAACACCAGTGTGATGAACAACCCAGCGGGTTTTCTTCCTATTGGGGAGTGTTGTACATGCTGCTATGGCGGTGTGTCCACTCACAAGATGAGTGGCGCTGCCCAATAAACTCGCCCCTCGAGGCAAAATTAAAAAATTTAACCTGTGTTGTCATCTGACGGAGGAAGGACTCTTTAGGGCTGTACAACCTGCCAGAAGGTAGCAGAGTAATGAAGGTAAATGTCCCCATGAGTTTTATTCCTTGTAAATCACACCATTTGCTTTTCTTTTTGGGAGGAATATTAAGCATAGGGTATAATTGATTTTTATAAATAAATTGTATGTTAGAGTGTCATTTTACTGTTTCAGAGCATCTCGCTTTATCAGTTAAGGGAGCATATATCATCTGGAACTTCCTTGATATATCCCTTCTCCCCATTCCAGAGGTCAAGGGGTCAACTAGCTAGACTCGCTGGCGCCAGGAGATGGCTCGTTTTGTAACCACAATCTAAAATTAATGGCCACTCATATTGAGTATAAGCAGGGGTTGAGTAGCACTTTTGACTCGCCACGGCAGGTCGCGGGTTCGGGACCACACTTTGTGGAAATAAACTCAACCTCTCCTACACTCGTTCTCTCCTTCCTATAGCATCTCTTCTAATTCTTCCCTATTCTCCCTATTCTTCATCTCCTCGTGCATTCTTGCTTTCTCTCCTCTTCCCCCTCCACTCAGAGGTCAGAATGTAACTCCTCTTAAGACAACTTAGATTAATAGGACAAAGTTCTTTGAGGAGGTGGGGGAAGAGAAGGGAATTAGCAGGGGAAAACGCCAAGCCATTACGACTATATAGCACTGGGAAGGGGTCGGAATAAGGATTTGGGATGGGACGGGGGGGGGAAGGAAGGAATGGTGTCCAACCACATTAACGGTCGGGGATTGAACGCCGAACTGCATGGAGCAAGACCGTCGCTGTAGACAAGGACCAGATGGTCAGTGGGCAAGGAACTGTTTACAAGTCGACTTGATTACAGGTTGACCTGTCCACAAGTCGACCTGTCAACTCATACAGGTCCTCGAGGATCTCTACCAGTCAGCACTCCTCCCCGGCACCAGCTGGCTGTCAGCCCATATTTAAGCTCAGTTGTCATAGACTGAGTTCAGTGTTGGCTGGACAAGTGAACAGGAGTGGAGTTGTGTGGGATAAGAGAGGTCCCCAGCGACTACCACCTGACCTCCACTACCAGAGGAGTTGAAGGTCACTGCTCCCCTGGCAGCTCAGTTACTGCCCCGCTCCTGTGCCAGGTAAGTCCACTACGGGCTCACCATATTCTGGGACTTTGGTCTTATTCAATGATTCCTCCAAGTGCTTTAATATCTAAAGTAATAATCAACAAGCCAAACGCAATACCTTATAATTGTCACTTGAGTAATTATCAATAGAGTATCTAAGCTGTTTTGTCTTATATTCTTAACCTGTTTCGTCTGGGCCAAGATGGTACTAAGTACAGTAATTATCAGAATAATTACATTAATGAGGAGTGGAGGCAGGATTAACATCATCCAGTTCTCGCCTATAATTAGTGTTGTCATAACGTCCCAACTGTGTCTGGGTACAAGTGACAGGATGAACAACCCAGCGGGTTTTCTTCCTATTGGGGAGTGTTGTACATTCTGCTATGGCGGTATGTCCACTCACAAGATGAGTGGCGCTGCCCAATAAACTCGCCCCTCGGGGCAAAATTTAAATTTAATCCCGACAGTAACTTCCCAAACGCAAACTTCCCTCTCACCTCACCAGGGAATAATCCTGTGGCTCCCACTGGAATTATTCCAGGTTCTTCATATAACTTGGTGGTAAGGATAATTATTAATGTCAACAATGACGACAGAGGTCGGCGTGGCTGTTACAATACTCCCAGGAAGGATTAAGAACATAGAGGAGAGGGATGGTGGCAGCTGCTCCAAGGTAAAGAGATCATACATATAATGTTACCCCTTGGCATAATATTCTGATTAACTCAGCGCTTCCATCTCCCACTCCCGTGGAGTGGGCTGTGGAGTCCACTGACGGGTCTGTGTATATGTACATTGGTGGTAAGGATTCATCTCTATAACTTTACAATAGTGGGCGTTACAACACCACACACGTCATCCCTCTGGTGTCACCCATACCACACATGGTCTTTTCACAGGTGTGTCGCCCACCGCCTGCATCAGCCAGGGAACCTTCATGGGCCAGTCAATCCTTAGGACTTACTTCTTCACGAAACCTATCACCTTATTGATACCTTATGAATACCATACAACAGTGAGCCCACAGTGTGAGAGGCGGTCTATATACAGCCCTGCCTGCCTGCCTGCCTGCCTGCCTGCCTGCCTGCCCCTTACACCTGCCAGGCCGGCCAGGGGTGTAAGGAGCCACACAGGAGCCCCCCGGGTGCACACACACACATGTTAAACGTTGTGTAGCGTGACTTGGAGCAGACTTTACATGACATTTTCCTTAAACGTGCATCTATTAAGGTGTCTATCTGTCTGTCTCTTCACCTCCCCCCCCCACCCCCCCCCCCTCTCTCTCTCTCTCTCTCTCTCTCTCTCTCTCTCTCTCTCTCTCTCTCTCTCTCTCTCTCTCTCTCTCTCTCTCTCTCTCTCTTCCTCCCTCTTTCTCTCTCTCTTCCTCCCTCTTTCTCTCTCTCTTCCTCCCTCTTTCTCTCTCTCTTCCTCCCTCTTTCTCTCTCTCTTCCTCCCTCTTTCTCTCTCTCTTCCTCCCTCTTTCTCTCTCTCTTCCTCCCTCTTTCTCTCTCTCTTCCTCCCTCTTTCTCTCTCTCTTCCTCTTCCTCTTTCTCTCTCTCTTCCTCCCTCTTTCTCTCTCTCTTCCTCCCTCTTTCTCTCTCTCTTCCTCCCTCTTTCTCTCTCTCTTCCTCCCTCTTTCTCTCTCTTTTCCTCCCTCTTTCTCTCTCTCTCTCACTTTGTCTCTCTCCCTCTCACACTCTCTGTCTCCCTCTCACTCTCCCCCCCCCAGGTAGACGCCCACACGGTAGGCATAACCCAGTAAAGGATATATATTGTACTGGATAATAAGGTGCAGCTATTCTACATGTACATTCTGTCCACACTTCCCAGTATGATATAGAAATGTTCCTGCTGTGCCCCGAGCCTCGCTCTCACCAGCGACCAGGCAAGAGCCACCAGGCAAGAGCCACCAGGTAAGAGCCACCAGGTAAGAGCCACCAGGCAAGAGCCACCAGGCAAGAGCCACCAGGCAAGAGCCACCAGGCAAGAGCCACCAGGCAAGAGCCACCAGGTAAGAGCCACCAGGCAAGAGCCACCAGGCAAGAGCCACCAGGTAAGAGCCACCAGGCAAGAGCCACCAGGCAAGAGCCACCAGGCAAGAGCCACCAGGTAAGAGCCACCAGGCAAGAGCCACCAGGTAAGAGCCACCAGGCAAGAGCCACCAGGCAAGAGCCACCAGGTAAGAGCCACCAGCCACCAGGTATACCAAGGACCCCCAACAAAGAGCTTGACAATTAACATGATACACAACCTGACATTCAGCGTCAAGAGCTTAACAGTTAGCGTAATAAAGTCTGGCGTTCAGAGTGAGGGGCCTGACAGCGTGCTGCTGGCCCCAACAGTAAGGCTGGTAGTGTGATGAGGAGAGCCTGACAGCGTGCTGCTGACAGTAAGACTGGTAGCAGATCGCGCGTCCGTCAGTAATTTAAGGAGAGAGAGCAACGTCACGGAGCTGGTAACGTTACACTCTTTCCATATTAACACAATTAGCCTCAAGGTCGCCCCTCAGTCGTCCGTCCGTGATGGCTGGCTGGTCCGTTGGGCCTCCCACTTGCCCTTCCGTACGTCACAATGTGATTTTAACGCTACACCTACTGGCTTGGGCGACACCGAACCTTACAGAAATGGTAAGAATGTTGTTAAACATCTCTGTGACACTAACATGTCCCTATTCAACTGTAGTTCACGTAACATCACACACAGGTACATTTAAAATTTAAAATTTAAATTTAAAATTTAAAAAAATTTAATCACACACAGGTCTGGGGTGGCCATCTCCACTGTCACTGGTCAAGACCTCGTCGATAATGCTGTCAGTGGATCAAGTGTATATGAATTAGTTAGTGATGAGTTTGTCATCTCAGTTCATATACCATAAATGATGTCAAAAAAAAAGCTTAGTTTTGAAAGAAAACAAATCTACATCTCTGTAAACGTATACATGCCCCTTGAAATACCGTATTTCTAAATTGTATAACTCGTACTGTTTTACTACCGGTAATACATTATATGAGGAGCTGGTCACTGAAATTGAAATTGAAATAAGTTTATTGAGGTAAAATACACACAAAGGGATGAGGTAGCTCAAGCTATTCTCACCTCGTTCAGTACATCGTGTTAATACATACATAGACACACATCACAAACAATAAACATATTACCAAACATTCTGAGTGGTCACTGAAGTAACCTCAGCTTTCTGTGACAATATTGTGCAATATTAGGGAGCCGGTCGGCTGAGCGGACAGCACACTGGACTCGTGATCCTGTGGTCCTGGGTTCGATCCCAGGCGCCGGCGAGAAACAATGGGCAGAGTTTCTTTCACCCTATGCCCCTGTTACCTAGCAGTAAAATAGGTACCTGGGTGTTAGTCAGCTGTCACGGGCTGCTTCCTGGGGGTGGAGGCCTGGTCGAGGACCGGGCCGCGGGGACACTAAAGCCCCGAAATCACCTCAAGATAACCATCTCAAGATAGCCACAAGATCTGAAAGAGCAAGCAAGGGACACAAGTGGTTCACTGTCTCACACCGTAACTCCCTGCGTGACAGAGTTCTCTTCTCGGCTCAAACACACAAAACAGCTGATACCCCTCAACATATTAAGGCCATCCGAGATATTGTGCTGGTGTACAACCAGCTCTGGGAACAGTTTATACAAGGCATCAATCATGCAGCATCTTCATCCCAAATGTGGAATAAAATTAAACAGATTTCTCATCGTAGCAGTTGTCAACTTGCTCACCGGCAGACTACACTGGCATGCTGCTACAACAATATGCAAGCACTGCCAGTACAAGCAGCCTGCCCCCTGGATGTGCAACACCATCTGCCTAGTGCCAGTATAAATCGTAACTTTAACATTAAAACTGTCTGCGGTGAAATAGGTCCAGTTGATAACTATGACATAACTCCCTTTGATATACAAAAAAATGCACTCGAAAGAGGGAAAGCTGCCTCTCCTGGAGAGGATGTACCAGGAGAGTTCCAAGTGAGCTCTCACATAGTCCTCTGTTAGAACTGTTTAATCAAAGCTAAGCCAGAGGCAGGGTGTCTTGTCTGGCCGCTGGACACAGGCACTCGTAATACCCAGGCCCAAGCCCAATTCACAACAATTCAGACCCATCTCTCTGACGTCGTGCATGTGTTAAGTTCTTGAGAGGATTATCCTCGACAGACTAATGTTTTTAAATCAAGCCGGACCTTGCTCCCAACCTGTATGGTTTCCTTCCTGGAAGAAGCACACAAACTTGCTTTGCTGAATATTGTATCTGAGAGGCGCCAAGCTCTCAGGCGGCATTTATTGATCTCCAAACTGCTTTTGATACAGCAAACAGAGAAATAATCTTAGAACAACTAGCCTCTTTTGGAGTTAAGGGAAGACTGTTGACATGGCTCAGGGGTTACCTGAGTAACAGAACCGTCTCAGTCCTTTTCAAAGGGGGTCAAAAGTAAACATTGTGCACCCTTCGAGTTGGGTACACCCCAGGGTGGAGTGCTAAGTCCTACACTGTTCAATGTTCTGATGCACACATTAACAATTGATATTCCCACACTACCTGACGAAGCTGTTATCTGTTACGCTAATGTCATTTGCAGTGTTACAAAAATCCAAACTAGACTGCAACCTCTACTTGATTCACTCGAGTCAACAACCAGAACATTGAAACGTGTGGGCAGCACAAATACCTTGGTATTTGTGCTGTAGGTATCAACAGACACATTGTAATCGGCCTACTTCATGGGTCAAAAGGAAGACTCAAACCACTGAAAAACACTTACTGGTAAGAATATTGGTATCAATGTTAAATATGTAAGACTTTTTTTTACGTGATCTTTATTAAATCCCAGGGTGACTATCAAGCCTTGCACACTTATTAACTTCCCCGCCTCTGTGTTGGACAAACTTGAAGTAGTACAGAATGAAGCCATGAGGATAATCCTTGTGCCCCAAGATGCACAAGAATCATCAACATGAGGGAAGAACTGAAGCTTCCAGCCATACTAGAAAGAATCACGCAAATCAACACGACCATTTGCCTTAAGGTCACGTGAGACCCTACATCTCCTGCATTGCTCAGAGACAAATTATTACGTGTCGTTAACACTCTTGTGAGGGGTGCCGACATACCAACTCACTCCTTGTATGATAAATGGCTGAGTAAAAAGGCCTACAATCTCGTCAAACAGAACTTTCCTTTTAAATCAATCTACCTGTCAGTGATATTCCACTATATCTGTACCCCACCATTCAAGTATCATACACACCCGTCACCAAGAAAAGTAATGAGAATCTTGCTCTTCTCAAAATGTTCACTTGAAACAATTGCCTCCGCCATCAAAAGTCAAAGATCTCACGAGCACTGTGTCTACACTGACGGCTAGTGGACGATTGGACAAATGGACATTGGACAAGTTGACAAATGTTAGTTTTCTTATTTTGAGGAGCTGTTCACTTGAGACAGTTAAGCAAGTCCCAGCTGTGTCTGGGTACAAGTGACAGGATGAACAACCCAGCGGGTTTTCTTCCTATTGGGGAGTGTTGTACATTCTGCTATGGCGGTATGTTCACTCACAGGATGAGTGACGCTGCCCAATAATATTATGTATTAGCGATAAAACCTAACATTAATGTATAGTGACCTACTGTAAATATATAGCTCTTGAAATAGCACTTTCTCTGTAACTAGCTGACATTGTAACTATAAGGTGTGAAGGATAGATGAAATTGTTTATGTAATAATCTAAGATGAGGTCTGATAAAAGACCTTTTGTGCCCTCTGTAATGCTTTTGCGCTACCGCTCACAGGATGAGTATGGGGTGCACAATAAACTAGCCCCTCGGGACAAAATTACAAAAACTAGGAACTGGGTCATGGTCTTACATACTACATTATTGAATGGTAACCGAGGGAAAATATATATCCCACGAGGGGGGGGGGGGAGGGGGAAGAATCCCGGGATAATATGTCCGTCCTCCAAACCTGCCCCTCCTCTCCCCCTTGACTCCCCTCGTCCCCAACCCCTTGGTTTACCCCTTTCGTCCCTTCCTCCCACGGCTTCTCCCTATTCCCCTTCTTACCCCTCCCCCCTGACCCCCATCCCCTTGTCCATCCTTTCCCCTCCCCCCACTTTCCCCTTCTATCAGAAAATATATTATTAATTAATAAGCATTGAAACAACGGTATGGGTCCCTTATCCCCCCTTCGTCCTCCCCTCCCCCTTCCCCTCACCCCCTCCTCTCAAATAAGAAATATGGATAATATGCACTCTATGGATATCACATTCCCGATTTCATCCCGGATTCATTTCAGACTGTGCAAGTTGTTTGGGATGACCTGAGTTACAGTAACTTAGGCCCACCGTGACCAACCTATGTCCGTCCTATACCGTACACCATTTCCTCTATAAATTTGGGTGAGGTTAGCCCCAAGCGTCTAACTTTAGACAGACAGACAGACATTCTCTTTTAAAGTATAGATGAGGCAAGGGCACCACGGCCACTTGACAGTGGGTATCCAGGTACCTGACGCGGGCGAACCACTGGTTCCAGCGCTGGACCTCAGGCCAGAACCCACCCCAAAAAAAAAATAATATGCCAACGTTACGTAGAGTGAGTGTTCCCTGGAGCACTACTGAACTGCCAGCCAACACCGCCGCTGTTCCCGCTGTTCCTGTTGCTTCTGACCCGGCCGGGTCGGCTACAGCCTGCCCCTGACTCCCCTTAGCCCCTGAACTTAACAAGACCTTCCCAGCCCGAGATAGCTTAGCTCATCCTGTCACCGGCCTGGCGAGCCTAAGATACCTTCGCTCAGGTTGCATCCCATTAACAATTGTATTTTGAATAATCCTCTGTGACCTGCCAGCGCCTGACAGCTTCACAAACGGATCAGTAGGCCAAGAGAGACAAGCAACAGGGTCAGTCATTAGAACATTCTATAGATAGTTGCAGGTTCTCAAAAGGGTGCTTTATAGTTCTTCAAGAAGCTTCAAAATACGGTGTTGCAAGACACCGACAACGTCACCATAAGCAAAGACAGTCAAGAACGGCCACAAGAGCCTTGCAACAACAACAACAACAGCGCCCGTGTACCTGACCCCAACAACCACATCATTAATGCTAACACTAAACAATCAAGCTCGTCGAGGACTTATCCATCTGAGTGCCAAGTCACAGGCGATATAAATGAATGGCATGGCAGATGAAGCAGCAACACTGGCTGCTAACTGGATGACTGTAAACTTGAGCGTGCCACAGAGGCTTACACAGATTAAGACAACAATTAGAGACAGAACACTGCAGAAGATGTTCAGTGACCACAACACAGCAGCTGCAACATCACGCTCTCTGCCATGTTGCAAGAGTTCCATAAACTATTTGGGTGGAAGATGACAACAGGAGAACAGAAGTAAACTTACAGAGCACCAGGGCCAGGATTGCTCAAGCACTTACGAAACCTGTACATCTTTCCTCGATCATAGCGGCTTAATCTGTATTCATCATACAGTGATGAATACAGATCATAGTCTACGAGGCTGGGAACGTCACAACCCGAGGGAATTATTATTACAAACAACCTCGTAGTGCTTCGGAGCTCATAAACTGTTTAATAAGTGTAAACAAAGCCGCCATGACAAAGGAAAGATGCACAGGTTTCGTAAGTGGTTGTGTAAGTGTTTGACGACTCCTGACCCCTGGGAGGACACTGGGAGTTGGGTCAACAAGGCGCCAGGAACATGACCTAACACACAAGTGTGTTCACACCTGTACAGCGGGTCAACACGTGGAATGACCTGAAAGAAGACGTCGCAGACGCCACCTCCACCCACAAAGTTTAAGACCAGATTCGACACAGAATTCGAACGTCAAAATAG
Source organism: Procambarus clarkii (assembly GCF_040958095.1). NCBI lineage: Eukaryota > Metazoa > Arthropoda > Malacostraca > Decapoda > Cambaridae > Procambarus > Procambarus clarkii. Next base: position 31,592,868 of record NC_091150.1, on the reverse strand, counting down.
TTACGTTACGACGCGACAGGTACAACAAGGCCAGTAGGAGGGGGGGGGAGGGGCATAAAGGTCAGACCAGACACGCAGGGCGTCGCTGATAGTCTGGTGAAGCAGAGATAGAAATCAGACCAAATTACCACTGAGATTTAACACCCCGGTAGGGAGCCGGTCGGCCGAGCGGACAGCACGCTGGACTTGTGATCCTGTGGTCCTGGGTTCGATCCCAGGCGCCGGCGAGAAACAATGGGCAAAGTTTCTTTCACCCTATGCCCCTGTTACCTAGCAGTAAAATAGGTACCTGGGTGTTAGTCAGCTGTCACGGGCTGCTTCCTGGGGGTGGAGGCCTGGTCGAAGACTGGGCCGCGGGGACACTAAAGCCCCGAAATCATCTCAAGATAACCTCAAGAACCCCCACAAGTGGTCAAACTTTATACTCAACTTTTAACTCAAGCCAGCTAGAGGCTAAGGGCCCGCGCTTACAAATCTGACACAAGTTCTCCACATATGTCAGCTGCTTGATTTAGAGAGTGTACTTGAGGTCGATCTCGAACCCATTGTTGATGTGACGAGTTATACTGAATTTTTTGTAACTAGATCATCAAGATCGTCACTTGCTTAGCTAAATGAAGTGTGGGGTTCAGTTCCCTGAGCCCATTATGTGCCTCTGTAACCCTTTCCACTACCCCCCCCCCCACAAGATGGGTGTGGGAACCGACCTGTGAGATTTATATTTATTTAATTTATATGAATTTATATTTACGTTAATTTATATACTTCGATAGCAATTTGTATGATAATGACTGGACTGTATTTCTGCAATAATCTCTTAATCTCACAAATCGATCCTCTACACATTAGGGGGGTTTATTAAATTAATATATATGCAGCCAATCAAACTACAGTAATAGACTACATACATTGAAGAGGTTCCTTATCTTATAGTACAGCAGGTTAGTCCACCAGGTATAACTAGGGTGTAGACACCAAATTATCCTCTTTGAGGTAGCTTCCATCACCCAGTAACTGGTGCACAAAGTCCTTGCTTCCTCGTCTTGACCTGTCAAAAGGGCGCTAGCTGTAAAGCCAGATACCTATATATGACAAGCTATATCAGAGAAAATACTGTACATGGAACAATAAAGACCTGGCTTAATTACCTTTAGTTTGAGGCTATGTCGTGCTCTAACCGGGCCACCCTATATAATGACATTAATGGCCATAAATGAAAGATACATGGGTTTCGGAAAGAACACTTAACTTGAATTTGTTAACAGCGTGTGATAATGGTACACCTTTGGTTTCCATAACACTTCGTCCAAGTAAAATTAACAGGAGCCGAATTTGCTCCCGTGTGAGCCTCTGGTCTAGTATCAACAACAACTGCCCTCCTTCCTCCACTGACGCCTGGCTTACATTGTCCAGATTTCAGAAAGTGATAGAAGGGTCACATTTACTCTACTTTAATATTGATAATTAAGTTAATTTATATAAGATGTTTTATGATGGTAAAATCCAAAGACTAATGTATTTAAGAATAATTCCCACCATAATAGGTGGTGAATTATAATAGTATGTGGTGATGATATCCCGTTTTCTTTAGACGGTAATTCCACTACAAGTTACGTTTTCTATGGTTAACTTGTTTATACAATACAGCTATTATCTGTATGATATAAAATAGTGTCGGATTTTCCGACAATGGGTATAGGGTGCATAATAAATGAACTGAAGTACATTTCATATGTCTTCCCTCAGATTAATCTCACCCGTAGTCCAAGAAAGGTAGAATAGTGTAAGGTAAGTGAACACTGCTAGGTAGGTGGAGACTGTAAGGTAAGTGAACACCACTAAGCAGGTGAACACTAGGAAGCAGGAGAACACCAGGAGGCAATTGAACACCATAAAGCAGGTGAACTGCGGGCCGCACCAAGCAACAGACTGTTGGACCAAGTTATCACAAGTCGAGCCTGGCCTCAGGCCGGGCTTGGGGGGGGGGGTAGAACAACTTCCGAAACCCTCTCCAGGTATGGTCCAGGTACCACCAGGAGGCAGGAGAGAGGAGGCAGGAGAGCAAGCAGCCTGGGTGAGGGGGGGCGACATAACGAGGGTGGGAAGGAATTACAGTTGGCCCCTGGCGGAGCTATTACCTGGCGCCGCCCGTCCGGCTGTCTGGCTCGCTCCACACCCTCCTCTTCCTCCCGTCCCTTACCCACACCCAGCCTCACCCAGCCTCACCCAGCCACACCCAGCCTCACCCAGCCTCACCCAGACACACCCAGCCTCACCCAGACACACCCAGCCTCACCCAGCCTCACCCAGACACACCCAGCCTCACCCAGCCACACCCAGACACACCCAGCCTCACCCAGCCTCACCCAGCCTCACCCAGACACACCCAGCCTCACAAAGCCTCACCCAGACACACCCAGCCTCACCCAGCCTCACCCAGACACACCCAGCCTCACCCAGCCTCACCCAGACACACCCAGCCTCACCCAGCCTCACCCAGACACACCCAGCCTCACCCAGCCACACCCAGCCACACCCAGCCACACCCAGCCACACCCAGCCTCACCCAGACACACCCAGCCTCACAAAGCCTCACCCAGACACACCCAGCCTCACCCAGCCTCACCCAGACACACCCAGCCACACCCAGCCACACCCAGCCACACCCAGCCTCACCCAGACACACCCAGCCTCACCCAGCCTCACCCAGACACACCCAGCCTCACCCAGCCACACCCAGCCACACCAAGCCACACCCAGCCACACCCAGCCTCACCCAGACACACCCAGCCTCACAAAGCCTCACCCAGACACACCCAGCCTCACCCAGCCTCACCCAGACACACCCAGCCACACCCAGCCTCACCCAGCCACACCCAGCCACACCCAGCCACACCCAGCCACACCCAGCCTCACCCAGCCTCACCCAGCCACACCCAGCCTCACCCAGCCACACCCAGCCACACCCAGCCACACCCAGCCTCACCCAGCCACACCCAGCCTCACCCAGCCACACCCAGCCTCACCCAGCCACACCCAGCCTCACCCAGCCACACCCAGACTCACCCAGCCTCACCCAACCTCACCCAGACACACCCAGCCTCACCCAGCCTCACCCAGCCACACCCAGTACACACTCCACACACCCTGCTGAACACCCAGTACACACTCCACACACCCTGCTGAACACCCAGTACACACTCCACACACCCTGCTGCACACCCAGTACACACTCCACACCCAGTACACACTCCACACACCCTGCTCCACACCCAGTACACACCCTGCTCCACACCCAGTACACACCCTGCTCCACACCCAGTACTCAGTCCACACTCAGTACTCACTCCACACCCAGTACTCAGTCCACACTTAGTACTCACTCCACACCCAGTACACACTCGAAACATCTTGCTCCACACCCAGTACACACTCCACACACCCTGCTCCACACCCAGTACACACTCCACACATCCTGTTCCACACCCAGTACACACTCCACACACCCTGCTCCACACCCAGTACACACTCCACACATCCTGTTCCACACCCAGTACACACTCCACACACCCTGCTCCACACCCAGTACACACTCCACACACCCTGCTCCACACCCAGTACACACTCCACACCCCCTGCTCCACACCCAGTACACACTCCACACATCCTGCTCCACACCCAGTACACACTCCACACACCCTGCTCCACACCCAGTACACACTCCACACCCTGCTCCACACCCAGTACACACTCCACACATCCTGCTCCACACCCAGTACACACTCCACACACCCTGCTTCACACCCAGTACACACTCCACACATCCTGCTCCACACCCAGTACACACTCCACACCCCCTGCTCCACACCCAGTACACACTCCACACATCCTGCTCCACACCCAGTACACACTCCACACACCCTGCTCCACACCCAGTACACACTCCACACAACCTGCTCCACACCCAGTACACACTCCACACCCTCTGCTCCACACCCAGTACACACTCCACATACCCTGCTCCACACCCAGTACACACTCCACACCCCCTGCTCCACACCCAGTACACACTCCACACACCCTGCTCCACACCCAGTACACACTCCACACACCCAGTACACACTCCACACACCCTGCTCCACACCCAGTACACACTCCACACACCCTGCTCCACACCCAGTACACACTCCACACACCCTGCTCCACACCCAGTACACACTCCACACACCCTGCTCCACACCCAGTACACACTCCACACACCCTGCTACACACCCAGTACACACTCCACACACCCTGCTCCACACCCAGTACACACTCCACACCCCCTGCTCCACACCCATTACACACTCCACACATCCTGCTCCACACCCAGTACACACTCCACACACCCTGCTTCACACCCAGTACACACTCCACACACCCTGCTCCTCACCCAGTACACACTCCATACACCCTGCTCCACACCCAGTACACACTCCACACACCCTGCTCCACACCCAGTACACACTCCACACATCCTGCTCCACACCCAGTACACACTCCACACACCCTGCTCCACACCCAGTACACACTCCACACCCCCTGCTCCACACCCAGTACACACTCCACACACCCTGCTCCACACCCAGTACACACTCCACACACCCAGTACACACTCCACACACCCTGCTCCACACCCAGTACACACTCCACACCCTGCTCCACACCCAGTACACACTCCACACACCCTGCTTCACACCCAGTACACACTCCACACACCCTGCTCCACACCCAGTACACACTCCACACATCCTGCTCCACACCCAGTACACACTCCACACACCCTGCTTCACACCCAGTACACACTCCACACACCCTGCTCCTCACCCAGTACACACTCCATACACCCTGCTCCACACCCAGTACACACTCCACACACCCTGCTCCACACCCAGTACACACTCCACACATCCTGCTCCACACCCAGTACACACTCCACACACCCTGCTTCACACCCAGTACACACTCCACACACCCTGCTCCACACCCAGTACACACTCCACACCCCCTGCTTCACACCCAGTACACACTCCACACACCCTGCTCCACACCCAGTACACACTCCACACACCCTGCTCCACACCCAGTACACACTCCACACACCCTGCTCCACACCCAGTACACACTCCACACACCCTGCTCCACACCCAGTACACACTCCACACACCCTGCTCCACACCCAGTACACACTCCACACACCCAGTACACACTCCACACACCCTGCTCCACACCCAGTACACATCCTACTCCACACCCAGTACACACTCCTCACCCCCTGCTCCATACCCAGTACACACTCCACACACCCTGCTCCACACCCAGTACACACTCCACACACCCTGCTCCACACCCAGTACATACTCCACACCCAGTACATACTCCACACCCAGTACATACTCCACACCCAGTACACACTCCACACCCCCTGCTCCACACCCAGTACACACGCCACACACCCTGCTCCACACCCAGTACACACGCCACACACCCTGCTCCACACCCAGTACACACTCCACATCCAGTACACACGCCACACACCCTGCTCCACACCCAGTACACACTCCACACCCAGTACACACGCCACACACCCTGCTCCACACCCAGTACACACACCCTGCTCCACACCCAGTACTCCAATAATAAACAGTGTTCTGCAGCACTCAGGGAAGCCTTTGTTCTCTCTAATTTAACGTGTTTTTCTTATATAAAAAAGGCTCCAAATCATTTGGTTCAATTATTTCTCCAATCCTCATATAATACTGTGATGCCTGTCACCCCTAGCCGGCAACTCCACACAATTGTGTGTGGTCTGTCGGGACCTCTGGAATACTGTTTCCCCTGTGTAGGACCTCTGGAATACTGTTTCTTTAGCCTAAGTAAATTTTAATGATATCAATTGTTAGCAGTCCCCGTGGCGCAGTGGTAAAACACTCACTCAGCGCTTCGCGAGCGCTCTGGCCCGGGTTCGTATCCTGGGGCAGGATTGACTGGGAGCCAATCCTGAAGTGAACGCCTCTGTTCACTCCAGCAGTGAATGGGATACCTGACTGTTAAACGATTTGGCGTGACGTATTCAGGGGAATATTAGGCTTAAGGACTTGCCCGAAACGCTATGGGTGCTGGTGGCTGTACAAGAATGAAGAGTAAGATGCCTCAATCTGCCTTTGAACCTTGCCATCCTTCTCTGTTAGTTTTCAAGAGTGACTCAAGAGTTCAAGAGTGACTCATGAGTTCAAGAGTAACTCAAGAGTTCAAGAGTGACTCAAGAGTTCAAGAGTGACTCAAGAGTTCAAGAGTGACTCAAGAGTGACTCAGGAGTTCAAGAGTGACTCAAGAATTCAAGAGTGACTCAATATCCGTAGCCGGGCGCAGAGAGGAAGGCAAACGAGCCCCGTTTGCATTCCACCAGTGAGGCGCAGATATTTAAATTCAAATTCAAATTCAAATTTTGATTCAGGTAAACGTACATACACAGATGATGAGTTACAAACATAATGTTAGATTTATAGATAGAGCTAGTACATACAATACCTGAAACCACTAATACACATAAGCGTTTCGGGCATCCTTCAGACATCGTTGGAAGATGATATGTAGCTCTTGTTGACGCTTCTTATTATACATCCCAGCACACTGTTAGCGTCATCTCGTGCACTGGTTTCTGAGGTGGCTGACTTCTCAGCCACCTCGTGACTTCTGAGTCTCGTGACTTCGTGACTTCTAACTCTCTTAAACATGACAAGGCAGAGAGTACCTGAGTAGCAAACCCTGTCAGGGGGTGAGGACATAGAACACGAGGGTGTGACGAGCCAATCTCTGTCAGCTATGAACACTAACAGAACACCAGAGTGGCCAAAACTGTCTAAATGGTAAGTGAACACCGGGGCTGCCAACCCTGTCAGCCAACCCGTTCTCGCAAATTTAATAAGTCAATATTGACTTATTAGTTGCGTGCATAGGTGACATACTAAACATAAAAGTTTCCCTTGAAAAGCTTCATAGAAAACACCGACCTTACCTAACCTACTTAGTATGTTAAAATAAGCA
>NC_091150.1:31535782-31580782 GCF_040958095.1 Procambarus clarkii | reverse complement strand
CTCCTAACCTACCAGAGGACCCAAAACAGAAAACGGGACAGTGCGTCACTTTCTAGAGCCGCTTCGATTTTCTACTACGACAATTTTGGGCCTTATGTAACGCATACGAGTGAAAAGCGACGGTATTTGTAGGAGGACAGGTTGCTCACCCATACCCAAGCGGGGAGGAGTCTAATTTGTGTACTCTCGCTGGTGTTCAAGCATGAGGGGACGCTGGGTAGTTGCTGTGTGACAAGCTTAGGCACCAGGAGATGCTGGAGTGTTTTTATTATTATTATTATTTTCTACCCCAGACGTGGCCACACATTTACAATACTAACCAGCATACATACATTTTCTTCTGTCCTCCATGGACAGGGTGAGAGATGTGTTAAACATATAGTTCAAGAAATTATTGAACAATCAACCACAGAAGGTGATTGCAGTGCTTTTAAAATGCTAATCTAACCTAAACACATAAATACATAGATCCACAGATTTACGTCTGCTGGAAAGTACCATGTTGATCTGCCAAAACTCCTCTTGCTTAAGCCCATGTAACCACAATAAAATAGCCTGTCACAGCCGCAAGAAAAATGACAGATTGGATAACAAGAACCTTCCAAACAAGAGAAGCCAGACTAATGGCATCTCTTAGACACTATTGCACTTTAGGGTGGAATATTATTGTACAATAACATCCCCATCAAATTTCTACATCAAACCTGTAGAAATTGCTGACCAGGGAGAGCGTACAAAGATTATTTATGGCTAGAATTCACTCAATAAAACATCCAAGTTATTGGAACCGATTAAATTGTTTAAATCTGTATTCTCTAGAGCGCAGACGGAACAGAACATAATAATTTATACTTGGAAAACATATAGTTACTGGTTCTAAATCTGCTCAAGGAAATAACACCTCATAAGACAAGGAGGCATGGCAGGAAGTGCAAAAATAACCCCCCCGTTGCCAAGCAGAGGTGCAGTGAATTCTCCCTCTGAGGGAGAATTCAATCAACATGAAGCATGTCACATTTTGACGCCTACTTTCTACGAGAAAATGGTAGCGGTGGTCGAAATTGACATAATGTCCCGTTTTCTGTTCGTGGGTTCACTGGTAGGCTAGGATAGGGAACTTTAGCACGAAAGTTTCTTGACGTATGGGGAGCCGGTCGGCCGAGCGGACAGCAAGCTGGACTTGTGATCCTGTGATCCTGGGTTCGATCCCAGGCGCCGGCGAGAAACAATGGGCAGAGTTTCTTTCACCGTATGCCCCTGTTACCTAGCAGAAAAATAGGTACCTGGGTGTTAGTCAGCTGTCACGGGCTGCTTCCTGGGGGTGGAGGCCTGGTCGAGGATCGGGCCGCGGGGACACTAAAGCCCCGAAATCATCTCAAGATAACCAACTAACGTCTAAGGTGTAAAATATAGAGTGAGACGGCCGAGCGACGCGTCACCAGCTGCGGAAGCAACATCGTCTACAGGAAGTTGTATTCAGTTATCGTGTTACAGATCATGTAACCGTGTGAGGATCAGGTACAGTGGCCGCTGGCTAGAATGATCACCTCTCCTTGTAACGGACGGGTTACCGGACACCACATTTACAGAATAAGTCCATAAACGGGACTAATAAACCAGCATTTGACCCGTAAAGGTCACGAGAGACGTAACGGCAGCTTGGGGAGGCGGGGCGCAGGCCCGGCCGTCTGGCTCCGCCCACGTCTTACGCTAAACTAACAACACCAAAAAAGTAGTGTCATAAAGCAATGATGCGAGACAAGTTAATCCACCAGGCGGCAGCTGCCTGTCACCATACACCGCCCGCGCCTCACACCCAACGCCGCCCCTTGTACACGGCTCTCTCCCGCCCTCTCACCCAACGCCGCCCCTTGTACACGGCTCTCTCCCGCCCTCTCACCCAACGCCGCCCCTTGTACACGGCTCCCTCCCGCCCTCACATCCAACGCCGCCCCTTGTACACGGCTCCCTCCCGCCCTCACATCCAACGCCGCCCCTTGTACACGGCTCTCTCCCGCCCTCACACCCAACGCCGCCCCTTGTACACGGCTCCCTCCCGCCCTCACATCCAACGCCGCCCCTTGTACACGGCTCCCTCCCGCCCTCACACACCCACACCACAGTGCACACAGTGTTACACGGAGGGGCAACAGGGTGTGGCGTCCATAGATGTGCCGGAAGCAACGCGACCAACCCAAACAAACTGTGGCGCGCCATAATAATGACGGAAGGGGAGAGGAGAGACGCCATTGTGTGTTGCTGGAGGCAGGTGTACCCAGCAACACTCCTCATTGAGTGTTGCTGGAGCCAGGAGTACCCAGCAACACTCCTCATTGAGTGTTGCTGGAGCCAGGTGTACCCAGCAACACTCCTCATTGAGTGTTGCTGGAGGCAGGTGTACCCAGCAACACTCCTCATTGAGTGTTGCTGGAGGCAGGTGTACCCAGCAACACTCCTCATTGAGTGTTGCTGGAGCCAGGTGTACCCAACAACACTCCTCTTTGAGTGTTGCTGGAGGCAGGTGTACCCAGCAACACTCCTCATTGAGCGTTGCTGGAGGCAGGTGTACCCAGCAACACTCCTCATTGAGTGTTGCTGGAGCCAGGTGTACCCAGCAACACTCCTCATTGAGTGTTGCTGGAGCCAGGTGTACCCAGCAACACTCCTCTTTGAGTGTTGCTGGAGGCAGGTGTACCCAGCAACACTCCTCTTTGAGTGTTGCTGGAGGCAGGTGTACCCAGCAACACTCCTCATTGAGTGTTGCTGGAGCCAGGTGTACCCAGCAACACTCCTCATTGAGTGTTGCTGGAGCCAGGTGTACCCAGCAACACTCCTCTTTGAGTGTTGCTGGAGGCAGGTGTACCCAGCAACACTCCTCTTTGAGTGTTGCTGGAGGCAGGTGTACCCAGCAACACTCCTCTTTGAGTGTTGCTGGAGGCAGGTGTACCCAGCAACACTCCTCTCCCACAAGTAACAACGACATCATTGAGAAACTCACAACAATACCGTAGTGTCGAATGACGCTAAAGGAAAAAAAAAACTTTACATGTGTAAGTGTATTATTAAGCCAAATTTTCAGATGAAATCTACATCCATTATCAAGATGCTGTTTAGGTAAAACACCTATACACGTATTTGGTCTGTTCTTGACCGTCAATGTCATTATTGTCGTCTTAACATCACACTTTGCCTCAACGTGAGGGAGCATCAAACTGAAGTGCATCCCAAGCGCAACGACTGCGCCGTCACCAGATATAATATTATCTGGTTTTATGACCGACTGGAACCACAATCCCCAATCAAGTAATCATCTTTAACAACTGAGGAAAAAACACCACAATCCTGTTTGTGCCCCCTTGCACTCTTGTCTATCAACATCAACTCAACCATATCATCACTGTAATGTTGAGGAAATGAGTAGGAGCCATTAGGGGGGTTCGAAGCTGCACACTGGTGTACTCCTAAACACACACCCTCATATATCACCACACAACAATGTGTGGTGTGGTACAGTGTTGATGGTACAGTGTTAATGGTACAGTGTTGATGGTACAGTGTTAATGGTACAGTGTTGATGGTACAGTGTTAATGGTACAGAGTTAATGGTACAGTGTTGATGGTACAGTGTTAATGGTACAGTGTTAATGGTACAGTGTTGATGGTACAGTGTTGATGGTACAGTGTTAATGGTACAGTGTTGATGGTACAGTGTTAATGATACAGTGTTGATGGTACAGTGTTGATGGTACAGTGTTGATGGTACAGTGTTGATGGTACAGTGTTGATGGTACAGTGTTGATGGTACAGTGTTAATGGTACAGTGTTAATGGTACAGCGTTAATGATACAGTGTAAATGGTAGTGTAAATGGTACAGTGTTAATGGTAGTGTTAATGGTACAGTGTAAATGGTACAGTGGACTACAAAATTTGGGATCTCAAAAGGTCAAGATATAGCTGAAGGATAATATTAGATACGTCATTAACTAAGCTTCAAAATATGAATCCAAGACTTCTTATATTAAATGAAAGCTTTTCTAGGTTAATGCTTTCCCGCCACTGAGGTTCTTGGCTCTCAGCTTGACGAGTGTGAAGTGTCAACACCGCCAGCTTACCGTGGACCGTGTATGTGGGTCCTGCATTATGTGAGCCACGTGTGTGTTGTGAGGCGGGCACCATACTGTGTTGTGAGGCTGGTACCATACTGTGGGACACTCACGTGTGTGTTGTGAGGCGGGCACCATACTGTGTTGTGAGGCGGGCACCATACTGTGGGACACTCACGTGTGTGTTGTGAGGCGGGCACCATACTGTGTTGTGAGACTGGCACCATACTGTGGGACATTCACATGTGTGTTGTGAGGCGGGCACCATACTGTGGGACACTCACATGTGTGGTGTGAGGCGGGCACCATACTGTGGGACACTCACATGTGTGTTGTGAGGCTAGCACCATACTGTGTTGTGAGGCTGGTACCATACTGTGGGACACTCACATGTGTGGTGTGAGACTGGCACCATACTGTGGGACACTCACATGTGTGGTGTGAGACTGGCACCATACTGTGGGACACTCACATGTGTGGTGTGAGGCGGGCACCGTACTGTGGGACACTCACATGTGTGTTGTGAGGCGGGCACCGTACTCTGCTACACTCACATGTGTGTTGTGAGGCGGGCACCATACTCTGCTACACTCACATGTGTGGTGTGAGGCGGGCACCGTACTGTGTGACACTCACATGTGTGTTGTGAGGCGGGCACCATACTCTGCTACACTCACACGACACTTTGAGATAAACCTGGCTACAAGGAGGAGCCGCGCCCGTGATAAAAGCGGTCCAGCATTAGTGGTTGCTTTAGACAAGATCACTATCAGGCAAGTCCAACAAGAGTCGTACGTGAATCGCTCATAACTTAGCTGGAGACGAGCGTGCGACTGGCGCTAGAATGGGGTTGTGGGAGCCACAACAACAACAACAACAGGGAGATTGTCTCGATGCAGAATGGAAAAAGTATAATGGGTCTTGCAGACGCGAGGTGGAGGAGTGCCTAGAGGTCCGCCAAGGGGGTCATTTAGGACTTCCAGGTTGTGGTGTTAATGATTGTTATCTCCGAGTATGGTGGAGGCTGTTCACCATAGCGTCGTGACCACTGGACGTGACGATATCACTATCACAATCCTCCGGGTTTTAGCTCTTAATTATTGTGCTTTCTGACGCGTGTGACCGCCACGTGATGGAGTGCTTCAAGCGTGTCCTTGTCGTCGCCACCACCATGGCCACTACCATGGCGGCCACCACCATGGCCACCACCATGGCCACTACCATGGCGGCCACCACCATGGCCACTACCATGGCGGCCACCACCATGGCCACTACCATGGCGGCCACCAACATGGCCACTACCATGGCGGCCACCAACATGGCCACTACCATGGCGGCCATCGAGACTGCCATCATGGCAGCCACCATGTGGCCGGGAGACGATAAACTGTCCTTATGATTGAGGAACTGTGATAATTGCTAGGAGCAGAACAAGCAAGCCTGATACAGTAGAGCGTCAAGTATTATACCCCGGCGGAGTTGGTATACAGTGTACGAGGAGAGTCTGGGTGTAGAGCGGTGATTTATTATGACGCTCAGCTGGTGGCTAGACACACGTCTTGACCCACCAAGGAGGCGTATAGCCGCCTTGCTGGCTGGATCCACTGTGGTGGCCGAATCTATCATTGTGGGTGTGTGCATCCAATTGTGGATAATTTGGATAATTTTTGTATTACCTATATTATCCACAGTATTGTGGATAATTTTTCCAAAGATTACCCAAAGCATTGGGGATAATTTGTCCTTATGGGAAGTCGATGGAAACCGATGAAAATGATTGAAATGTCACATGCCACCACAGCCATCCCACGAGGCCAAGAGGGAGACCGACCACCAACATCAAACACATGCGGGCTATATAATAAAATAATGCGGTCAGGAGACAGTATGTGACCTTAGAGAATAATGTAAAGACTGACCAGGATATCGTCGCCGGCTTAAGACCCTCGACGTCCACCACATCGCATTAACACTCTCCCGTGTCGCCAGTGAAAAAAAAATATATTTCAAGAGAAAGTTCGCCTCAGAGCCCCCTCAAGGCTCTTCTTATGCCTTACATGTCTCTTCAATAAAATATAATATTTTGGATGTTTTCATATATAAATAAATGTGACCCCCCCCCCCCCCATCACGTTGATTTATCTGTCGCATGTGTGGGTTGGGTTATTTATTTCCTAAACATAAAACTATATCTTGATATTGTTTTCCTCTTAGTCGCAGGCCCGATATCAATGGTCCTCCCTGAAGGCTGTCCGCTTTTCTTGTTTTTATACAAGTGTTAGCGAAGCGTGACAAAGGCGTGCTAGGCCAAGGGCCAGAGTGTGTGTGAGTGTGTGTGTGTGAGTGTGTGTGTGTGTGTGTGAGTGTGTGTGGCTGAGGTTGTCTAGCCGCCAGCAACACCACAAAGTCACCGTCATAAAATGCCGAAGCTCCTGCTCTATACATCGCCATTACCCGCCGTGGGTCTACCTTACATCTTGTGGGGGCAGCATCTGTATAACATCTCCCGGGCAGACGTCATCGCGGATATGATGACACATCTCCCGGCCAGCATCTAACAGGGATATGATGACACATCTTCCGGCCAGCATCCAACAGAGATATGATGACATCTCCCGGCTAGCATCCAACAGGGATATGATGACATCTCCCGGCCAGCATCCAACAGAGATATGATGACACATCTCCCGGCCAGCATCCAACAGGGATGCTCCTCATTCTTCCTTATACTCTGGCCTTTGGGTCTGGTTGATTCCTTTAGCACACATTTGCTCCAACAGTAGCGGCGGTGTGTGTGTGTGTGTGGGAGGGAGCAAGTCCAGTGCCCTTAAGGAGGTGGGAACAGCGACTGGCGTTATGTCCAACATCGGGAATGTTTATCTTTGCCGCGAGCAGGAGAGTCGCCTCTGTCGAAGGCATCGTCATGGTCAACACGGTAAAGATGGAAGGTGTCTTACTGAGGCATCGGAGCAGGTACTGAGGGGTGAGCGGGCTGGTGTCTCCCACCCCGCACTCGGAACAACCGTGGACATCTTCAAGAGGAAACTAGATTTATTCCTCCAAGGAGTGCCGGACCAACCGGGCTGTGGTGGGTATGTGGCCCGCTCCAAGCAACAGCCTGGTGGACCAAACACTCACAAGTCAAGCCTGGCCTCGGGCGGGCCGGGATTGGGGAGTAGAAGGACTCCCAGAACCCCATCAAGCAGATATCAACCCTTGAAATGCTCGACTACCAAATGCTCCAGCAAAACTTACTTACATGTACCCTTGAAAATCCACACATGTTGCCTACCTGTATAGACCGCAGACCTTTTGAAGGCTAAATAAAACTGAGACAAGAAATCGCAAAAACTTTTCAAAATAATTTTAATTTTCTTTTTAATAGAGAAAAGGGGGGTACCACCTCTGGCTGGAAGAAGGGGACCCTTAGGCTCGGAGAGAAGCACACACAACGCATTAGAGGGGATTTTTAGGTCCCCTCTAATGTAGTTGCCATGTTTGTTTGTTTGTTCTACCCTCCCCCCCCCCTCCTTCTTTTGTGTTTGTGTTTGGCTTTATAAGATATATAAAGGTTACAGGTTATTCATTGGTGAATATAATGAGTGGTTAAAAGTTCTGAATCTCCTGGAGCTCCTCCGCTTCCGGACAGGAGCCGAGGACACAGCAGGCGTCCTCTGGTCACTGAGGGTATTGTAAATATTTGTCTTGTAACTGTACGAAAATTTAAGTTTCTTAGACGCTTTCCTGCCAGTCACGCCAGTCACCATATGACTGTCGTGGGTCACCATATGACTGTCGTGGGTCACCATATGACTGGCGTGGGTCACCATATGACTGGCGTGGGTCACCATATGACCGGCGTGGGTCACCATATGACCGGCGTGGGTCACCATATGACTGGCGTGGGTCACCATATGACTGGCGTGGGTCACCATATGACTGGCGTGGGTCATGCCAAAAAATGGGTATAATTTATCTTTAGATGGTCATTATAGCTAAATAGGTTGGTCACACTCTTGAGTTGCACTTGTGTTCACTGTTGTGAAGTGGGCAATGCTTTGTACCCCCTTTGTTAGCATTGACCAATAACCAGTTTACCGGGCAATGCTAACCAGCTTGTGAGAAAGCATACTACTAGAGCAGCATGTACAACACCCCCCCCCCTCCCCCTCATCTCCCCCTTCTCTTCAGTAGGGAGAAAATATATTCGGTTGTTCAACTTGTCAGTTCTTTCCAGACTTGGCTAATACTCACTGTCTCAAGTGAACAGAGGAAGAGATTAACATGTACTAGCCCTCAAGGTGGAGTAATCCCTCAAGAACAAGGTCTAACTCCTTCAATGTGGGGGATTTAGTTGACGTCACATATATGTGTCTTAGGTGAGCCGCCCCGGCTTGGCGCCTTCTTATAACAGCTTACTTTAGTAGGAACAGTCTTTCCAGTAGAGGCTATAAAGGCTGATGTCTCTTTCTTACTCTTGTCTTGTGTACTACCCCTCGCGATTGGTTAGGCGTTAATCACCTCTCCTCAAGACATAACTGCATTCAACCACATTCAGGCTGACCCAATCATCTACTGGCTAATACTGGTCCGGTCGGCCGAGAGGATAGCACACTGGACTTGTGATCCTGTGGTCCCAGGTTCGATCCCGGGCGCCGGCGAGAAACAATGCGCAGAGTTTCTTTCACCCTATGCCCCTGTTACCTAGCAGTAAAATAGGTACCTGGGTGTTAGTCAGCTGTCACGGGCTGCTTCCTGGGGGTGGAGGCCTGGTCGAGGACCGGGCCGCGGGGACACTAAAGCCCTGAAATCATCTCAAGATAACCTCAAGATACTGTGACAGTCCTCATCCCGTTTCCATCATTAAGAAAATCCCTGGCAGCGCACTGGAAGACGATGAGAAGCAAAACATGTTGTACATAAAGAGAAGGATTAAGCCAGAGATGAGAGCACATGACACAATAACTCCCACTCAGCCCTCTGACCTGCACTATTGACCCCCACACGCCTCCTGCCGCCTGCACAAGACCAGCTATCAGTCACAACCTGATGAACCGTGACACTTGGGTAAATCCTGACCATTTGGAAAGACATATTTGTGATACTAGAAGGCATTACTTACCAGAGAAGAGGCACCGTATTCTCCCAAGACATGACTGCCCCCCACGTACACCTGTAGCTGATGGGTGAGCATCAACACTTCCCCACTGCACCTTGCATTGCAATATTGTCCATACGTCGCTCTGTGCAGGTGCAAATATCACAACTCAATCCTCAATTCAACAGGTGTGTGTACACACACATGCATGCCCACGCATAAAACAGGTATTTAAACATATGACTGGGAGCACAATATTTAGATGTTCTTATGTTCGACCTAAAGTGTGCTTGAGCAGGCTAGTAGATTGTACTCCACAGTCCCAGAGCGTCCATACCATCTGTCTGACGGAGCTACGAGGCCAGCACAGCGGCTGTCTGACGAGCTACGAGGCCAGCACAGCGGCTGTCTGACGAGCTACGAGGCCAGCACAGCGGCTGTCTGACGAGCTACGAGGCCAGCACAGCGGCTGTCTGACGAGCTACGAGGCCAGCACAGCGTGTCTGACGAGCTACGAGGCCAGCACAGCGCATCTTTGCCTAAAACAAAGTTACTGGAACAAGAGGTATATTCGGTAGCCCTAGGAAAGACAGTGAATAAGGGGATTGAACAGTGAGTGAGAGGATGAACAGTGAGTAAGAGGGTGAATAAATGGTATGAACAATGCGTGTAAGAGTGAACAGTGAGAGTGAACAGCAAATGTGAGGGTGAACAAGAGGAGTGAACAGTGAGGGTGAACAATGGGGATGAACAAGAGAAGGCGTGAACACATAGAGAATGATGACAGGATGGTTAATCTCCTTAACCGGACGGGAGAGATAACGGGCCCGTCCTGGCTATCTTCACCATCAAATAATATGGTCGGTGCGTGTGTTGGTGTGGGGGGGGGGCCACTCCCGGCGGCCACCACCACCATCACCACGGCCACTACCACCACCACCACCACCACCACCACCACCACCACCACCACAGCCACGACCACCACAGCCACGACCACCACAGCCACCACCACCACAGCCACGACCACCACAGCCACGACCACAACAGCCACGACCACCACAGCCACGACCACCACAGCCACCACCTCCACCACCGGCAGGCGGTCATGCACCACCTCCACCACCACCACCCTTCCCTGGCCAACAATTTTGCGAAGACTTAAGAAAGTATTACATGTTTATGATGGTGGAGTGACTAGAGAGTGTTGACCTGTAACCTCTCGTCTCTGAGAGCTGGTGTATGCTCGCCTCTCCTCGCCGACTGATGGTGTATGGTCGCGTGTGTGGGAGCGTGGTTGTACACACACACACACACACACACACACACACACACACACACACACACACACACACACACACACACACACACACACACACACACAGTTTTTATCCCGACAGTATTGATTTACGTGATGCGTTCCTGTGGAAGTAGTGTCCACGTGTGTCTGACCCTCCCATTCTAATCCTGGGATTGGAAGGATTTGCAAGGGGCGCGCATTACTATGGTTTTAAGGCGTGTGCATGTTGCGTGCCCTTGCAAGCAGCTCTCCTGCTATGCTGGTCAAATGTCTATATTAACGGAAGGTACGAGATATAAACTCTAGCGTAATAATCTGGAGAAACGCTGAAGTTAGCACAGTTGGCTCACACAAAATTGGTCATTGGTTCAATTCCCAAGCAGGGCGAGATGCTTCCTTACACCTGATACCTCTCTTCACCTAGCAGTAAATAGGGTACCTGAGAGTAAACAATTGCTGTAGGTTGTATCTTTGGGGGAGTGGTCACCTGATACCTCTGTTTACCTTGTCGTAAGAAGGTATCCGGAGGCTAGATAACTATCCATGGGGAAGGCCAATCGTTGGCTAAGAGAGGGACTTAGATAAGTCCAACTGGCTTCCTGTCCCCAGATGATAGGAAGCCAACTGTTACAATGGTAATACAAGCTTCAATAAGAATACTCCCTCTTGACCAAAGGCAAACACCCGACAACACTAACACATCTAGTACTCTGGGGGCAGTAAATGGTTTTGTTGATCTTGATGTTGAGGGAGCCGGTCGGCCGAGCGGACAGCACACTGCACTTGTGATCCTGTGGTCCCGGGTTCGATCCCGGGCGCCGGAGAGAAACAATGGGCAGAGTTTCTTTCACCCTATGCTCCTGTTACCTAGCAGTAAAATAGGTACCTGGGTGTTAGTCAGCTGTCACGGGCTGCTTCCTGGGGGTGGAGGCCTGGTCGAGGGGCCGCGGGGACACTAAAGCCCCGAAATCATCTCAAGATAAACTCAAGAAGATCTTGTATTCATCATGGTCGTGGGTGTGATGTGTTCTCTCTCTCTCTCTTTTAGTAGCAGTGTGTAGGTGGTGTGCAAACACTGGCGACACAACATGAGGGAAGTGCAAGAGAAAGTGCAAGTGTGGGTATAATGGGTTGTGGGTTGGGGACAATATGGTGGTTGTGGAGCTGGTGTTGGTGGTGATGCCGTCAACACTTACAGGTAAAGTATGATAGAATTTGTCTGAATTTTTTTTGGACATTAGTGCTTAATGTTTGACATTGTAGTAAACAAAATAATAATTCAGTCGTTAATGTGAAAATACAAGATTTGGTGGGGTAGTCCCACTGACACTATGTCAAGTGGCACGCATTTCATTTATGCCAACTCCAACCTGCCCATGTTAGGCACGTACCCATCAACAAATACTGGTAAAAATTGGGTGAGGCATGAACAAATCCACAAGGGCCGCGACGAGGATTCGAACCTGCGTCCGGGAGCATCTCCAGACACTGCCTTAATCGACTGAGCTACGACAGGGTTAAAAGAGGCTAGGATTTGGGTGAGGCATCTGGCGTGTAACCTCAAACAGATAATCATACACTGGGATTTTTATTTTATGAGAAAAAAATAAACACAAGTTTACTCTTTTCGTGTCCTTTATTTATGTTGAAATACTGCACTGGTTTTATATTTTCTGAATGAAAAACAAAATTGCAGAGCCTAACAGAAGCTTGATCATTCCTGGAAACAATGATAACCCCACTCTAAGACGTCTGTGCTTGGCAAGGTCTGCCAACCCTGAAATTGGATTGGTGAAATAAAAATTAATTAAAATGGGATTGGATAGGTAAACCTTCCTTGGGCGAGGCTACACTATGTCTCCGCTGATTATAGACTATTCTCAAGTAATGGTGATTAATAACGAATAATTGTATTCTTCAACTGACACCAGAACACCTGTAGAATGTCTCTTAAAGCTGAGTCATGCGTAAGACATGCTGCTATGTCGGTCGGTTCACTCACAGCATGAGTGACGCCGTGCAATAAATCCGCCCTTCAGGGCAAAATATATTTACAAATCAAGTTTCCGCGCAGATAGAATGCTGCTCAAGTTCACAATCACAGCACAATCTTAAGGGTAAAACTCACGATACTGATCTAATGCTGAATCTAGCCAAGATTCACTGCTACCCGCGAGTCTCATAGCACATGACCATGGGGCCTGCACAATGGGTCCTCGGCCAGGAAATAATTGCCGCTTGCTACTCTCCAACTTAAATATCAATTACTCTTCTCGAGAGGTGCCATGACAGTCATAAACTACCTCTAACGTACCCACACTAATCACCGTTCCCTGTTCCGACCGCCAGAGATGCCGGGTAGCTTTCTGTAGGCGAGTTTTCTCTGGCTTAGCGCCCGCCAAGAGGTGTAGCTTAGGTGGTGTAGCCTCGCCTGGGTCTTTCGCTCTCTTCACTCTAAAGTTTTCTTGATTGACTTGAATTCCTAAATGTGTTGACTTTCATGTACTGTTTTTGATTGGTGGACATCTTGATTCAATTGTATAACTGGTGGTTTCATTCAAGGTATTAAATCTTTATGATAATCTTTAAAATTGGAAATTTTCACTATATTAAAATTTAAAGTCTGTGCTTCTCAAATATAGTATAGGTAAATGAAAATGTGTGATATTTCCTAGTAAATAATTCAATACATATCAATTAATACATGGATAAATGAATGTTTGATATGAATGACGTATTTCATGCTTATTTAGTGTTGGATGTTGACTTATTTTCATATTTACTCGGTGTTAGATGTTGACTCACCTTGACAGAGGTCAGTGGCGAGGCTGGAGCCGAGCAGTGAGGGGGCTCCCAGAGGACCAGAAGGAGACCCAACATCATGGCTCACATTTCACTGTGCTTGTATAGACATTCTTGCAAGTCACTTTGGCACTATTTATAGGGTGCGTTCGTTTTATGGTGA
The DNA here is from genome assembly GCF_040958095.1 of Procambarus clarkii. Lineage (NCBI taxonomy): Eukaryota > Metazoa > Arthropoda > Malacostraca > Decapoda > Cambaridae > Procambarus > Procambarus clarkii. Next base: position 31,567,318 of record NC_091150.1, on the reverse strand, counting down.
TGAGTCACTTTGCAAGTCATGTACCTCAGTGGTGTACCTCAGTGGTGTACCTCAGTGGTATACCTCAGTGGTATACCTTAGTGGTGTACCTCGGTGGTGTACCTCGGTGGTACATCTCAGTAACCCGCCTCTGTGAACTGCTGCAGTGGGCTGCCCAATGCTTTAAATGGGGCGCTTCAGTGGTGAGTCTCAGTGGGATGCAACAGAGTGGCTCATGGTGTGGCCAGGGTGGAAGGTGTGGCTAGGGTCGGGGGTGGGGGGGGCCAGGCCACGGTGGTGGGTGTGGCCACTGTGGTGGGGGGGGGTTGTTACTGGGAGGGGGGGGGGCACAAGAAGCCTCAGGTTGGGTGTCTCTGAAAAAACTTATTACTGGGATAATGGTGTGGCATTCTTCACGGTAGACGGCGTCCAAGGCGCTCTTGTTGTGCTGTCTGCAGACCCTTTCCGGCACGCTCGCTCGCACGCGCGCGCACACACACAAGGGGCGAGAAGTCGGACTGGCGAATAGTAACAAGTGGAGTACCTCAAGGATCGGTGCTGGGACCAATTCTGTTTCTAATATATGTTAATGACATGTTTACAGGAGTAAAATCCTACATTTCGATGTTTGCGGATGACGCAAAGTTGATAAAAAGAGTTGTGACAGATGAGGATTGTAGGATCCTCCAAGAGGTCTTGAACAGGTTGCAGAGATGGTCAGAGAAATGGGTACTGGAGTTCAACACGAGCAAATGTAAACTTATGGAAATGGGATTAGCTGATAGGAGACCAAGGGGACAGTACACAATGAAGGGGAACTGCCTACCTGTGACGACGAGAGAAAGAGACCTGGGCGTGGACGTAACACCTAATCTATCTCCTGAAGCACATATAAATAGGATATCGACAGCAGCGTACAAGGGGACAGGCACTTTACACTGGCAAACGTTAGAACATCATTCAGAAACCTAAGTAAGGAGGCATTCAGAGCGCTCTACGCTGCCTACGTGAGACCAGTCTTAGAGTATGCAGCCCCAGCAATGGAGCCCCCACCTAAAGAAACACATAAGGAAACTGGAAGAGCTTCATAAATTTGTGACAGGGCTAGTCCCGTAGTTGCATGAGATATGAAGTGACTGAAAGAACTGAATCTAACGACGTGAGAAAAAATGAGGAAGCGGGGAGATATGATAGCAGCATACAAAATACTTAGGGGGATTGACAGAATGAAATAGACAAAATATTCACACGGGATACCAACAGAACAAGGGGACATGGGTGGTGGAAGCTTGAAACTCAGAAGAGTCATAGAGATGTTAGAAAGTTTTCTTTTAGCGTGAGAGTAGTGGGGAAATGGAATTACCTAAAGAAGCACATTGTGGAAGCAAACACTATTCATAGCTTTAAAACTAGGTATGATAGAGAAGTAGGACAGGAGTCATTGCTTTAATCACCCGAAGGCAAGAAAGGCGGGATCCATCAGCCAATGTTCGATCGTGCAGACATAAATATATGAAATAGGTGAGTATACACATGCACACACTGCAGCACCACCACCATGAGTCTTGCACAGCACCTCAGGTGTGCTGCTGGGAACTGCAGCACAGCTGTAACATCCATGATCCCTCCCCCCCCCCCCCTCCCACCAGAGCTCACACCCAGAGAAGGTGACCTCCAAGAGGTCAGCCCAGATGACCTCTGGATCGTCTTGCAAAGTTAATAATAATATTCCTGGCTAGCCTTAGTCAGCTAGTTTGAAGGAGGTGATATTAATCATGATAATCTTGTCAGCCATTTTAATGTATTTATAACTCCCAGAGACCTAGGTGTAAACACCCAGAGACCTGCCCGTGCTGTCAGGTCAGAGGTCAGCCACCTGCAGAGTGAGTGGTTGGTTGTGCAAACATTTGTGAGGAAAACGTTCCTTCCCTCTCTCACTCCCATAGTTAATATTCCCCTCCTTAAAGAGGTGTATGGTGGTTGTCAAACAACTTAATGGTAAATTCTTGAGTGTTGTACACGTGGGGGGGGGGGAGATTACTTACAAGCTGCAATGTAGGTTTGCAATAGCAAATCTCCCCCCCCCCCCTCTTTTCCAGCTGATATGAGCAGCTTTGGGTGTGTATATATACTCCTGTGTGGGAGTTAGGCAGGGAGAGTGCTGGAGGCAGAGAGGTAGTGTGGGCCGCAGGTCTTCAAGCTGGCCACCAGGAGACAGTGAATTCACCCAGGTCGTAGCTCAGGACCCAGAAGGTAATGTGTGTGGTCTTTGATATTTTCCCATGTGTGATGTCTTAACCATTGCCAGTGTTAGGGTAGGGACTTATAATTTGGTGAACCCATGTGAAACTTTCCATCTGTGTTTCCGTCAATTAATGGAACCACCTAATCATCTGAATTCAGTTTTGTTAACAACCGGTCAGTCATTAATGACAGCTAGACGAGGACTCTCAAAGCCAAGCAATGCTTCTTGCCTCATTGCTTCATATAGCTAAACATCAGGCAGGATGGTGGCGGCGTAGTTAATTAATTTGATCCCTGTTGTGTAGCATTTCCTTGGAAGGGATTACACCCCGAACCATTAGTTCCGGGTGTAATCATCCGTGGTACACCTTGTCTCAGTTCATATAGTACATTGCATCTACAACACCAGTGTTTCAGTATACTAAAGGTTTACCTTAATCAATCGTTACAAAGTGTTACCAAGTGCAACCAGTAGGAAGTGTTACTCAGTTTATCTCTGAATTACCAAGGGTTAATTAATATAATATAGTGATACACCACCACCTCAGCATTGACAGGTTGCTGAAGGTCTTCTCCAACTGGAATGTCAACATTATCGGCCGCGACCGCTGACATGGTGGACCCTCGAGGGCCAATATTACGACCACCACCAACGAGTGATCACCAGAGCCACCATTATGCTCCACCAACACCGCACATCTGCAGTGTGTACGTGATAAGATTTATAGCTCACATGTTGTTCATAGCGGCTGTGGCCAGCAACAAGGAGGACCTCAGTGACGGCGGGTCGCCCGGTCTTGGGGACGACCCGGCCGCCCGCAGCAGATCTCCCCCCACCTCCCACAGTCACCCCCCACACACTCCCCCACACACTCCCTCCCCCACAGTCTTCCCCACACCCTCCCCACACAGTCTCTCACAACGTGTAGTGCCTCGACACACTCTAAGTCACTTTGGGTGTACAGGCGTCGACATGTTCCACCGTGTTGGGTGAACAGGTGTCGACATGTTCCACCGTGTTGGGTGTACAGGTGTCGACATGTTCCACCGTGTGGGGTGTACAGGTGTCGACATGTTCCACCGTGTGGGGTGTACAGGTGTCGACATGTTCCACCGTGTTGGGTGTACAGGCGTCGACATGTTCCACTATGTTGGGTGTACAGGCGTCGACATGTTCCACCGTGTTGGGTGTACAGGTGTCGACGTGTTCCACCGTGTTGGGTGTACAGGCGTCGACATGTTCCACCGTGTTGGGTGTACAGGTGTCGACGTGTTCCACCGTGTTGGGTGTACAGGTGTCGACATGTTCCACCGTGTTGGGTGTACAGGTGTCGACATGTTCCACCGTGTTGGGTGTACAGGTGTCGACATGTTCCACCCTGTGGGGTGTACAGGTGTCGACGCGTGCCACCATACCCTCCGACTGGGCTGTGCTCGCGAGGGAGTTCACGTGATAACTTGACTCTCGAGTGAAGGTTTATCGCTGTATAATGTAAACAATTAAACAGAGTATATATTTGTTTTGAATATATATTGTGGTTAATTATAGTGTGTTAAAGCAAGGAGAGGGAGGAGGGATGGAGGATGGAGGGAGAGGCAGAGGATGGAGAGAGAGAGAGAGGGAGGGAGGTTGGAGAGAAGATAGTGAGAGAGCAGCCCCCCTCCACCTTTCCCAACGTTAAGAAATTAACATACTAAAGTACCCCTTATCCTATCCTACCAGAGGACCCAAAACAGAAAACGGGACAGTACGTCAATTTCGCGAGCCGCTTCCATTTTCTAGTACGACGATTTTTGCCCTTAGGTAGAGTCTACGTCAAAATGCGACGTTCTATTAGGATAGGTTGTAGGGAGATAGATTTAGGGGGGACTTTCTGGCAACCGAAAGGGTTGCCGGGCATGGTACCAGCTAACATTGCTTCATATTAAAGCATGGTACCAGCTACCATTGTTTCATATTAAAGCATGGTACCAGCTACCATTGCTTCATATCAATGCATGGTACCAGCTACCATTGTTTCATATTAAAGCATGGTACCAGCTACCATTGTTTCATATTAAAGCATGGTACCAGCTAACATTGCTTCATATTAAAGCATGGTACCAGCTAACATTGCTTCATATTAAAGCATGGTACCAGCTACCATTGTTTCATATTAAAGCATGGTACCAGCTACCATTGTTTCATATTAAAGCATGGTACCAGCTACCATTGTTTCATATTAAAGCATGGTACCAGCTACCATTGTTTCATATTAAAGCATGGTACCAGCTACCATTGTTTCATATTAAAGCATGGTACCAGCTACCATTGTTTCATATTAAAGCATGGTACCAGCTACCATTGTTTCATATTAAAGCATGGTACCAGCTACCATTGTTTCATATTAAAGCATGGTACCAGCTACCATTGTTTCATATTAAAGCATGGTACCAGCTACCATTGTTTCATATTAAAGCATGGTACCAGCCACCATTGCTTCATATCAATGCATGGTACCAGCTACCATTGTTTCATATTAAAGCATGGTACCAGCTACCATTGTTTCATATTAAAGCATGGTACCAGCTACCATTGTTTCATATTAAAGCATGGTACCAGCCACCATTGCTTCATATCAATGCATGGTACCAGCTACCATTGCAAACGGACCAGTAGATCAGGAGAGACAAGACCATGGCGCTGCAGTTAAAACCGGAAGTTCAACAGTTAGTCGGAGACAGTCAAAATTGTGTCTTAACTTTACAGAGAGAGATAAGCCACTTAGAAAGTTTTGAAATACACTCTTGCTGAACACAGCCGACACATCATCATCATTCATATAAATGCGAGAAATTTGATGGGAACTTTCCAAAAAGAGGTCCTATGTAACAATTTCCACCCGACTATAGATATTATTGCATTCATGCAAAACACCCAATTATCAAGGCCGTGGAGTACATGTCAAGTGGGCGCCAAGTCATTTGCAATACCAGTGGGGAGGGATGACATTGCAGATGATGCTGCAAAACTTGCAACTAAGATGAGTAATGTAGACAGTTACATTCCACAGTGTCTAGCACAGATTAAGAAAATAATTATAGCTAGAGCAATGCAGAAGATGTACAGTGACCACAATGCAGCGGTTGCATCATCAGGAACTGTGAGATGGTAAAAAAAAAAAAAGAGTTCAATTAATTATGAACCACTTATATTTTGGAGAGAGGAACAAATAGAAGAACACAAGTGCACTTACATCAGGCTTGGATACCCCATGTGCATGGTATAAATTGGCTTCCATGTTTCAGAAGAGAGGAGGAAATGTCAGCAGTGTAGAGAAATACCAAAAGGATCACTGAAACGTTAGTTATCACAGTGCAGAGTCACAAACAAGACGCCCCATTTTCTAGTAGCAGGTAAGTAGCAGGAGTAGCAGGTAAGTTACTCCAGTGGATAAGACAATACCAAAGCAACAGAAACGGGCTACCTTCCCATGGCCCACAGTCAGAAATAGTCAGGCTACCTTCCCATGGCCCACAGTCAGAAATAGTCAGGCTACCTTCCCATGGCCCACAGTCAGAAAATAATCAGAGGAAACAAACTCGCCATCTCCTGGGGAAACCTGAATGCCAAGTAGAACCCTGGGACATAGTAGAAACAGGTAGATAGGAGAACTATACACAATATAAAGAACAGGAATACAGCAATCCGGGACCCCGATCTCCCTGTTCATTTCAGAGGCAGCCATAGTGGCAAACGATATAAAACATTAGTAAACAACCAATGAATCTGACCCGGTAAGCACCAGCAACTATGAACCCGTCAATAATATTGGTGCATTGCTTCATATCAGCAATGAACAAACCCAATACAGAAACCCCGACTCAATATTAACAAACTGGCTGGAAAGCTGTTCTAAGTCTGGAAGGCAGTGTTCTGACTGGAAGGCAGCTTTCTGACTGGAAGGCAGCTTTCTGACTGGAAGGCAGCTTTCTGACTGGAAGGCAGCTTTCTGACTGGAAGGCAGCTTTCTGACTGGAAGGCAGCTTTCTGACTGGAAGGCAGCTTTCTGTCTGGAAGGCAGCTTTCTGACTGGAAGGCAACTTTCTGACTAGAAGGCAACTTTCTGACTAGAAGGCAACTTTCTGACTGGAAGGCAACTTTCTGACTGGAAGGCAACTTTCTGACTGGAAGGCAGCTTTCTGACTGGAAGGCAGCTTTCTGACTGGAAGGCAGCTTTCTGACTGGAAGGCAACTTTCTGACTAGAAGGCAACTTTCTGACTAGAAGGCAACTTTCTGACTGGAAGGCAGCTTTCTGACTGGAAGGCAGCTTTCTGACTGGAAGCCAGCTTCCTGACTGGAAGGCAGTTTTCTGACTGGAAGGCAGCTTTCTGACTGGAGGGCAACTTTCTGACTGGAGGGCAGCTTTCTGACTGGAGGGCAAGAAACCCTCCGGCATGAACACATAACTAAACAAATGGATAAGTGCCGTAGCATGAAGGAACACTTCCCTCGTGCTCACACCACATAACACTCCCTCACCCTCCAGTAACTGCTGCAATTAGAACACTAAAAGTGTTACGGTCATTGGTAATGACTGTTTGCTCCGTTCTTCCCCTTCCCATTCTCCCCTCTCTCTCCCTTTTCCCCTTGTTTCATCTGCCCGCCCCCCCCCCCTCCCCTTGCCTCACCTCCCCCTTCCTCACCAGCCTTAAACCCTAGTCAAGTACCCCCTTGGTTGGGACGTTATCCTAGCTCAGATATCTTATATTTCAGGCCTGTATGCAAAACTTTGTCGAAAGCTGTAATTCCCATGAGAATAATGCCACGTCGGCCATCGTGGTTTTAACTTACAGCTGTGTCCCGTGGCCAGTGTCATACTACCTTCAAGAAACAGTAGCCCAGCTATAGGGCTGTATAATCCTGTAAGTAGATATTGGTCCACCAATAAATATGTTTCATTATTCAAATGGGCAAAGTGGCTCTATTTTTCATTTCAAGTGAAGGTTTTCTTCATCGTTCACGCCTTTATAGTGAATCCCATTTTCTGTTGTTTTAATTTTTGCCTCATTTCTATCTAAAAGTAAATTTTCTTCCTCTTGCCTCAAAGATTTAATAGAATTCTATGACGAGGTAAAAATAAATTAGCAAAAAAGAGAAGGGCAGGCAGATTGCATTTTCTTGGACTGTCAGAAAGCCTTTGACTCAATACGCCATACGAGGCTGGTGCATAAGCTGTTGAAAAGACAGGAGTAGCAGGTAAGTTACTCCAGTGGATAAAACAATACCTAAGCAACAAAAAGCAGAGTGTTACTGTGATTTGTAAGACCTCAGAATGGATTCATAAATTACTTAGAAATAGCCATGAAAAACAAATACCAACAAAAAGTCCAAAAATAATCATCGTTTTGATGAATCTGGAGCCCAGTATCCTTGACAACCGCCCAATCCAACATACGAATGTTGGCAGAAAAGTGAAACTTAGGATTTTTTTTTATTATTATTATTTTCTACCACAAACGTGGCCGGACATTTACAATGCTAACCAGCATATATACATTTTCTTCTGTCCTCCATGGACAGGGTTAGTGAAGTGTTAAACATATAGTTCAAGGGTTTATTGAACACTCAACCACAGAAGGTGATTCGGTGCTTTTAAAATGCTAAGCTAAACTAAGCTAAACTAAGCTAAACTAAGCTAAACTTAGAATTAACAGAAATAGAATCAAAATTCACATGGCAGAATACGAAGAGCAAAAAAAAACTTACAAAAAAACTGGGCCTTAGGCAAAGTGAGAGGCTTCGGTGACCTCGGCACCAACACACAGCTACAGTTCTTCAAGGCTATAGTCTGGCCGCATCTCCACCACCCTCCAGTACCACTACGCACCTTAATTAACGAAACACAACACGCATAAACTACCGGCTGTGCAAAGGGACTGAGAAGTGCAAGAAAACACCATCCACCGTATGAACAGACAAACCGAGAGCTCCAGGAATTCCCAACATCCAACCACTGAACATCAGACTACAACAGCAAGTCACCAAGTTGTGGGAATACCATAAAAAATATTCCATCAGGTACTAGAAAGATTACGCCTGAAAAAGGTGGGCCTACGCGTGCTGCTGTGGCTATAGAGCTCTGATCCTCTCAAGGCCAACCAAGGCCCACGATACATAATTGCCGAATACGAGAAAAGCCACATGCACACAATATGAGCCTACAAAGAGGACCAGCCAAACACGTGCATAAGCATCTGAGTGTTGTAGATACTCCAAAGCATTCAGGAATGTATAACCACACGTGTCGAGTGACATACACGTAAAGAACCTCACAAACACTCACCACGTACCTGGCGAAAGAAAGCTTATAAAAAGCTTTGTAAGACTTTTTGTGTATGTGTATTTTTCTAAGACAAAACTCACACACACACACACACACACACATACACATACACATACACAGGCCTAGTAGCCTGGTGGATAGCCCGCAGGACTCGTAATTCTGTGGCGCGGGTTCGATTCCCGCACCAGGCAGAAACAAATGGGCAAAGTTTCTTTCACCCTGAACGCCCCTGTTACCTAGCAGTGAATAGGTACCTGGGAGTTAGTCAGCTGTCACGGGCTGCTTCCTGGGGTGTGTGTGTGGTGTGGGGAAAAAAAAGTAGTTAGTAAACAGTTGAGAGGCGGGCCGAAAGAGCAAAGCTCAACCCTCGCAAACACAACTAGGTGAATACACATATACACACACACACACACACACACACACACACTCACACACACACACACACACTCTTACACACACGTGGAAACTGAGTACCCAAATGAGCCACAGAGACATTAGAAAGAACTTCGTTCAGTGTCAGAGTAGTTAACAGGTGGAATGCTTTAGGCAGTGATGTGGTGGAGGCTGACTCCATACACAGTTTTAAATGTAGATATGATAGAGCCCAGTAGGCTCAGGAATCTATACACCAGTTGATTGACAGTTGAGAGGCGGGACCAAAGAGCCAGAGCTCAACCCCCGCAAACACAAATAGGTGAGTACACACACACACACACACACACATATCTAACATTTCTACAATTTTCCACTGTACCTCTCAACTTCATTTATTTCCATATAAAAACAAAATATTGGAGATGAAGAGATTGATGTTAGAGTGGCAAGGAGAGAGAGATGGGTGGAAGATGGATGGTAGACGGGTAGAAGATAGGTGGGAGGTGGGAGAGGGGTGGGTGAGAGGTGGGAGAGGGATGGGAGAGGGATGTGAGAGTGAGGTAGAGCTCCAGACAGCAGGCTAGGACCACACACTGCACTCACGTGACAGACCCATTATGTCCATGACAACAACCTGGTAAATCTGTGGCCACTACCATCTGTGTGATGTGTGGTTATGTGCCACTAGCCATCTGTGTGTGTGTGTTCTGTGTGCCACTACTCCATCTGTGTGGTGTGTGTGTTTCTGTGCCACTACCAGCTGTGTGGGTGTGTGTTCTGTGCCACTACCATCTGGTGTGTGTGTGGTGTGTTCTGTGGCCACCTACCATCTGTGTGTGTGTGTGGTGTTCTGTGCAACTACCATCTGTGTGTGTGTGTGGTGTTTCATGTGGCCACCTACCATCTGGGTGTGTGTGTGTGTTCTGTGCCACTACCATCTGTGTGTGTGTGTGTGTTCTGTTGCCACTACCATCTTGTGTGTGTGTGGGTATCACTGTGCCACTACGCATGCTGTGTGTGTGTGTTCTTGTGCCACTACCCATCTGTGTGTGTGTGTGTTCTGTGCCACCTACCATCTGTGTGTGTGTGTTCTGTGCCGACTACCATCTGTGGTGTGGTGTGTTCTGTGGCCACTACCATCTTGTGGTGTGTGGTGTGTGTTCTGTGCAACGAACCATCTGTGTGGTGTGTGTGTGTGTTCTGTGCCACTACATCCTGTGTGTGTCGTGTGTTCTGGTGCCACTTACCATCCTGTGTGTGTGTGTTCTGTGCCACTACCATCTTGTGTGGTGTGTTCTGTGCCTACTACCGGTGTGTTCTGTGTGTGTGTGTTCTGTGCCACTACCATCTGTGTGTGTGTGTTCTGTGCCACTACCATCTGTGTGTGTGTGTGTTCTGTGCCACTACCATCTGTGTGTGTGTGTGTGTTCTGTGCCACTACCATCTGTGTGTGTGCGTGTGTTCTGTGCCACTACCATCTGTGTGTGTGTGTGTTCTGTGCCACTACCATCTGTGTGTGTGTGTTCTGTGCCACTACCATCTGTGTGTGTGTGTGTGTTCTGTGCCACTGCCATCTGTGTGTGTGTGTTCTGTGCCACTACCATCTGTGTGTGTGTGTTCTGTGCCACTACCATCTGTGTGTGTGTGTGTTCTGTGCCACTACCATCTGTGTGTGTGTGTTCTGTGCCACTACCATCTGTGTGTGTGTGTGTGTTCTGTGCCACTACCATCTCTGTGTGTGTGTGTGTTCTGTGCCACTACCATCTGTGTGTGTGTGTTCTGTGCCACTACCATCTGTGTGTGTGTGTGTGTTCTGTGCCACTACCATCTGTGTGTGTGTTCTGTGCCACTACCATCTGTGTGTGTGTGTACTGTGCCACTACCATCTGTGTGTGTGTGTGTTCTGTGCCACTACCATCTGTGTGTGTGTGTTCTGTGCCACTACCATCTGTGTGTGTGTGTGTGTTCTGTGCCACTACCATCTGTGTGTGTGTGTGTTCTGTGCCACTACCATCTGTGTGTGTGTGTGTTCTGTGCCACTACCATCTGTGTGTGCGTGTGTGTTCTGTGCCACTACCATCTGTGTGTGTGTGTTCTGTGCCACTACCATCTGTGTGTGTGTGTGTGTTCTGTGCCACTACCATCTGTGTGTGTGTGTTCTGTGCCACTACCATCTGTGTGTGTGTATGTTCTGTGCCACTACCATCTGTGTGTGTGTGTGTTCTGTGCCACTACCATCTGTGTGTGTGTGTGTTCTGTGCCACTACCATCTGTGTGTGTGTGTGTTCTGTGCCACTACCATCTGTGTGTGTGTGTGTTCTGTGCCACTACCATCTGTGTGTGTGTGTTCTGTGCCACTACCATCTGTGTGTGTGTGTTCTGTGCCACTACCATCTGTGTGTGTGTGTGTGTTCTGTGCCACTACCATCTGTGTGTGTCCTGTGCCACTACCATCTGTGTGTGTGTGTGTTCTGTGTCGCTACCATCTGTGTGTGTGTGTGATCTGTGTCGCTACCATCTGTGTGTGTGTGTGATCTGTGCCACTACCATCTGTGTGTATGTGTTCTGTGCCACTACCATCTGTGTGTGTGTGTGTTCTGTGCCACTACCATCTGTGTGTGTGTGTGTTCTGTGTCGCTACCATCTGTGTGTGTGTGTGATCTGTGTCGCTACCATCTGTGTGTGTGTGTGATCTGTGTCGCTACCATCTGTGTGTATGTGTTCTGTGCCACTACCATCTGTGTGTGTGTGTGTTCTGTGCCACTACCATCTGTGTGTGTGTGTGTTCTGTGCCACTACCATCTGTGTGTGTGTGTTCTGTGCCACTACCATCTGTGTGTGTGTGTTCTGTGTCACTACCATCTGTGTGTGTGTGTTCTGTGCCACTACCATCTGTGTGTGTGTGTTCTGTGTCACTACCATCTGTGTGTGTGTGTTCTGTGCCACTACCATCTGTGTGTGTGTGTTCTGTGCCACTACCATCTGTGTGTGTGTGTTCTGTGTCGCTACCATCTGTGTGTGTGTGTGTGTTCTGTGCCACTACCATCTGTGTGTGTGTGTTCTGTGTCACTACCATCTGTGTGTGTGTGTTCTGTGCCACTACCATCTGTGTGTGTTCTGTGCCACTACCATCTGTGTGTGTGTGTGTTCTGTGTCGCTACCATCTGTGTGTATGTGTGTTCTGTGCCACTACCATCTCTGTGTGTGTGTGTTCTGTGCCACTACCATCTGTGTGTGTATGTGTTCTGTGCCACTACCATCTGTGTGTGTGTGTTCTGTGCCACTACCATCTGTGTGTGTGTGTTCTGTGTCGCTACCATCTGTGTGTATGTGTGTTCTGTGCCACTACCATCTGTGTGTGTGTGTGTTCTGTGCCACTACCATCTGTGTGTGTGTGTGTTCTGTGTCACTACCATCTGTGTGTGTGTGTTCTGTGCCACTACCATCTGTGTGTGTGTGTTCTGTGTCACTACCATCTGTGTGTGTGTGTTCTGTGCCACTACCATCTGTGTGTGTGTGTTCTGTGCCACTACCATCTGTGTGTGTGTGTTCTGTGTCGCTACCATCTGTGTGTATGTGTGTTCTGTGCCACTACCATCTGTGTGTGTGTGTGTTCTGTGCCACTACCATCTGTGTGTGTGTGTTCTGTGTCACTACCATCTGTGTGTGTGTGTTCTGTGTCGCTACCATCTGTGTGTGTGTGTGTTCTGTGTCACTACCATCTGTGTTCTGTGCCACTATGTATCAGTAGAGGTTAAGGAAAGTGTTATGAGGTCTGTGTACAGGATTTACGACACAGAAGAGAAAGAGATCTGTCACACTTCGTGTCCCAGTGACTGTTATAGATTTAGCTACTCAGAACGAAGTGTCCATGTAGCACGGGCTATGGTGAGCCCGTAAGTGATCTGTGACGGTCAAGTGTATACCACAGCTCTGCCACTCAGGTCCCTCTCACCCTGATCTTCACCACAGCTCTGCCACTCAGGTCCCTCTCACCCTGATCTTCACCACAGCTCTGCCACTCAGGTCCCTCTCACCCTGATCTTCACCACAGCTCTGCCACTCAGGTCCCTCTCACCCTGATCTTCACCACAGCTCTGCCACTCAGGAGACGCGGCTGGAGACCTCGTTACAATAACTGGGCTTGTCCAAGCACCACATTTACAGAGTAAATACGTGAGCGGGAGATATATATTCTTATAGTAAATCAGGAGCATAATAAGACATTGCAGTCTTTTAGTTTGTTATATAAACACACTTAACACATTTTGTAGATAAGTATGTAGATATATGTGCTTATACATGTTTTACTGAACGACTCATAATACGCACGCACACACGCACATTAGGAAGAATTTTTCAGTGTCAGAGTAGTTAACATATGGAATGCATTAAGCAGTGATTTGGTGGAGGCTGACTCCATACACAGTTTCAAATGTAGATTTGATAAGAGCCCAGTAGGCTCAGGAATCTGTACAACAGGTGATTTCAATCAAGTAATAAGGCGCTTGTCTCAGAAGCCAGACATAGATATATAAGCATACTTAGCAAGAGGGTAAATATATAAATGTTGTGGATTCCTTCTCACATTGGCATGCAGGAACATGATAAAGTTGACGCCTTTGCTAAGGCTGCAGTAAATAAAGACAGTATTGAATGGAATCTTGAGTTATCAAATAGGTCCCTTTAAAGTGCCATTAGACGAGAACTCCTGGATGGATTTGAAGAAAGTAGAACAGTGCAAACTGAAACAAGCAGGTCCATTGTTCATCACAATGAAATGTGTGAAGTTAAACCATGTGTATTGGGCAAGTAACAAAGTCAGTGGACTAACAGATGTTGTCACAGCTCGAATAAGACTTCGCTACAAGTATCTCTGGCAGTTCGGCTTGTATAGGGATCTAGATGATGTAGTGTAAAGTGTGTGGACAAAGACAGGGACACACACGCGAACACTATATCTTGGAATGTAGTAAAATTGAGCCATTTAGAGATAAATCTAAGCTCACTCTGTATGATATGGCAACCTATCTTATTACCATGGATAAATTACCTGAAATTCTTGCAATGTATCCAAATTTCGCTTCCAGTAGATGAACGACATATGAGATTAAGTAACAAGTAGTGTATTGTGAAGACTAATAATAAACAGAAGCTCCCCTATGACCAATATCTCCACTGCTCAAACAATTATGTATGAGCGATAAGACCTACCATTAATGTATAATGACTTACTGTAAATGTATAGCTCTTGAAATAGAACATTCTCTAACTAGCTGACATTGTAGCTATATGGTGTGAAGGATAGATGAAATTGTTTATGTAATAATCTAAATTGATGTCTGATCTTTTATGCCCTCTGTAATGCTTTTTGCGCTACCGCTCACAGGATAGGTATGCGATGCACAATAAACTAGCCGCCTCCGGCGGCAACAATCAAAAATCAAATCAAGGTGATTGACGGTTGAGAGGCGGGTCCAAAGAGCCTAAATTCAACCTCTGCAAGCACTACTAGGCGAGTACACACACACAAGAAAATGTATGCAAATAATAGCGACCTTATTCCTGATCCTTGTAAACATTAAGTAGTTAATTACCTAATACAACTTCCATCACACTTACACATGCTAATTAATCCCTGTGATGTAGTTTGTCGTCGTTTCTCCTCTTGTTCTTGTGCGTGGTTTTATAATAGTGTTAACTCCCAATATATGTCTTCCCTTACACAGCTTGGATTCTGCGAGATACTAAAAAGGTCAAATATAAGATCAGTTAATGTACAGATTAATTGTGAACATTTGACAGGCATCCAAAGGACAGGCTAGACAGAAGGCTGTGGTGACAGGGAGCGAGATCAAGCTCTAGGGACCCGCCTGTCACATAAGCTCATGTGCCTACTTCCTGGTGTTCTGGTGCACGCCCGGTGGTTCATCTTCACCACACAAAGGGATTTCATTACATTTCTCTGGCATGTTCTCTTGTCCCTCAACTGGGAAAAAAAAGAGAGACTCCATTTAGACTATTCAGTATCTTTTACATTGTGATCATATTTCCTTTGGTCTTACTGTCCTCCAATGTCGTTAAACTTAGTTTATTAGCCTATTTGCATAGTTCTTTTAATTCTCTGATAATTGTTTCTTGGTATTCCTCCGAAATTTCACAATATTCTTCTCTTACTTTGTTTAGGTTCCATGTTTGGGTTGCATATATTTTCTGACCTAAATGTCTTACCCTTATAATAACCAGGAAAATCCTCCTCCCTTTATCTCTCTCTCTCTCTCCCTCCTCCCTCCCTTCTTCTTAATTCCCTCTCCTCCTGTCCTGGCGAGTATGACTAAGAGGCCAGTAGGTTGCCATCGGCCTCCATTAGTTAAGAGACACGTCAAACAACTTTCAATAGGGAAATTCCTCTATTAGGCTGTTTTATCTCAAATTAAAAAGTTTCTGGCCTCACATGCCAAGTAGAGGGCAGTTGATCTTCTCCCATAAAGACGTTGGAGTGGTATATTTTCACCCATTAGTTACGAGATCAGTCTGGGATGACTTGTCAAAGAGCTTTTAATTAATATTTTTTTATAAAACGCAGAGTTATGTTTTCAAGATGCAGGTGGGTCAGGCTTATATTATTTATCGAAGTATAACTACTCACAAGTACACATTGTCTCTTGTCACACAGGACACTGAATATATCTGCAGTGTTCTTCAAACCCCGGCGAGTCCACTATCTTCAAGTATACGTCGTCCACATTCATTGGTAATCACCGGCCAGTTTACCTTCCTCGAACATGAGCCAGTCCACACACCTAATCGTCACCATGTCCCAATACCCCACATACCTGCTCTCCAGAAACACACTGGCAGAGGACTTCAGCAACACGCTGACATGGGTCACAAATAATTAACACCTTGGCAGTAGTCTCTAGCAAACACACTAGCAACACCTCTCAGCAGACGGCCACTACTGTCGTCTTGTAACTCCTCTTGACCAATTCCCGGGTACGTCGGCCCACACAACACTACAACAGTACAACAGCTAACACGCTACTTACTGCCCATAGCGGCCACGTGTCCTCTCACAGGAAAAAGTCAGGCGTTCACGACTACCCAAAGTCAACTGCTTTCCACAGCCCAATAGACTCAACACTTCACCTCTTTGGATATACGTCATTAGCCAGACAGAAAGTACACGCGGAGAACATAGGATGCCAACCTTTCACCGGGGAACTGTAAAATGTAATCGGATGAACAATCTAGATGGCGTTGATATCTAGATGGCGTTGACTGGTGAGTGAAGTTGTTACTTCACTCACCAGAGGTCATCATCGACCTCACCTCCTAACTGAGGGATGAAACAGGAGCCTTTTCACAGACGCCACACCTCCGCCAACAGATGGCGTTGTCTTCGTCTCACTTAATGCCTTAGAGTGCAGGTCCATAGATGGCGTAGATATCACCATATCTCGCTCCATAGAAAACGTTGATATCGTAACATCCAGGAAGCGGGTTGAGAGGCAGTGAATCTCCAGCCGGTTGAGAGGCCTTGGTCAAAAGTAACTGTGATGTCTCTGATGTATTTTCCTTGTTTAAATTACTTAATTAATAATTGCCGGTGTAGGATAGTGACTTAGGAATTTGCCAGCGTAGGTGACTTAGGAATCTGTGGTGAATATCATAATTTCGATTAAATAAAATCTTGTTAAATGTCCATCTTTATGTATCACTAGTTTTCCCTCTATTGTCATCTCCTCGTTCATGTCATCTCCCCGTGCATGTCACATCCCGTGCATGTCATCTTCCCGTGCATGTCATCTCCCGTGCCCGTCATCTCCCGTGCATGTCATCAAGGCTGTTGAATCTCCTTGTATGAACCTCCCAACTTTTCCAGTATTAAATTGTTTAACACAACTGTCAGTAAATGATTACATCAAAAGACTAACTCTCTCGGCAGTAATTAAAGTCAACAGCTAGGCCGCGATGGTTCCCCCATGAACCACTGGTGATCCCCTAATTGATTGTTATTAATACCCTTGTAGTAACTAATGGGTAATGGGGTGGTGGCATCCGGTGATTCTCCTTTGAATTGAGATTATGTATTTTTCTTGAAGGGACCATTGGTTCCGTGCGAGACTTGCAGTACCAGTCTTGAGTAGTTTTAACCATCAACACGTCAGCTTACTGGCTTGGTATACCAACCACCAAGTATACTTCAGTCCTGAACATAGTCCAGGGCTACAGTAAACTCCCAAGTGTATATTAACTGATAATCAGTGTACACCTCTCATGACAAGAGGACAATTGAGAGGTACCACTGGCAAGGCGCCGGCTTCCTGTCCTCGTGGAGGCCACTAGTGTGTTAGTGGCCTCGGGTAAATTCCGGTAAATACAACCCGTTACAGAGCGGAGAGGCTGATCTCAGAATACCTCTACCTGACGAATTTATTTTTATTTATTTTTTCCGAGGTAATATTATTACTGTATTTTACATTTACCGTCGTATTTTAACGTTTAATTTTTGTATTGTTTTACTGTATCCCGCGCCAGCGACCACCTTGTTAACGTGCCACATATTTAATAATTAATCAATTCACTGATTTTAAACAAACTGTTACAGAGACAATATTAATTACTCAAATAATATTACAGAGTGATTCAGACAGTATTAAAGTACACTCCACAACCTGTACATTACAGTGACTCACACAATAGTACAGAGCGAGTATATTAAGAGTAACAAAAAAAATTACAGGGTAACTAAAAAAAATATATGGATATAGATGGTGAACAACGCTGAAATCTGAAGTTAAACTGCAACATCTGTTTCAAAGTTCACTTCCGGAATTATTAATTATTTATTGAAAAATGTAGCCTAGTCAGGGTCATCCCTCGCCTTACACTGTGCGCAGATTACATCACAATCATTTTCGCGGTTTCATCAAAGTCTCCATTTGTATAATTACAAAGTCTTACTTTGTATAATTACATTTTTAATATGTGTTGAGGACTTTGCGTGCAAAAACTGACAGATGAAGTGATTTACATAGTTGCCAGTATTTGCATCTCCTTCCAGTGGGCATAACAAAATATTTAGATACGACAACTTAAGAGTGAGAGTTGGCATATATGCACGCTAATAGGACAGTGTTATCTGATAGTTAATAACTTATCTTTATACAAGTAATTTCTGCGTGACTTGCCTACTCTGTGTGCTTCATGACTAAGAAACACGACACAAGTGGTTCAATCCGTGTTTCATGTCTAAGAAACACGACACAAGTGGTTCAATCCATGTTTCATGTCTAAGAAACACGACACAAGTGGTTCAATCCGTGTTTCATGTCTAAGAAACAGAACACAAGTGGTTCAATCCGTGTTTCATGTCTAAGAAACACGACACAAGTGGTTCAATCCGTGTTTCATGTCTAAGAAACACGACACAAGTGGTTCAATCCGTGTTTCAAGACTAAGAAACACATGAAACAACACACCTGGTTCAATCTGCTACCTGTCCTCAGGCTACGTTCGTTAAGACGCCGGCAACTGAACCCAAAGATGTTTTCATCAATTTTAACGTACTACTTGTTCAAAAATTTGCATTTCCTTATATATAAGGTAATATTATATCTTATTAGAACGTGCTGAATAGTTGGGCCTAACTTAGGTTAGGTTAGATGTTTAGGTTCTGTTGGCCATTACTCAACCCGTCCTCGACTCAAGTCCATTACATTCAGCGGTCAACCCCACAGACGCATTCATAAATTTTTACATCCTGTTCATTCAAAACGGGAATTTTCTCAAGTATAAATTAATATTATAATATATTGGCATATTGTGTATATATAGGCATAGATTAGGTCAGGTGTTTAGGTTCTGTTGGCGATTATTTGTATTTGTAGTACGTGGGTGAAGCATTTATAGCGTTGTGATTCGAACAAAATTCGTCAGTGAAGCACTTGTTCCGGATATGTTCGAACGTCAGCAGTTGTGAGTCGTGTGTAAACCGCTTTTCATTCATAAACAGGGGGTATGGCGGGTGGATGGAATCACTTTTGGATCTTTGTTTGGAGGATGGGCTGCCATTACTAGTATTTGCAGTACGTGAATGAAGCATGTATAGAGGTGGGATTCGAGCGGAGGACGTGAAAGAAGCATTGCTCGAAAAAAAAATACATACACCTGTTGTGAGTCGTGTGTTAGGTGTTTTTAATTCATAAAAATGGGTTTGGTGTCTGGAACACGAGAATTCGCCATTTGTTGATGAGGGCGGATAGTTAATCTGTCCTTGATGACTAAGAAACACATGGTAACAGAACTGGTTCAGCACGTGCTTCAAGAACACGACACAGCTGGTTCAATCTGTAGCCCGTCCTCCAAACAAAGACCCAAATGTGATTCCATGCACCCGCCAAACCCCCTGTTTATGAATGATAAACGGTTTACAAACGACTCACAACTGTTGACGTTCGAACACTTCCGGAACAAGTGTTTCACTGACGAATTTTGTTCGAACCACAAAGCTGTAAATCCTTCACCCACGTACTACAAATACAAATAATCGCCAACAGAACCTAAACACCTAACCTAACCTATGCCTATATATGCACAATATGCTAATATATTATAATATTAATTTGTATTTGGGAAAATTCCCGTTTTGAATGAACAGCATGTCAAAATTTATGAATGCGTCTGTGGGGGTCGACCGCTGGATGGAATGGACTTGAGTCGAGGACGGGTTGCTTCAAGACTAAGAAACGCGACACAACTGGTTCAATCTGTGTTTTATGACTAAGAAACACGAAGAAACACGACACAAATGGCTCTTATTGGCAGGAAGCGTAGTGTTTACAAGGCGGAGTCCATAGTCTAGTGCTCGGTCTCGACTGCTGACCACTACTTGACAATCACACTAGCTAGGCGACCCACTAGCTGGGCGACCCTCTAGCTGAGCGACCCTCTAGCTGAGCGACCCACTAGCGAGGCGACCCACTAGCGAGGCGACCCACTAGCTAAGCGACCCAACACTGCCTCTTAACTGCTTCAGACAAGTAAACACTGCAGACGGCCTTAGTCTGCGCTCTATCTCTGGGAAAGGATAACTGCTGCGTAATATCCTGTAAGCCTGCGCAGCTCACCAACGTCAACTTGGTGAAAGTCTCAAGTTAATCTCAGTTTAAATATGTTAATGTTACATTACAATTTAGTTTAATTAATTTCTTATGTCCGAGTTGCCTGGACATAAGTGCACAAACACGTGTGTGGCAATGTTCATAATATAAAAAAAAATCATTATATATATATATATATATATATATATATATATATATATATATATATATATATATATATATATGTGTTGTACCTAGTAGCCAGAACGTCGTACTCGGCCTGCTATGCAAGGCCCGATTTGCCTAATAAGCCAAGTTTTCCTGAATTAATATATTTTTTCTAATTTTTTCTTATGAATTGATAAAGCTACCCATTTCATTATGTATGAGGTCATTTTTTTTTATTGGAGTTAAAATTAACGTAGATATATGACCGAACCTAACCAACCCTACCTAACCTATCTTTATAGGTTAGGTAGCCGAAAAAGTTAGGTTAGGTTAGGTACTTGAAAAACAATTCGTGAAAACTTGGCTTATTAGGCAAATCGGGCCTTGCATAGTAGGCTGAGAAGTGCGTTCTGGCTACTAGGTACAACATTATATATATATATATATATATATATATATATATATATATATATATATATATATATATATATATATATATATATATATATATATTTGCTATAGGGCATGTCCCGCCACCTATCTGCAGCTACCCATCTCCCGCACCATCCATCCCCCTCCGCCCATCTCAACATCAAGTGCACTACTGAATGAAAATATTTAATTAAGGAGGAGCAAGTTTTTTGTTCAAATATTATTGTGGGTAGGGAGGGGGCGAGGCGGGGGGGGGAGGGGTGATAGGGAACGGGGAAAAGGGTTAGTGGGAGTTATTGGGGAAGGGGTGACGAGGAGGGATAGGCGGGAGGAATGATAGGGGAATGGGGAAGGTCCCACACTTACCCCTGGTGTCCCACACTTACCCCAAGTGCCCCACACTTACCCCCGGGTGTCCCACACTTACCCCGGGCGCTCACTTAGTGCGACAACTGCCTGGTATATTGTGGACAGCGTCTCTGGATATTGAGGCCGACACTGTCATTGCATTAAGAGCAACAATGCAGCTTTTTGCATGCGGCAGAAAACCAACTCTAACCTAAGAAGCATAAACCAGTCTGGCGTGTTTACCCATATTTGGCGCCCCGCCGCTGAGCGCCCGCCGTCACCCCGCCACAACGGGTTTGGCTTGGAATTATCGCTATACAAATATACACACACACACACGTGTGTAATATATATATATATATATATATATATATATATATATATATATATATATATATATATATATATATATATATATATATATATATATATATATATATATATTTATATATTATATATTTCGTACCTAATAGCCAGAACGCACTACTCGACCTAGTATGCAAGACCCGATTATTCGGGGGCTTACATACTAGTCAACTGTACCCCGACACGGGGTTACTGTTAGTCAACTGTACCCCCAACACGGGGTTACTGTTAGTCAAATGTACCCCGACACGGGGTTACTGTTAGTCAACTGTACCCCCAACACGGGGTACTGTTAGTCAACTGTACCCCGACACGGGGTTACTGTTAGTCAACTGTACCCCAACACGGTCAACAAATTGCAACCTGGAGTGCTACTGCACCCACCAGGGTCCCGAGGTTTCTATTGAAGCCTATCTGGGGTTTCACATAATTCCCTCCACACACTCGGGCTCTTGTCAACCAGTAGTACGACCTCTGACTTCGATACTCAGTACATTCTTTTGACCATGTGGTGGTACAGTGGACTAGAGCGTGTCTGGGAACACGCCGTACAGGTTCGAACCCTCAATAAGGCTCCTGTGGATTTGTTCATTGATATATCACGTTAATGTGATTTCTCTGTGTATTTGAATTAATATTATTATATTACATAAAGAACATGAATTACCGTCTTAGTTAAGTTAGGTTAGGATAGATTAGGATACGTTAAGTTAGGTTAGGATACGATAGGATGGGTTAGGATAGTTCAGTAGGTTAGGTTTGCTTAAATTTCAGTGGTAGTTTTAACTCAAATTATAAAAAATTAAAATCATATATAATACCTGGAGTTTACCTGGAGAGGATTTCGGGAGTTCTTCTGCTCCCCGAGTCCGGCCCGACGTTTGATAATTTGATCCAACAGGCAGTTGCTTGGAGCGGCCAGCAGGCCCACATCTCCACTACAGCCTAGTTGGTCTAGAACTTCTTGCAAGAACTTTTCTAAGTGCCTCTTGAAGACATCCGCCTTTGTTCGGGCAATATTTCTAATGCTTGCGGTGAGGGTGTTGAACAGCTGTGGACCTCTGACGTTCAGTGTTCTCTGACTGTGCCTACGGCTCCTCTTTTCTTCACTGTTTCTATTCTGCATTTCCTTTCGTATCTTTTGTTCCAATATGATGTTATTCTACTGTGCAAATTAATGGTAAGCTTGATCATCCCACAAGATGAAAATTGTGAAAAATATATAATTTCAGGAAAACTCTGCTTGCTAGGCAACTTGGCCTATTAAGTACAACATACATATTTACATAGTGTTATTGAATATCACAAAGCTTAAATCAATAACTGAAGTGCGCAACTATATATATATATATTTCTTGTGTTCTTGTGAAAGAAGTTGAAAAATTAACTCTACAATGTTCATGTTACAGTTTACTATACTGTAAACTCTGACGCAATAGGAAGCGTTTAGTTTATCCAATTTTTCAAAGGCAAATATGAAGTGGATACAAATTAGCTGGGGCAACTGCAAATATAACCAAGAAGGGTATAACCAACGCGATCTCTGGTGATGATCGCGTTGTGCATTAAAATTATATGTTCTTTGATGGAGCCTTATTGTTTAAGCATTATTATGCACTTGAAAGAGATATTGTTGTCTTCCCTCTATACTGAGATCGTTGGGGGCTAACAAGTCCCCAAGTGGGCATATAAAAACATAGACGACATTCGTCCCTTTCAAAGCATTTTGTTTGATGTAAGGACAGTCCTTCGTGAGCAAGTTGGTGGTCTTCTTGCTCTTGTAGAAGATTGTCAACTATCTTCTGGTTGGTGTCGGTAGGGGATTACGTTTCTGTTAATAAGGTCTTTCGTGACTCCTCCATTTTGTGAGCCGCAGAAAAGAAGTTCCTGAAGAATAGTTTGACAAAACGGAGGAAAGAGTCCTGAAATAGGCTAGGTTAGCCATAACTGAATTTGAAATAACCCAAGTCGAATGCCATCAGTTATGAATCATGTTTAAAACGTTCTTCATTCACAAACAGGGTGTTTGGTGGCTTCATGGAATCATGCTTAGCCTTTGTTGATGGGACCTGGCTAGACTTAAAATGTGAGAGTAGAAATGACTCATACGGAGTTAGGTTACACTATTATCCAGAGGCTTGGAAATGATTCTTTTAACCAAAAATAGATCAATCTTATACAAACTAAGGTTCATATTTAATGTATTATTACTAAAATATAATTAGGCTAAATTCAACTATATCAATAAAAGATTTGTATTAGTCCAGTCCACTGGATTGTAAAAATCTGGCAGGTGAACAATGTATAAGATATACATACACCTGCTGTAACGTAACACTATACTGATCCATTCTATACTATACACTATACTATATTATAGTATATATACTATATATACACTATACTATGACCCTTTGTTTACACCACATTTACAAGGGTTTTCTCAACTAGGCGATGGAAACCTTGTATGTATTTATGTATGTATACATATATATGTATATATATATATATGTATGTATATATATATATATATATATGTATGTATATATATATATATATATGTATGTATACATATATATGTACATATATATATATATATATATATATATATATATATATATATATATATATATATATATATATATATGTGTGTGTGTGTGTGTGTGTTTGTGTGTGTGTTTGTGTGTGTGATAAAGGTTCCACTTGGAAATCTTAATTTGAAAATAAAAAGGATGACTAATGCAGTGGCAAATATCTTTTTGAATACTGTACTACTATTATTTACAAACTTCATAACGTCTCGAACAGTGTTCATTATTGGGTCCAAAAGGCAAGAAACAATTTAACAAATTACTAAAACGTTAAGTTTACAATATTCCTAGCAAAAATTAGTCAAGTAAATATTCATTACTAGAAACCAAAATTAAACAACTTTAAAATTACTCTAAAACTAACCCTAACTATACAAGAAGGAATAAAAAAAATCAACTTGCATTATGAGCGAAGTAGTAATGAGAAATGTAATGAGAATCTTGCTCTTCTCAAAGGTGTCATACTTGAAACAATTGTCTCCTCCATCGAAAATTTAAGATCTCGCGAGCACTGTGTCTACACCGACGGCTCAGTCCAATCTTCTACTGGACGGACTGCAGCAGCATGTAGATTTTATAGAAATAATATTTACACACAGACTATCAGTGTCAGATTAAACAACTGGCTGACCTCCACACAAACAGAACTAGCGGCACTTCAACTAGCTACCAGAACATTAAAAAACATAGGAGGAAAAATATTTTGTGATTCAAAGTCTGCTCTACAAGCAATCGAAAACTTCTGGAAGATCGACAATAGGAACCTCATACTAGGAATAATAAATGACCTAATTGCTGCACAGAGTAAAGGGTTTCGTCTCCTTTGTATGAATACCATCACACATAAATATAACCCATCATAATGACACAGACATTGCAGTCAAATTAGCGTGTAACAAAGATGAAGCTGAATTACATCTAGGTATCCCCATCTCTGTTGTCAAAATTATATTATACCAAACACTCAGGTCTGATAGGAGATAAATTACTGACTCCCAACGACCTGAAAGCACCAGTATAAAAAGCTATGATTTGTTCAGATCTGAAACCTATATCTATGGGCAGCACAAAATGTCCACCAGACTGTGCGACAAAGTGGTTGCCAGGATCAGGTTGGGTTACCGTTTACCTGTGGCAGGTGGCTACAGGTGACGGATCTCCCAATCCTGAGCACTCCAGGTGCAAACTCTGTGAGCAGGAACTGGGACATGATCTCCCACACTACATCACCGAATGCCCAGTTATCAGACCATTCAGACTCATTGGCATGAAGTACCTGTAGCTTTGCAATTAGTTTATTCATTCTCGTGTTCTTGAGAATATCTTCATATTGCACCAAAATTTGCCAGTGCTGGCTACCGAACATTTGGCCCTGTATGACTAACCATCCTGCGAGATGGGGACTTTCAGTATCAATTCTACCTTATCCATTCATGTGTTCATATCCTCATAATCCACCTAGAGTTTGCCAGTGCAGACTAACCATCCTGTGTGATGGGGATTTTTAGCATCACGTAGCAAGTTTTTTGACACGCTTTACTTCCCTCCATATAGTCTAGGGTTGCTGCACAAATGCAGATGTACCTAAATGTGTTAATAAAAAAATCTCAGCCAATTTCTTGAGTTCCCATTTTCTCAAGTTTAGGTTTTTTCATTTTTTCTTCTAAATTGTTCTACATGGTTTTTGATGGTTAGTCTTTATAGAAAGTAATATACAAATGTATTTTTTTAATAAGTTAATTTGAACTGTTAAATGTTGTTGGGCCCATGTACCGTACTTCACTCGACCCTTCTTCGTTTCCCCAGCTAATTTGTATCCAATTCATTCACTTCTACCTTTGGAATTGTTTACAAACTCAGTGAAACGCATCTCTTAACGTCAGACCATATAAACCTTAAAATGAACTGTGGAGTTAATTTTTTAACGTTCTCAAGCTAAGATGAACATACCAAATACAGAGAATATTCATGTTAGAATCAATGATAAAACCCCTGTCATATTCAACATTATATATACTGTATTATACTTACTGCAATCCCTCTATTTACGTTCGAAATGTTTCTGGAAACATGACCCTAAATAAAAACCGACGCAAATTTTAACCTATTTTTCGATAGGATTCAATAACATAATTTAAGAATGCATTCCTTAAAAAAAAAATCTACATCTAAAATACACACATATATATATATATATATATATATATATATATATATATATATATATATATATATATATATATATATATATATATATATATATATATATAGGGTAGTATACAGTACTAGTAAAATACAGTTGCACTTGCCAGACAGAACAGCGGAGCTTTTCTTGAGGCTTGGTAAAGAAGCCCACGTTTCTGGAAAAGTTACTTAGAGGGAGGACTGTCTTTATTTTCTTTCCCGATGAGGTATGTTCTTGATGACATTAGTTTCCAGTTTAAGTCTGTTTCGTCACATTGTGAACTTGTCTGAGAGTGTGGCCATCTCCTTCAATTATTTGTTCCTTATCCGAAGATACTGTTTTAGTGTTTCCTTGTTTGTACTTGCATTTCATCTCTCATCTTCATGTTGTGAAGGTTGCAATTATTTCTAATGCACTCCTTGCTTGCTGTGAAGTTGATCGTCAATGAACTCTCAATTTGCAGATTAAATTCAATCTGCCCGAAACGCTATGCGTGTTAGTGGTTTTGCAAGAATGGAAAAAATACCAATATTAGGCGGGGCCTCGTAGCCTGGTGGATAGCGCGCAGGGCTCGTAATTCTGTGGCGCGGGTTCGATTCCCGCACGAGGCAGAAACAAATGGGCAAAGTTTCTTTCACCCTATGCTCCTGTTACCTAGCAGTAAAATAGGTACCTGGGTGTTAGTCAGCTGTCACGGGCTGCTTCCTGGGGGTGGAGGCCTGGTCGAGGACCGGGCCGCGGGGACACTAAAAAGCCCCGAAATCATCTCAAGATAACCTCAAGGTACTCTCACAAACCCCAAAAAATAAATAAATAAATGGTATTGTCTGTGACAATGTCTTGTCTTGTCTATAACAAGTCTATGATATAATCATCAAGAAACTAACGGCCATGTTCCTGTTTACATGAGTTTGAATCCAAACACTTTAAAATTTCAAATTTTCTTTCAAAAGTCAATGTTTGCATTTTATAATTTTTGCAGCACTAAATGAAGTCACACACACATAGCACTTTCTCCTTTACTGTCAGCGTCTTAAATAATTGTCCTGACAATCGTTGGTGCCAGGCCAAGAGCAGAGGCAATGTGCGCACACCGTTCTCAAATATCAACACCATTTAACACTCATTTTCACCTCTAAACTTAGTTTTCCTGGTTTATTTTTTGTTATCTGTGAGGCGCCACTATCACTTGGTGCCGCAGTCCGCACATGTCTGCTGTGGGCAAGTCAAGTTCTACACCTGCAGAGGGCGACTATACGTGCACAGGACACGGACGAGAGTATACACAATGGCAATGTCAACACGAGGGAGGTCGCTTGGGTACGGACGCCGCGCCTCCTGGTGACCCGTTGCTATTTTTATTAAAATTATTATTATTAACCAGCTTAAGTGTACAGGTCGGCGGCAATTGATCAGTTTAATTCTTTAAAGTGATGTGGTCACTTACGCACAAGTTGGGAATACTCTATAGTTGCCGATATGTAATATCTCATAGCTGCTCAATAGCATATTCATTGTATGTTATTACCTTCCCAGTATTCCTGTATTTCCTGCTTTAATTATTTTTGTGGTAAGTGTTGTCTGAGAGAGTGAAGCTTTAAGAGATTATCTTTAAGCTCACTTAGTTTGTGAGCTAATTATTTTTTTTATTAACACATTTGGTACATCAGCATTTGTGCAGCAACCCTAGACTATATGAAGGGGAGTAAAGCATGTCAAAAAGCTAGCTACGTGATGCTAAAATCCCCATTATACAGGATGGTTAGTCATACAAAGGCATGTGATAATTAGTCTACACTGGCAAACACTGGGTGCAGTATGAGGATATCATGAACACAAGAGTGAATAAGGCAGCACTGATACTAAAAGTCCCCATCTCGCAGGATGGTTATAGTCATACAGGGCCATATGTTCAGTAGTCTGCACTGGCAAATTTTGGGTGCAATATGAGGATATCCTCAAGAACACGAGACTGAATAAAGTAAATGCAAAGCTACAAGTACTTCATGCCAATGGGTCTGAGAAGTCTAATAACCGGGCATTCGGTGATGTAGTGTGGGAGATCATGCCGCAGTTCCTGTTCACAGAGTTTGCACCTAGAGTGCTCAGGATTGGGAGATCCGTCACCTGTAGCCACCTGCCACAGGAAACGGTAACCCAACCTGATCCTGGCAACCACTTTGTCGCACAGTCTGGTGGACGCTTTGTGCTGCCCATAAACTTAGGTTTCAGATCTGAACAAATCATGGCTTTTTATGCAGGTGCTTTTAGGTCGTTGGGAGTCAGTAATTTATCTCCTATCAGACCTGAGTGTTTGGTATAGTATAGTTTTGATAGCAGAGATGGGGATACCTAGATGTAATTCAACTTCATCTTTGTTAAACGCTAATTTGGCTGCAATGTCTGTGTCATTATAATGGGTTATATTTATGTGTGATGGTATCCATACAAATGAGATTCGAAACCCTTTACTCTGTGCAGCAATTAGGTCATTTATAATTGCTAGTATGAGGTTCTTGCTGTCGATTTTGCAGAAGTTTTCAATTGCTTGAAGAGCAAACTTTAGATCACAAAATATTATTTTTCCTCGTATATTTTTGTATGTTCTGGTAGCTAGTTGTAGTGCCGCTATTCTGTTTGTGTAGAGGTCGGCCCGTTTTTGTGCTAAGTGTTGCCTGAAAGAGTGAAGCTTTAAGAGACTATCTTTTAAGCTTACTTAGTTTGCGAGCTAATATAATTCAGTTAAAACATGTTACTGATTCAGTCATTGGTGACCTAGATCAAATATTTAGTGAACTTACATGATTTTGTTACATATGAGAGGTGTTATATACATTGGAATATGAGATAACCTAGCCAAGCTTGATCAAATTTGCATTATTTAGGAACATTGCTATATTATTATCTCATGTTTGTTGTGATAAGTACAAACGCCCCTGGTGTTGTGATTAAAGTGACATTTGATACAATTGGCGTGTCACTGTGGGTGAGGCGGCGAAGAGGCGAGGCTGCAGCAGCCTGCGGCACCCTAAACTCAGTTGTCCATAAATTGACCACGTCTCTGCTATTTATTATTCTATACTGTTTATCTTTGATCTGTTTATCAACGGAGGATATATGTGAATACTCTAGTGAAGATTGTATACATAATATGTACGTACTTCACACAATTAAATTTAAAGCCAGTTTTATTATTATTGGAAACTATAAGGATGCCTATATAAATTCACAGTTAAAATATTTGACTCAAATTTGCCTGCAACTCTAACAGTAAACACCATGAAAGAGTTGGATACACTGTGTTGGATAGACTGCTAAAATAAGTTCGATTCTACCCCGCATAGATAAACTGAGTCATTTTAAGTGGATGGTAACTAGCCCTAAGTTTATATACTGAAACTTAAGCTGTCAAATAGTAGGTCTTGTGGCCGACAAAAGGACAAGTAGTTATTAACTATTATATAATTTTTTACTTATTCCCAACTTACAATGGGAATCCTTTTTTGTTTGTGTTATTGATGATAACCATCTTTATAACCCATATGTAACTCCTTTTTTGTAACAAAGTTCAAATAAAGTAAATATATATGTGTACATACAAAAGAATGGGGGTGGTAGGAGAAGATAATATTAGTGTTCAGTGAGAAACCACAAGGTCTCCTCTGAATACTTTTTATTTTCTTATCCGAGGCTATGGGTCCCCATATTGGCACCAGAGGTGGTACCCTCACAAACTTTTATATATATATATATATATATATATATATATATATATGTCGTACCTAATAGCCAGAACGCACTTCTCAGCCTACTATTCAAGGCCCGATTTGCCTAATAAGCCAAGTTTTCATGAATTAATGTTTTTTCGTCTACCTAACCTACCTAACCTAACCTAACCTAGCTTTTTTTGGCTACCTAACCTAACCTTACCTATAAATATAGGTTAGGTTAGGTTAGGTAGGGTTGGTTAGGTTCGGTCATATATCTACGTTAATTTTAACTCCAATAAAAAAAAATTGACCTCATACATAATGAAATGGGTAGCTTTATCATTTCATAAGAAAAAAATTAGAAAAAATATATTAATTCAGGAAAACTTGGCTTATAAGGCAAATCGGGCCTTGAATAGTAGGCCAAAAAGTGAGTTCTGGCTACTAGGTACGACATATATATATATATATATATATATATATATATATATATATATATATATATATATATATATATATATTATATATATATATATATATATATATATATATATATATATATATATATATATATATATATTTTATTTTATTTTATTTATTTTTTTACTTTTACAGGACTTTCTTTAAATTAGGACTTATCGTGTATTAAAAGGCAGGAAGAGGTTAGGCTCGGTTATGTTAGATCTAATGTTGCGCTTAAAAAAAAGTGTCCAATTTGTCCAAATTCAATAGCAGAAAAGTCAACTTTCTGGTGGTATATCACTACAATATTGGTACTTTCCACCAAATAGTTACTATAAGAATTTTTAATTTTAGAAAGATGGTTTGGATGATTGGGAATACATATTAAGTTAATTATCTATGAAAAGTTATTTCTCAAAATATTTATAAGTTCTTCGTGAATATGACAGCTTATAGGACCTAAATAATATAAATTTGTTGTATTCTATTTCGGGACTGCACAAATTTTAATATCTGGTGAAAATTTCACGTATATACATTTCCTCAAAATATTATAAAATATTTTTGTGTGTAAATATCCAATTAGAAATCTCACACAAAAAAAATCAAATAACTTAGTAAATAATTAAAGTTTTAATGGTATTCTTCTTTTGTAGTACAAAAGCCTAAGTTATGTAACCCAAGTGTAGTGAAAGATGGTTTCTGATAAACTAAAGCAATTGGGAATGACCACCACTAATAGTAGTTAATGTATTCACGTTAATGAATCTGTATGACTAACCATCCTGTGTGATGGGGATTTTTAGCATCACGTAGCTAGTTCTTGACACTATATGCGCCCCTTCACATAGTCTAAGATAGCCGCACAAATACAGATGTACAGAAATATGTTAACAAAAAAAAATATTAAGTATGTCGACAAGAAGTCTCAAGGTTTATGCCATCGTTAAGTTCGGAAAGAAAGAGTTGGATTAATAGGCCAACTTAGTTGTTATCAAGCTCACTCATTTCTATTTGAACTTGAAACTGCACTCAAAAAGATCAGAGTAACGTCTGGACGATGGCATAAAATCTCCCAGATACTTCTTGCCGACATGCCTAATATTGTTTTTGTTAACACATTTAGGTATACAGGTATCTGCCTATGTGCAGCTAACTTAGACTGTATGAAGGGGCGTTCAGAGTGTGTCAAGAACTAGCTACGTGATGCAAAAAATCCCCATCACACAGGATGGTTAGTCATA
>NC_091150.1:31315782-31530782 GCF_040958095.1 Procambarus clarkii | reverse complement strand
AGCCCAGACGCCAGGGTTTTGAGGCTGGGAACATGACGTGTAGTACTGAGGGTGAGGCTGGGAACATGTAGTACTGAAGGTGAGGCTGGGAACATGTACTGATGGTGAGGCTGGGAATATGTAGTGCTGAAGATGAGGCTGGGAACATGTACTGATGGTGAGGCTGGGAATATGTAGTGCTGAAGATGAGGCTGGGAATATGTAGTGCTGAAGATGAGGCTGGGAACATGTACTGATGGTGAGGCTGGGAATATGTAGTACTGAAGGTGAGGCTGGGAACATGTACTGATGGTGAGGCTGGGAATATGTAGTACTGAAGGTGAGGCTGGGAACATGTACTGATGGTGAGGCTGGGAATATGTAGTACTGAAGGTGAGGCTGGGAACATGTACTGATGGTGAGGCTGGGGACATGTAGTACTGAAGGTGAGGCTGGGAACATGTAGTACTGAAGGTGAGGCTGGGAACATGTAGTACTGAAGGTGAGGCTGGGAACATGTAGTACTGAAGGTGAGGCTGGGAACATGTAGTACTGAAGGTGAGGCTGGGAACATGTAGTACTGAAGGTGAGGCTGGGAACATGTAGTACTGAAGGTGAGGCTGGGAACATGTAGTGCTGAAGGTGAGGCTGGGAACATGTAGTACTGAAGGTGAGGCTGGGAACATGTAGTGCTGAAGATGAGGCTGGGAACATGTAGTACTGAAGGTGAGGCTGGGAACATGTAGTACTGAAGGTGAGGCTGGGAACATGTAGTGCTGAAGGTGAGGCTGGGAACATGTAGTACTGAAGGTGAGACTGGGAACATGTAGTGCTGAAGGTGAGACTGGGAACATGTAGTACTGAAGGTGAGGCTGGGAACATGTAGTGCTGAAGGTGAGACTGGGAACATGTAGTACTGAAGGTGAGGCTGGGAACATGTAGTGCTGAAGGTGAGACTGGGAACATGTAGTACTGAAGGTGAGGCTGGGAACATGTAGTGCTGAAGGTGAGGCTGGGAACATGTAGTACTGAAGGTGAGGCTGGGAACATGTAGTACTGAAGGTGAGGCTGGGAACATGTAGTGCTGAAGGTGAGGCTGGGAACATGTAGTACTGAAGGTGAGGCTGGGAACATGTAGTGCTGAAGGTGAGACTGGGAACATGTAGTACTGAAGGTGAGGCTGGGAACATGTAGTGCTGAAGGTGAGACTGGGAACATGTAGTACTGAAGGTGAGGCTGGGAACATGTAGTGCTGAAGGTGAGGCTGGGAACATGTAGTACTGAAGGTGAGGCTGGGAACATGTAGTGCTGAAGGTGAGGCTGGGAACATGTAGTACTGAAGGTGAGGCTGGGAACATGTAGTGCTGAAGGTGAGGCTGGGAACATGTAGTGCTGAAGGTGAGGCTGGGAACATGTAGTGCTGAAGGTGAGGCTGGGAATATGTACTGAAGGTGACGCTGGGAACATGTAGAGCTGAGAGTGAGGCTGTGAACATGACGTGTAGTATGTTGACCAAACCACACACTAGAAAGTGAAGGGACGACGACGTTTCGGTCCGTCCTGGATCATTCTCAAGACGATTTTAGAATGGTCCAGGAAGGACCGAAACGTTGTTGTCCCTTCACTTCCTTGTGTGTGGTTTGGTCAACATATTTCAGCCATGTTATTGTGACTCCTCGTCTGCGCATGACGTGTAGTACTGAAGGTGAGGCTGGGAACATTTCATGTAGCGCTGAGACCAGAACATGCCTCGGATCACCGAAGGTGAGCTAGACACCAATGAGACAGGGAACGTAACCTGTTTTTCCCTGCACGTTTACGAACTTTGTGAGTAAAAAGTAAAAATACGTACTTAGGCTAGGATACATTTGCTTATCTATGTGCGCATATTGTACATGCAGTACGCCATATCTGTACTGACAGCTATGCATGGAGGTTTCTTAACTTCCATCATCTTCGATTTAGGTTCGCATCACCACTTTCCTTGCTAGTCTACAATACTGTACTCGTGGATTTCCAGCTGCTTTAATACAGACACTCAGACAGATAACCATATGAAGGCTCTGGCACGCAGTTGGTTCCTGGCTCATGTCTTTTATAAAATAATTACTTAACGTTATAGTTTTATTCCTGATGAATACAATCAAAATGAAACAGGTTTATTGAGGTATAAATACACATAAAGGGATGAGATAGCTCAAGGCTTGGGTAGTAGAACAACTCCCAGAGCCCCCATCAAGCAGGTATATTATCACCTTGTTCAGTACAACGTGTTACATTTATGTATGATATATATATAATGTCGTACCTAGTAGCCAGAACGCACTTCTCGGCCTACTATGCAAGACTCGATTTGCCTAATAGGCCGAGTGATTTTCTTTATTTTCAAAATTTTGTTTCCAATTGATTTATTTGAAATATTATTATTATATTATGTTCAGAACATAAATTATTGACTTAGTTATGTTAGTTTAGGTTAGGTTGGATTGGTTAGATTCGGTCATATATCTAAGTTAATTTTAACTCAACTTAAAAGAACTCATGCATAATGAAATGAATAGCTTTATCATTTCATAAGAAAAAAACACGAAAAATATATAAATTCGGGAAAACTTGGCTTATTAAGCAAATCGGGCCTTGCATAGTAGGCCGCATACTGCATTCTGGCTACTAGGTACAACATATTATATATGCAACAATGGTCACAAAAACACTGATCCAAGTATGCAGAATAACCACATGTGAAAAATAGATGAAAATAGATAAAAATGTGCATTCTACTTTGCTCTGATGAAGGCTAATTAGCCGAAAACGCGTTAAGCGTTCTCTATTTTTCACATGTGGTTATTCTGCATATATATATATATATATATATATATATATATATATATATATATATATATATTCACCCTAAGAAAAGAAATGTTGAATAAAAACACTTGTATAATAGACAAAACCCAAGATGTAAGAAGATTACAAATTCTTGAAGCAATCCACATAAAAATAGAACAACTCGCCATGAATACCCAAATTACGAAACTATTCACTCTACCCATCATGAGAGTAAGAGCAAGACCAGACGTGAAGATGCCAACATAGAAGTCACTGCTCAACATGCCACGCCCACTACACCTGATTAATCTTTGCATGTGTTTCGTACTCTATTTTGCTTTGTTCTTCTCTTTTTTCCTTTATGCCTTATTCTTAATCCATCTGTATACCCCTATATAATCCATTGTTCGATCCATTTGTCTACACCTGACCCCATTGTTCGTTCCATTTGTCATCATCTGACCCTTTAATGGTATAAATACAATATGCCCTATACTGTCACATCACTTGAGAATGAACCATGTAGGTTCGAAATGTTGTGTAAATTTATAATAAGTGTAATACATTCTACAGTTATTTATTTCTTTTCCTTCACCTCAAACGAACATGACTTTTTAAGAACTCCTCTTCCAATTAAACCCAGATGCAAGAGCACTAGTCAGAGGGATAGAAGCCCCTAAATATGAAAACAATTAATACAGAATATGCAGCCATATTCAATGAAAGATGTATAAATAAAAACTTACTGCCAGTCGAAAAACTGAGATAAGGATATATAGAAACACTGAGATAAGGATATATAGAAACACTGAGATAAGGATATATAGAAACACTGAGATAAGGATATATAGAAAAACTGAGATAAAGACTGTTCCTAAACAAATAGTAACATCCTGCAAGTGTAAAGGAGAAATGTACATTTCACTCTACCCATCTATACACACACACACACACACACACACACACACACACACACACACACACACACAGGGAGTCGGCCGGCCGAGAGGACAGCACGCTGGACACGTGATCCTGTGGTCCTGGGTTCAATCCCGGGCGCCGGCGAGAAACAATGGGCAGAGTTTCTTTCACCCTATTCCCCTGTTACCTAGCAGTAAATAGGTACCTGGGAGTTAATTAGCTGTCACGGGCTGCTTCCTGAAGTGTGTGTGTGTGTGTGTGTGTGGAAAAAAATAGTAGTAGTTAGAAACGGTTTATTGACAGTTGAGAGGCGGGCCGAAAGAGCAGAGCTCAACCCCCGCAAGCACAACTAGGTGAATACACACACACGCATCACAAACAATAAGCGTATTAACGAACATTCTGAGTGATAAACATATTCATTTCTTCCTTTACACATGCAGGATGTTACCAGACGTAAACCCACAAACTTTTAGGACTAGGTATACAAACAGTGTGCAATAGACATTCAGACAATTCAACAAAGTTACAATCTTGGTGCAAAATTCTTATATATCTCCAGAATATCGGCAATCTTTCCGTTGTGACAAATTCAGGCTATTTGTTCAGGAACAATCCTTATCTCAGTGTTTCTGTATACATTAATCAACGGGCTATCAATAACATAATGAGTGAGGGTGCAGTGTCCCTCACAGTGTTCAAGAGAGAACTGGATAAGCACCTCCTAAGAATATCTGATCAACCAGGCTGTGATTCGTACATCAGGCTGTGAGCAGCCGCGTCCAAGAGCCTCGTTGATCAGTCCAGCAACCAGGAGGCCTGGTCGACGATCGGGCCGTGGGGACGCTAAGCCCCAGAAGCACCTCAAGGTAACCTCAAGGTAAGGGTGTGAGACATAGATTTACATTTCGTTTTATTATCATTAACATCTCCACAAGCACAACTAGGTTATCTTGAGATGATTTCGGGGCTTAACGTCCCCGCGGTCCGGTCCTCGACCAGGCCTCCTTTTTACACACACCCCCAGGAAGCAGCCCGTAGCAGCTGTCTAACTTCCAGGCACATATTTACTGCTAGGTAACAGGGGCATCAGGGTGAAAGAAACATTTTGCCAATTTGTCTCCGCCTCCACCGGGGATCGAACCCGGAACCTCAGGACTACGAATCCGAAGCGCTGTCCACCCAGCTGTCAGGCGCCCACCCGTAGGTGAGTACAGACACAGACGTAGTGACAGGCACAGTGTCCTGAAAAAGATTATTGATTGAAATGTGACCTTTACCAATACCACCCAGAAGATTGAATTAATATTATACTATAGGTGCAAGAAGACAGCCAAACTTGCCCATAAAAAACTTAGGGCACCAAATAAAACTCCTTAAAAAGAGACGAATGTCGGCTATGATTTCACGTGCCCACTTGGGGACTCTCAGCCTTAACAATTTCAATATATAAGAAGACAACATCCCTTTCAAGGTGCCCAACAATGCACAAACAGCAAGGTATCGAGGAATATAAAGTCTCTACACATAACCAGATCATCACCAGATATATCCTGACAACAAAATAATCGACAGATAAAGTGACTAAACAAGATTGGACATTGCCGAGGTATTATACATCAAACAAATCCAACCAACTATAGAGAGTTAACTAACACCAATGCCACAGCAGAGAAAACATTGCTTCTACGCCGGCACCTGAGCCCCGCGGCTTGACCCGTCTGACCCTTTACCTCACCTCTGTCAGAGTCGATATCCCCCTTACCATACATGCTACAACTTAAGGGCTATTCATGCCCGTGCTACCTCTTGGGTGGCTTACTCTTTATCAATCATCAATCATGTTAAAAGCCATATCTCACCTGAAGATGTTCCAGGCAGGAATGAAACGTTGTGCACATACATTACATAATCATTATTGTGTTTCATTCTCCTTTTGGTAATCTAATCACCTGATGATGATGCGAAGATTGTCGGACGCATCGAATGTCTGAAGTCTCCGAAGGAATTTGTCGACTTACTGCGGGGAGCACGGGCCACAGGGATAAGAGCATCGTTAGATGTAGAGTCACTATTTACCAACGTACCTGTGGACGAAA
Source organism: Procambarus clarkii (assembly GCF_040958095.1). Lineage (NCBI taxonomy): Eukaryota > Metazoa > Arthropoda > Malacostraca > Decapoda > Cambaridae > Procambarus > Procambarus clarkii. Next base: position 31,524,951 of record NC_091150.1, on the reverse strand, counting down.
CAATCGGGATGATAGTAGACAGAGTGTATCGTGACCCGGCTTGCACTCCTCTTGACATGCCAGAAAGCATACTGAGGAAACTACTTCAAGCCTGCACTAAAGAGGCACCTTTCTTGAACCCAGATGGGCACATGTATAAGCAAGTAAATGGGGGTCGCCATGGGTTCTCCCCTAGGTGTCCTGTTTGCGAACTTCTACATGGGCACCATCGAGCAGAGGGTCTTAGTTGACATTGACTTGAGACCCGCCATATACTGCAGGTATATAGCTATAGGTATGTTGACATTTTTACACAGGTACCTGATGCCAGATGTCTGCAGCAGCTGAAGGAGGCATTTGAGCGGAATTCTGTGTTGTTTCACTTACGAGATGGAGAATAATGGGAAGCTGCCCTTTCTGGATGTAACAGTCGGAAACAAACATAGGAATGTGCCTCAATGCCAATAGTGAGGTTATCTTGAGATCTTGAGATGATTTCGGGGCTTTTTTAGTGTCCCCGCGGCCCGGTCCTCGACCAGGCCTCCACCCCCAGGAAGCAGCCCGTGACAGCTGACTAACACCCAGGTACCTATTTTACTGCTAGGTAACAGGGGCATAGGGTGAAAGAAACTCTGCCCATTGTTTCTCGCCGGCGCCTGGGATCGAACCCAGGACCACAGGATCACAAATCCCGCGTGCTGTCCGCTCGGCCGACCGGCAGTGACTCCCCAGACAAGTACAAGAGGAGTGTTGTCAACGCTTACGTCGAACGTGCTCTCAGCCACAGCTCAGGGTGGAAAGAAGTCGATGAAGAACTCTGTAGGGTAAGGCAGGTCCTAGTCAACAACGGCTTCTCTAACGGTTTTGTTGAAAACATCATAAATAGAAAGGTAAAACGCCATGCAACCTCTGAAGAGTCAACCAACACAACACTTGTACCCCCAATTAGACTATTTTACAGGAACTTCCTTTCGACGGCTCATAAAATGGAGGAAAGTGTCCTGAAAGATATTATTGATAGGAACGTCATCCCTACAGACAAAAATCAGAAGATACAATTGATAATTTATTATAAAACCAAACAAAACGGCCAATCTACTCATGAAAAACTCCCCAGACACCAAGCAGAACGTTTTGAAGGAAACCAACGTCATCTATGCCTTTAAATGCCCACTTGGGGACTGTAAGCCCCAAAGAACTCAGTATATAGGCAAGACAACAACGTCTCTTTCCAGGCGACTAACAATGCACAAACAACAGGGCTCCATCAAGGAACATATAATCTCATCTCACAACCATACCATCACCAGAGAAATATTAACAAACAACACAGAAATCATCGATAGTAGGCGGCTCGACATCAGCGAGGCACTACACATCAAAAAGTCAACACAAGCCGTCAACAGCCAATTAATGCACAACTATATTCTACCCACTTCAAGGCACCGTATGGGCCAATAGGCCCTCTACAGTTATTTCCATTCTCATGTACCCACCTCACCCAAACCAATAAAAATCGTGTTATGTCAAATGTTTCATACACAGAGTATCAAGTGTATCATAAGTGTAGTGTTAAGTGTAAAGAAGTCTTTGAGAATGTAAGCCCTTACGAAACGCTTCTAGGCATCAGACTATTAATAAAAATTAATTTTGGAGAATTGATATTTTTATTACCACCGACAGTGAAGAAAAACATAACAAATAATGAACAAATTCGTGTTAGAATTATTAATCTTACTTTTTTCGTTCATATTCAACAAATATATATATATATATATATATATATATATAATATATATATATATATATATATATATATATATATATATATATATATGTATATATATATATATGTATATATATATATATATATATATATATATATATGTATATATATATATATATATATATATATATATATATATATATATATATATATATATATATATATATATACACATGTGTGTGTATATATATATATATATATACACTTTTCGTGATTTATACACATGTGTATAAATCACGAAAATAAACACGTGATTAAAAATGTGAGTGTCAGACCACGGAGGAAAATTGAAACAGGAATTTCCTTAAGTACTTTCGTATATTAATACATCTTCAGAAGGAGTCATCTTCAGACTTCTTCTGAAGATGTATTAATATACGAAAGTACTTAAGGAAATTCCTGTTTCAATTTTCCTCCGTGGTCTGACACTGTCATATATATATATATATATATATATATATATATATATATATATATATATATATATATATATATATATATAATGCGCCAATAGGCTCCTGAGACCCTGGACACCTGGGGTAAAAGTGCACTTAAGTTCCTAAAGGAAGTGGGGCAGGAACTGATTAGGCAAACTATAGAGACTCACGGGTGTCCAGTTTCCTGTTCCAGCGACTCAAGTGTCGCGATCCAGAGAGGAAATGCTTGTTGTATCTTGGGCACGCATCCCACCTCCCAAGAGCTGGGTGAGGTCTTCTATTATTTACTAAATGTTTACAATTCTAGACCTCTATTACATAGCATTTGACAATAAGCATATAAAAAAAAGAAGTTAACGTTGCCAAGTATGGAGAAAGCGAAGGTGGCGTGGCAGCCAGGGTAAATTTTAATACAATTGAGGCTGGGCGTAATGGTGGTTGTCACAACAAATGTTTTAGTTGTCAGCAAGAGGAACATGTGAGGGGTCGGCCAGCTGGCTGAGCTTGGAGGTATCTCCAACAGCGAGGGGGCGTGTGGGTGGTTCCTGGGGGTTGGGGCGATGAGGGGAATGGTGGGGGCCAGGAGGCGGGTAGTGAGTAACTGTGAGAGCTGGAGTGATGGTTCTCACCGTTACTGATGGGGGCGATGATGGTCAGGGCGTTTATTCAATAATATAGTATACTCAGGCTATATTGATAGAATAATATAGTATACTGAGGCTATATTGTACGTCTACTTTTCATTTGGGCTTTTTTGCATTATCTACCGTGCCTCTTGGTCTCTTATGGAATTAATAGGCATTATTTCGTTGTGTAGATTTGAGCTCGGTCCTTATTATTTCCACATATCGATAATCCTATATTAGCTGTAATATTTATCAACTCTTGAGTGTAGGGAATAATTTTTTTTGGATTTCGACAGCTTTTCATAATTTAGTGTTTTATTGATTGACTTTAGGTAGTAAATGTGTTAAAATCTTCATTTAACTCAATGATTTTTCTTAGTTTTAAGAATGCTAATATAAAGTAAACTAAATTCACAGCTTTTGTTTAACTCTTGTTTTGTCCTTTATTAGTAAATTATAGAATCATCAAAGTTCATCACACCTCCCATTACAAATGATGTCTGCACATTAAAGAAGAGTCGTCATAAATTGTAAGAGGCAGGAAGAAATAGACAGCTATGTTTAAAATGTCTTACCGTAGGCTATTTGTGGCCTAGTTAGTTCTAGAAGTGTTAGGTAATGGGATTCTGGTTCTCTTCAAAGAAATCAACTTGCGCCTAGATGTTCAAACTATTATCTCAGTAATTTTTTCATTATTATTGTTTAAAGTTTCCAGACAATAGTCTTTATAAACAAATCCACAAGGGGGCGAGATGAGGGTTTCGAATCCTCATCACGGCCCTTGTGGATTTGTTCATTTGATATACCACGCTATTGTGATTTTTGTGTGTATAGTCTTTATATTTTAATGTTAAAAATGACCAGCGCACCGCAACTAAAAAAAATAATGGCACGACACCAGGAATCACCAGTAAAGGATGTGCTGATCATGTTTTGCTATTTTGAAAGTAATGTATATTAAACTAGGCTACGCAATTGTTCGAGCATATCCAACACTTTATTTACCTGAATATCGACACTTTGTTTCGTCATGGCGAAGCTGTCCGACGCAGAGGACAAGGACAAGTGGCAGACCATCTCCTAGATTGTAAATTTAAATTTAAATTTTGCCCCGAGGGGCGAGTTTATTGGGCAGCGCCACTCATCTTGTGAGTGGACACACCGCCATAGCAGCATGTACAACACTCCCCAATAGGAAGAAAACCCGCTGGGTTGTTCATCCTGTCACAGGCCTAGATTGTACTGCTGGACAATGCGCGTCGTGAAGATGGTGAAAAAGGGTTGAGAGCTGCCACAGTGTGGGGTTTTTGGGGAGGCTATATTTAAAATATTCCCACAAAGGTTGAAACTGAAGAATATTCAGGTTTTCGGAAAACTGCGACTGACTCATGGATTCCTATTTAATCCAGGCTGACGTATAAAAGGGGAAGCTTACATGAAATTTCAGAATTGCTGGTGACCTAGGCAATATATGTTTAGACTCCTTATGGTGGTTGCGAACGTACTCTTAGATATCTAACTAGCGATAAGTTATTCCCCAAAATCTTTTGGTTATTCGTTATAATGAATTTATGGAATCATCACCTTAGGCCTATTCGAATACAAGCAAATTAGCTTCTTATCTTGAGGTTATCTTGAGATGATTTCGGGGCTTTAGTGTCCCCGCGGCCCGGTCCTCGACCAGGCCTCCACTCCCAGGAAGCAGCCCGTGACAGTTGACTAACACCCAGGTACCTATTTTACTGCTAGGTAACAGGGGCATAGGGTGAAAGAAACTCTGCCCATTGTTTCTCGCCGGCGCCTGGGATCGAACCCAGGATCACAAGTACAGTGTGCTGTCCGCTCGGCCGACCGGCTCCCCAAGCTTACGCAGTTAATTGAAAAATCAGCTAGTTGGCTTAATAGAATGCCTGTGAAACACCACGTTACTAGGTGGGGTGCCCGCCTGTCTCTCTCGTGTTAGGATGTCAATTCCATTTTGTTGATTAATAAATAATTAGGACCGAAATCAAGTATTACTCTTTACCGTTTCATTCTCGGCTGATTTCTGTGTCTGTTAACGAAATAAATATATTAATAGTAAGTCTCTGGCAGGAATCAATCTTAGTTAAATCAAAACCATTATCCCTCCCTCTGTTAAATTAACATACCCGGCGTCACAGCCTGGGGCGTCTGGCCTCCATCCTTGGTCTCACACACATTCTCTTGTATTGATACTGAATTAGTAAATCATCACTAGACTAGTTAATGATTGCCGTGTATGGAATGGATGAATCGCCTGTCGAATGATATAAATGTTCTCCATGCAAAAACAAAACGGAGGCCTGGTCGAGTCCCGAAATCATCTCAAGATATCCATCTCTCATGATATCCTGCATTGTAGGCTAACTTCCTCATGTAGGGTGACTCTTTTAAGTCGGTTATTCTTCACTGTGTTTTCCTTGGTAATTAATATTTAAATGAAAGTAAATTTATTAAAAAAAAAAATCTTGCTGACTCTTGGAGTTCCCCGACCTCTATGGTGGAGGGACTGGTCAGGGTGTCCCTGGGGTGTATGGTGGGTGGTGGAGGGACTGGCCAGGGTGTCCCAGGGGTGTATGGTGGGTGGAGGGACTGGTCACGGTGTCCCAGGGGTGTATCGTGGGTGGAGGGACTGGTCACGGTGTCCCTGGGGTGTGTGGTGGGTGGTGGAGGGACTGGCCAGGGTATCCCAGGGGTGTATGGTGGGTGGTGGAGGGACTGGCCAGGGTGTCCCAGGGGTGTATGGTGGGTGGTGGAGGGACTGGCGAGGGGTGCCTCTGGAGGAGACGTCGTCAAGATCCGAGACGGTGATGCACGTGTCATGACTAAACTTGCAGCATGATAATGAGAAGTGGAGCCACCCTCGGTGACACTTGACTAATGTTTATAAGTGTTCGTTCACATCTAGATGGGTCTTAATGGTCTCCTTGTTGAGCTGACTCACATGAGAGGTCCTTCACGGGAAAACCCACAAGAGCCTCTGCTGATTCATGTGAATTTTGTCTCGCCTTAGAACGAAATGCGCCTTCTAGGGGTAAAATGCATCTTGAAACTTATCAAATAATGATTTTAAACCAATGTAATATGCTTCAATATAATCTAATTATAGTTTAAGAGCTACACCAAACACCAGTATGGCTACTGGTCGAAGAAAGTAGAACAGTGCAAACTGGAACTAGCAGGCCCATTGTTCATTCCAATGAAATGTGTCAAGTAAAACGTGTGTATGGGGCAAGTAAGAAAATAGTAGACTAACAGACGTAATCACAGCTCGAATAAGACTTGGCTACAAGTATCTGGCAGTTGGGCTTGTATAGAGATCTAGATGAAGTAAAGTACAAAGCGTGTGGACAAAGACAGGGACACACACTACAGCATTACATCTTAGACCGTGATAAAATTGAACCATTTAGAGAGAAATCTAAACTCACGATGTAGGAAATGGCAAGCCATCTTATTATCAAGGATAAAATAAACTGTATCTAAAATCCTTGCGCTGTATCCACGTTTCGCTTCCAGTAGATAAATGACACACACGAGATTAAGAAGCAAGTAGTGCAGCGTGACGACCAATAATAACAAACAGCAGCTCCCCTATCACCCTGTAATATCTCCATAGCTAAAACAATTATGTATTGACAAAAAGACTTACCATTAATGTATAATGCTTAACTGTAAGTATATAGCTAATGAAATGGAACAATCTATGTAACTTGCCGACAGAATAATTATAATGTGTGCAGGATATCTTCTTGAGGTTATCTTGAGATGATTTCGGGGCTTTTTAGTGTCCCCGCGGCCTGGTCCTCGACCAGGCCTCCACACCCAGGAAGCAGCCCGTGACAGCTGACTAACACCCAGGTACCTATTTTACTGCTAGGTAACAGGGGCATAGGGTGAAAGAAACTCTGCCCATTGTTTCTCACCGGTGCCCGGGATCGAACCCGGGACCACAGGATCACAAATCCAGTGTGCTGTCCGCTCGGCCGACCGGCTCCCTTTTGTAATAGATGTAATTGTTTATGTAATAATCTCCGTTGAGGAATGATAAAGCACTTTTGTGTCCTCTGTAATCTTTTTTGCGCAACCGCTCACAGGATGGATGTTGAGTGCACAATAAAGGAGTCGGCTCCGGCGGCAACAGTTATCAATCCGTTAACAGAACTCTGTAGTAGTCTGCCCCCTGTACTCACCTGTGTAAATGATAAAAATTGTTGTGGGGTAAGAACGAACGCTGTAGACAATTTCCTTTGTGTTATCAGCCCCCGGCTGAAAAATTTTACCTGGCGCCTTCATGCTGATATCTCGTACATCCCGTGTTGTGTACCGTCTCTGTGGCATCCATAATACATCGCAAATACAAAAATATATTGAACACATGAGGCATCACTTGTAATTGCATAACTCTTCATGCAATATAAGATAACATTACACATCCAAGTTATTTTACAGAGTTTTATCATAACTACAGGTCTCGATTTTTTTTTGATTGCGTGGAAAACAGTATAGGCCTAATTATTTAAATATTTTTAAGGTGAAGGTGATAGCTGACTTATAGTAATATGTGATTGATTGACACACTCCCGCTGCCCCGCCCCATTGTGAAGGTCTGAGCTGACCACAAAAGGTGCACTAGCCTAATGGAAAACGATACAATGATTTCATCTTATCCCAAAGCCTTATAAACCGCAGTTGGAAGGCAGAGATGGTTCTCTGATCACGGGCTGAGACCATCTTGTCACAAGTGACGCATCAGCACGTCCACCCTACTAGGGACCACTCACCATATCCTAGAGATAATTATCTTGTTCATATTAAATTAACCTTCAGACATGGTCACATTCGTAACCGGTGCAAAACACATCTCGGAAGATGAATAATCGACGACGTTTCTGTCCGTCCTGGACCATTATCAAGTCGTGTGTTATCAACACACGATAATGGTCCATTACTGACCGAAACGTCGTCGTTTCATCTTCAGATGTGTGGTTTGTTCATAATATCTTCAGTCGCGTTATTGTAACTCACCGTCTGCAACAGGTGCAGTGTTTTATACTGCAATTTTGTAATTATTCAAATACATTTTGTGGCTAAGCCTCAAAATGCCTACATGATCATTATATACCTACATTAACCTATTATAGGTATAGATTAAGTAATAATTGTAATTACGAAGCAATATGATGCCTATCTTAACATACTAAGAAGGTTAGGTAAGGTCGGTGTTTTCTATGAAGCTTTTCAAGGTAAACTAAAATATTCACAATAAATTAGTATGTCACATATGCACTTATTTAATAAGTCAATATTGATTATATGAAAGTGCGAGAACGGATTGTGCAGTGTTACCAATCACCAGTTCATCACCACTCTGCCACGTATCATCAAGGGAGTGTTGCATTGTCGTCCCAAGAAGACTGCCGCGTGCTGCTGTGCCAAGGACACTATCCACCATTGAGTACCTGAGTAGTTGAGTGGTAACAAGGGCCGGCCACCGTACAGTATTCTGCCTCAAGATTATCTTTCTGCGTACAGTTCTAAGTGAACACCAATGGTTTTTCGCCTACCCAGCACCTCTTCCTGGACAGGTGAATGTTACATTGGTTATTGAGTGATTACATACACATTAACCACTGATTATTGTGTAATAATTTTGCACATCTTATTTGTCCGATTGACTAGGAATTTGGATTATTAAGTATATATTGTGACTGGCGGAGCGTCAGTAGGTTCCTTTGTCCCAGTTGAGTACAGGCGGTGATTAACGAGCCACGTTAATGTTTGGCTTCCCCCTAAGTGTTAATTAAGTGTGGTGGTTCCGGCAGACAGTGGTTATCGGTAAGACGCGCCCCATGTCTAACGCGGTTTATCTTTGACTCCAATCGCGATTAAATACAACCTCCTGTTTATTGATTAAACTAAGTTAATTGTCCTTTCGTGAAGTCACTAACCCGCCAAACACACACCGAAACTACGACGTTGGTATAACGTTCGAACAAGTTTTAACACCTAACCAGTTATAACAACCAATATATCAAGTTGTAACAACGTTCTAATACGTCATAAACACGTTAAGCCAAAATGTAACAACTTTATTACAAGTTGTAACAAGCTGAAAATAGAGACAGTTTCGGTTTGTGTTTCCAGGGTAAGTACCTAAGCCACTCCAAAGATACTCGCTACTCGCAGTGTCATAACACTATAATTGCTCCTTCAGGCTTTAAGCATTGTACCAGCTATTAGTCACTTTTATATGAATTTGATGAGGACCCCGAGAGAGTCTGTAAGTACTTCAATAGCACCATTAGTGTCTCATGACCAATCATCACTATGGGAACACCACAAGACCAGGACTACCCACAGAGAAGCCAAACTCGAATAATGTGTATTAAGAGAATGTACCCAATGCTCTGGTAGTTGGTTAAGGTTTTGATTAGCTTAAACAAGACGTCAGTCATAACTGATTTGAAGACGTAGCTTGCAACAGCAGTCAAGAAGAGTAATATAGTCAAGCTGTTTAGTCCAGTCATTGTTGTAAGGATTTGTATAAGTTATGAATAAAGTCTCTGTTTTTTTTATAATGACTACACATTACTACAATAATGTGACACACTTATGTATTGTAATTTTATACACAAACATTCCCAATTATATATGCACAACCATTTATGAATTAAAGTTTTTGATTTTATTCATTTGAGTGGTCCTAGGCTTGAGTAAGGATTTTTCCTAAATAATAAGATACTGCTTTGCCCGTTAAGTAAAATACGTTTCAAGTAATGGAGATAGCACTTAAAGGTAGTCGTCCTGCTTGTCTTGAGAAATGAAATGGTGGTACGTCAACACACACCGGCCTCAGCGATCGACCAATAAGAAGCATGCAAGACCAATCGCCCCTCCCGGCTCCACCAATCACCTGCGGACCGATTATGATGATGATGGGACGGTGGGGGGATGTCCACACCAGGTTGTCGTCCTGTTACCTTCACGTGGTGGGTCACCAGGCAGTTGGCCTGACGCTTGGAAAAAGAAGGACCCCGAGTAGTATTGTTGTTATAAATATTGTCTCACCATTGATTGTTCTCGATATTAAACGTTTGTTTGTGTTCGTTGATAACATGGGTGCTTGTTGTAGTGGAGACAAGGCAGTGTAGTGTGAGGGTTCGCTGTTGGTGTAGTGTGTGTGTGTGTATGTGTGTGTGTGTAGACTGAGGGGTGAGTGCTGGTGGTGAGGCAGCGTGAGGGGTGAGTGCTGGTGGTGGAACAGGTTGGGGACAGTGTGTGGTGGCCTCACGAACATTGCAGCACAGTAGCTGCCCTGGGCGCGGCGCTACCCTTCCATGTGACGCCACCAAACAAATTCAAAATTCAAATGTTTATTCAGGTAAAGTACATACAAGGGGTGATACAAATATTGATGAATTTATAGATGGAGCTAGTACATACAATGCCTAAAGCCACTGTTACGCAGAACACTTCCTGCTGATGCTCCCTGACCTGTGTCGGTGCTCCCATCCCTCACACGCCTCGCCCCTCGAGTGGATTACACCCACGCTCCGCTCACCATGCAAGCCACAACTAACCGGGTTCGACCCATGTGCACGGGAGAGACGAATGGGCGCCGATACTTAACTGTTCCGGGGTGAACTAGAGCTAGGGGTAAGGCTTAAGGGGAGTGGCTAGCAGAGATGTTAGCATGTTAACACGTGATAAAGCACCTTTCTGCTTTTGTATCCTCTAGGTCTCCCCCCCCCCCCCGGTCTCCCACCCTCGCTAATCCCACAGGGCGCATTCCTCAGCATCGCAGGCCGTACCCCTCCACCTCCCTCCCATCCCTCCGGCATTTTTCCCCACCCTCACCCAGTTACAACCTACTTGCCGAGCTTCTCTTAATATTCGCTCCACTTCCCGGTAATCCGGTTCACTCTGCCAAGATGTCCACCGACACCTAGCTTCCGGTGGTGCCCCACACAAAAGACCCGCCTCCCAGCTGTGCTGCCGGCCATGTGTGCCCCTTACCCCTTGCCTCCCCGTCACAGCTATCCTCCCCTGCCCTGGCTCTCTCTCTCTCCCTTCCCTGCCCTGGCTCTCTCTCCCCCTCCCCTGCCCTGGCTCTCTCTCTCCCCCTTCCCTGCCCTGGCTCTCTCTCCCCCTTCCCTCCTTCGCCCTCCCCCCTGTGTTTTCGTTTTCCCCCGTTGCTTCCCCTCTCTTGGAGTGAAGGGAGAGGAGAGGTGGAGCTGCCAGCGACTTAATGCTCTCAATGTAAACACTTCCTTAACACGCTAAATGTGCATCCCTCCCTCACTCCACCCAACTTTGTTTCGCGTCACCCGTATCCATCTCTCCCCTCAATCCTTACACCCACCACCCACTGTCCTCGGCTGCGCAAACCCTCGCTAATCTTCTTCCCTCGCCTTGCCTGTTAAGACGGTGTCTGGTTCTCTGTCCAACACCGCTTGGTCTACTACGTAAAGCACAAGCCGACATAGCTGCTGTTTAGACTCGTGCAGCGTCCAGGTACCGTGATAGGGAGTCGGGGACGCTGCCCTACCGTCCACCTAAAGGTAGGTGGACCTTTAGGGTAGAGTATGTTGGGGGCGGGCCTGACAGCTGAGTGGACAGCGCTCTGGATTCGTAGTCCTGAGGTTCCGGGTTCGATCCCCGGTGGAGGCTGAAACAAATTGGCAGTTTCTTTCACCCTGATGCGTCTGTTAGGTGATGCGTCACCTAACAATAAATAGGTACCTGGGAGTTAGACAGCTGCTTCGGGCTGCTTCCTGGGGATGTGTAACAAAAAGGAGGCCTGGTCGAGGATTATTACCGGAACAATTTGCTGGTTGAGAATATTGCCGGAACAACCGTGGACATCTTCAAGAGGAAACTAGATTTATTCCTCCAAGGAGTGTCGGACCAACCGGGCTGTGGTGGGTATGTGGGCCTGCAGGCCGCTCCAAGCAACAGCCTGGTGGACCAAACTCTCACAAGTCAAGCCTGGCCTCGGGCCGGGCTTGGGGAGTAGAAGAACTCCCAGAACCCCATCAACCAGGTATCAACCAAGAACGGGTCGTGGGGACGCTAAGCCCCGAAATTATCTCAAGATAACCTCAAGAAGATAACCTATCCTCACATCCACATAGAACCATACAGTACCCCAGGATTGTAGCTGCATGTTACACTCCCTCCCTGTATCAGTGTTCATGCTGTTTAATATAAACCCGTCCTCAGGGTAAGGTTTTATATGAGTGGGATTGGGTGGTTATAAATAGGAGCTGCTTCGTGTGGGCCAATAGGCCTTCTGCAGTTACCTTTGTTCTTATGTTATGTTATGTTATGTTAAGGTGAGACACCAAACCCACTCACACACCACCTGGATAGTTATCCAGATATTTGTGATAGTCTCAAAGCATATTACGGTTCCAGTAATGATCTATTTGTAAACTGGCAAGTGAACCTTTGTCCTAAATTGAGAAGTATTTCGTCAATTCAAATCCCGGCTACCTGTTTACTGTTCAATGAACAAAGGCATTAGTTGACAGGAAACGTGCCCAGCCATTTATACCCCCAACTGGGAATTGAACTCTGGATCTCTGAGAGTCGAGGACGAAGTCAATTGTTAACTAATCACTGATCGCTCACCACCAATTAGTTGATACCAGTTGATTGGTATCAGCTAATCAACTTTTATCAGTTGATTGACAGTTAAAGAGGCGGGATCAAAAAGCTGAAACTCAATCCGCGCAAGCATAGCTAAGCGAGTACCAACAATTCTTTGGGGCCTAATAGTGCACGTTAGATTCAGTTCGATTAGGTTATTGTGCTTTGCGGATGGCAACGTTGGAGTAAATATCACGTAAGTGTATCATATACCCTATTTTTGCCACGTCCAAGTATTTTGAGTGTTGCTGGACCTAATGTACAGCTTATAACCCAATGTTTTTCTTGTGTCCAAACAGAACAGTGTTTCACAAATCGATAAAAACCTGTGCAGCGTTGAGCCTATACATAGAAAACGGGCATATTTCATCGATCTGTAGCGGTAACCAGTATATCTACCAGGGGCCAGATTCACGAAGCAGTTACGCAAGCACTTACGAACATGTCCATCTTTTCTCACTCTTTGGCGGCTTGTTTACAATTATTAAACAGTTAATTTAATGAGCTCCGAAGCACCAGGAGGCTGTTTATAACAATAACAACAGTTGATTGGGAAGTTTTCATGTTTTTAAACTGTTTAATAAATGTAACCAAAGCCGTCAAAGATTGAGGAAAGATGTACACGTTCGTAAGTACTTGCGTAACTGCTTCGTGAATATGGCCCTGCGTACTCTCCAATAGATCCTCCCGCTTCCTCTCCCCCCCCCCCCCACTCCCCCTTCCGGAGGTCAAAAAATCATAGAAGATCGCAAAATTGACGTGATGTCCTAATTTCTATTAGTGGGTCCTCGGGTAGGTTAGGTTAGGTTAGGTTAGGTTAGGTTAGGTCAGGTCCCACCAAGTTAGCACATCAGTTTAGAGAGGACGCCTGAGAGGACGGGCTTAATATTTACTGTATTGCGAGGTGCACCGACCACGGGGTCACGGAGGCCTTCCTCTTGACACTGAAATATATCTACATCTCTCTAATGTATATTGTATAGTGCATTTTGGGCCAATATCTCAATGATGTTAATTTAATACATCGATGAAAATTTTGCCCGTGTATGTCTTATGGCGTAATGTTACGTCACTCTTCAGCCTTGTTAGTGGTTTAAATTGCTGTATACTTTATTTTTTTGTAAGAGGGTGTCTTTAATTTTCGCGAGTGTCACGCTGTCAAACAATATATTGCTAAAGTTATTTCTTAAACGAGAAAATAATAATAAAAATACAACTAATTGGTGGTGTGACACTTGTCAGTCGCGTTTAGACCCCAATTTATATTAAAATATAAAAGATGAAAATTGTATCTTGCTAATGTTCCTACTCAAGTATGTTTATTGAGATAAGCAATAAATGCATCTCAAAGGGATAGAGTAGCTTAGGCTATTTCTACCCCCCAAAAACTACTCATTGTATCTTGCTAATGTTCCTACTCATTGTCATGAAGCTTGGAACATTTAGGCCGAGGTATCTAGGAGTATCTTTTTCCCGGACAATTGTTTAGTTTGTGGGGATAACTTGAATGCAACTTTATATTTTATTTGTATGTTTCATTTTCATTTGTTTAAAAAAATAAACTTTTAATTTAGGTATGTTTTAAATTAATATTAACTTAGTGACTTTCAGTCTGTTGGTTTTGGGTCAGTTGGCCCTGTGCTTGCTGGGTGTGTGTCAGTTGGCCCTGTGCTTGCTGGGTGTGTGTGTCAGTTGGCCCTGTGCTTGCCGGGTGTGTGTCAGTTGGCCCTGTGCTTGCTGGGTGTGTGTCAGTTGGCCCTGTGCTTGCTGGGTGTGTGTGTCAGTTGGCCCTGTGCTTGCCGGGTGTGTGTCAGTTGGCCCTGTGCTTGCTGGGTGTGTGTGTCAGTTGGCCCTGTGCTTGCTGGGTGTGTGTGTCAGTTGGCCCTGTGCTTGCTGGGTGTGTGTGTCAGTTGGCCCTGTGCTTGCCGGGTGTGTGTCAGTTGGCCCTGTGCTTGCCGGGTGTGTGTCAGTTGGCCCTGTGCTTGCTGGGTGTGTGTCAGTTGGCCCTGTGCTTGCTGGGTGTGTGTGTCAGTTGGCCCTGTGCTTGCTGGGTGTGTGTGTCAGTTGGCCCTGTGCTTGCCGGGTGTGTGTCAGTTGGCCCTGTGCTTGCCGGGTGTGTGTCAGTTGGCCCTGTGCTTGCTGGGTGTGTGTGTCAGTTGGCCCTGTGCTTGCTGGGTGTGTGTGTCAGTTGGCCCTGTGCTTGCTGGGTGTGTGTGTCAGTTGGCCCTGTGCTTGCCGGGTGTGTGTCAGTTGGCCCTGTGCTTGCCGGGTGTGTGTCAGTTGGCCCTGTGCTTGCCGGGTGTGTGTCAGTTGGCCCTGTGCTTGCTGGGTGTGTGTCAGTTGGCTCTGTGCTTGCCGGGTGTGTGTCAGTTGGCCCTGTGCTTGCTGGGTGTGTGTCAGTTGGCCCTGTGCTTGCTGGGTGTGTGTGTCAGTTGGCCCTGTGCTTGCCGGGTGTGTGTCAGTTGGCCCTGTGCTTGCCGGGTGTGTGTCAGTTGGCCCTGTGCTTGCTGGGTGTGTGTGTCAGTTGGCCCTGTGCTTGCCGGGTGTGTGTCAGTTGGCCCTGTGCTTGCCGGGTGTGTGTCAGTTGGCCCTGTGCTTGCTGGGTGTGTGTCAGTTGGCCCTGTGCTTGCTGGGTGTGTGTGTCAGTTGGCCCTGTGCTTGCCGGGTGTGTGTCAGTTGGCCCTGTGCTTGCCGGGTGTGTGTCAGTTGGCCCTGTGCTTGCTGGGTGTGTGTCAGTTGGCCCTGTGCTTGCTGGGTGTGTGTCAGTTGGCCCTGTGCTTGCTGGGTGTGTGTGTCAGTTGGCCCTGTGCTTGCTGGGTGTGTGTGTCAGTTGGCCCTGTGCTTGCTGGGTGTGTGTGTCAGTTGGCCCTGTGCTTGCTGGGTGTGTGTGTCAGTTGGCCCTGTGCTTGCTGGGTGTGTGTCAGTTGGCCCTGTGCTTGCTGGGTGTGTGTGTCAGTTGGCCCTGTGCTTGCTGGGTGTGTGTCAGTTGGCCCTGTGCTTGCTGGGTGTGTGTCAGTTGGCCCTGTGCTTGCTGGGTGTGTGTCTGGTGTTCTATGTCAACAATAAAGATTGGTTACAATTAGATAAAAAAATAAGAATTTACAAAGGAAGTAATTCTTGAAAATCCTACCAGCCAATGGTAATCGTGGCGCCAGTGGTAGACGAACTGTCTGGAGAACGTGACCATAGCAACGAGGAGGCCTGGTCGAGGACCGGGCCGCGGGGACGTTGAGCCCTGAAATCATGGCAAGGTAACCACCAGGCATAGCGTGTATGCTCGCAACTTGTCGAGGTCCCCCTAGCCACCAAGGGCGAGGCCCTATCACTGCGGTCACCTATCCAGTGCACCGCTTTTCTAACGAAAGAATCGTAGGGTACCTTACCTTGAAGTTACCTTGAGGTGCTTCCGGGGCTTAGTGTCCCCGCGGCCCGGTCGTCGACCAGGCCTCCTGGTTGCTGGACTGATCAACCAGGATGTTAGACGATAATGATGTGTGTCCGTGATTTATATCACCTCAGCCGCTACCTTCTTGTCAGGAATATTATTTGCCTCTGGTTTGATTAGCTTATCGAGTTTGACCTGGATGTTTAATCTTTATCTTAGGAAGCTGCATAGGCAAGTGTCGCCCGCGCACACTAGGCACATTTCTTGTTATTAACATACTTGTTTACACCCGCATTGATACAGCTACCCTAGACTATACGAAGGGTTACATATATTACTTCTAGCTATAGCCCTATCTCAGAGAATGGTCAGCCATACATGGGCATGTGATCAGTAGTCTGCACTGGCAAACTTTAGATGCATCGTGTGAATATCTCCAAGAACTCAAGATAAAGTGATTCTAAAGCTCAGGGTGTGCTTTAAACCCGCAGGTTTGAAGAGCCTGATGACTAAATAATGTAGCGTGAGAGATCATGACCCAGTTATTGCTCAGAGTTTATACATGTGGTCCTCGGGACAGGCAGAGTCGGCCTTGGCAAGCATGGCTCTTCATTGTCATTGAAGAGTCGAACTTCATTCCCACGATGTCAATTTCATCTATGAATTCTAGGGTTTTGCCACTCACTTGCAGGCCTGTCCGATTTGCCATGTGCAGTCTAGTTATCATCATCGCCTGTGTCTTCTCACCCGCAAATGTGACCTGCCATCTCTTGCCATCTTCTGCCATCTCCTGCCATCTCCAACGCCAGGTAGAAATCGCTGCAAGTCGTGGATTGAAGATTCTTGTAGCAGTTGGCATTTCTTCCTTTCTGTATGTGACGGTTAGAGTACAGTCATCAGCATAGGCTTGAGCTTCAGGAATGAGATGAAGTAGATCGTTGAAATAAACATTCCACAGCAGAGGGCCAAGTACACTACCCTGTGGAACGCTGCCGCTAATTGAGTGGCTATCGGATTCTGCTCCATTGAGGACAACCCTTAGAGTCCGTTCTTGAAGGTAGTCTTTTATTAACTAAAAGATGGAGCCTGAGATGTCTAGTGCTCTCTCTCTCTCCTCTCTCTCTCTCTCTCTCTCTCTCTCTCTCTCTCTCTCTCTCTCTCTCTCTCTCTCTCTCTCTCTCTCTCTCTCTCTCTCTCTCTCTCTCTCTCTCTCTCTCTCTCTCTCTCCCCCCCCCCCCCACTCTCTCTCCCCACCCCCCCCTCTCCTTCAATGCCCCATTAGCTCCCGCCCCTGGAGACTAGGCTACCATAACTTCCTAGCCTTATAGCTTTCACTTTGTATTTTTTGCTCAGCGTCTGGTGTTGGTGATGGCAGCGTCACTGCTGGCGTCTCCTGCCCCTCCCCTAACACGGCTGACGTGATCCCTCGGGCCGCTGCGCCCCTGCCCGGCCCGCTGCGTCCCTGCCCGGCCCGCTGCGCCCCGGCCCGGCCCGCTGCGCCCCTGCCCGGCCCGCTGCGCCCCTGCCCGGTCCGCTGCGCCCCTGCCCGGCCCGCTGCGCCCCTGCCCGGTCCGCTGCGCCCCTACCCGGTCCGCTGCGCCCCTGCCAACAGACTTGTGGGTCTGTTGTAGCCCTTTGTACCTGGATGGGGTTCTGGGAGTTCTTCTACTCCCCAAGCCCGGCCCGGGCACTTTGCAATAACGTCATCCAAATAACTATTTTATGTAAATATTGCTGCGGTGATGGTGAGCCTCCAGGAAGGCGTTGACAGTAGTTGACATTGGCTTCAACTTCGCAAGCTCCAGTGGGAGAAAAACATCTGCATGAAAAGTGAGAGCAAAACTACATATAGCAACGGGAGCAGAACCCGGCCTGCTCCACAGCCCTCACAATGATGAGGTTGAGGAAGTAACAGGCAAGAGTGGTGCAGCATCAACCTTTCCCATGTAGAAATAAGTAAGGAACGCTTCCTACGACATACTGTACCTGGAGAGCAAGAGCTTTATATAGTAACAACAACTAGGGGCACCCAATCACTGTCCTGGCAGCTAACGTTGATTGGGGAAAACAAGAGCACTAACGCTCGCCAAGATGGGATAATCTATATTATGTTGCAACCCGTTCTCGCACTTGCTTACAGTCAATATTGGCTTATTTAATAAGTGCATATGTGACATACTAATTGATTGTGAATATTTTAGTTTACCTTGAAAAGCTTCATAGAAAACACCGACCTCACCTAACCTTCTTAGTATGTTAAGATAAGCATCTTATTGCTTCTTAATTACAATTATTACTTAACCTATACCGTTGATAGGTTAAGTAATAATTGTAAATAAGAAGCAATAAGATGCTTATCTTAACAAACTAAGAAGGTTAGGTGAGGTCGGTGTTTTCTATGAAGCTTTTCAAGGTAAACTAAAATATTCACAATCAATTAGTATGTCACATGTGCACTTATTAAATAAGCCAATATTGACTATAAGCAAGTGCGAGAACGGGTTGAAATTCTGGATGAAAAGGGAGGGAACTATCAAGGGGGAAAGCGCCAAGCCATTACGACGACATAGCACTGGGAAGGGGTCAGGATAAGGATTTGGGATGGGACGGGGGAAAAGGAATAGTGCCCAACCACTTGGACGGTCGGGGATTGAACACCGACCTGCATGAAGCGAGACCGTCGCTCTACCGTCCAGCCCAAGTGGTTGGGAAGTGATAGTATACCAAAGCCCACATTGTTTGAGTTATGAACACACCCTACCAAATACTAAGGAATCCCCCCCCCCCATCCCCCACTTAGCACTGGCAAGCCTAATTCCTAAGCCTAATAACCTAATTCAGAGTTTGGTCAATGTTAATCCCCCATTCGAATGTTCACTTGACAGCTAAGGTACTGGGTACAAGTGACAAGACGAAGAACACAACGGGTTTACCCCCTACTCGGTAGGTGATGTACATGTAGCTATGGCGGCGTGTTCACTCTTACGGGCTCGCCATAGCCCGTGCTACATGGACATTTCGTTCTGAGTAGCTAAATCTACAACAACGTGTTCGCTCATAGGATGAGTGGCGCTCCCCGGTAAACTCGCCCATTCGGACATATAATCTGGAATACCATAAAGCTAGTTTCTGTGTTAAGGTCTATCAGGCGCGAGAGAGTTATTAAGGCCACAAGGCAGCCGGTCGGCCGAGCGGAGAGCACGCTGGACTTGTGATCCTGTGGTCCTGGGTTCGATCGCAGGCGCCGGCGAGAAACAATGGGCAGAGTTTCTTTCATCCTATGCCCCTGTTACCTAGCAGTAAAATAGGTACCTGGGTGTTAGTCAGCTGTCACGGGCTGCTTCCTGGGGGTGGAGGCCTGGTCGAGGACCGGGCCGCGGGGACACTAAAAGCCCCGAAATAATCTCAAGATAACCTCAAGATAAGATAACAATATCTTACTGACTGTACAGCAAAGTATACTTTAGTCCTGAACATAGTCCAGGATTATAGTAAACCTCAGTGTATATACATCAGGAAGCGGGGGGTACATACACACCGCTTGTGTATATATTCCTGCCCTAATGTGTGTGTCTGAGGCTAGTTGATGACTGGTGCTGGGGGGGTGGGGTTGTGGGGGGGGGGGGTGGGGGGGAGTGACGGTGTGGGGGGGCAAGGCGTCTCCTGCCCAGGGGGCCGCCACGCCCCGGGTGGCTCTGGCATTGTTACTGAGGGTTCGACTCCCTTCTACCTTAATTTAAATTAATACTCCAAGCTTCATCATAATTTTCCAGTACACCAACCACTCGTGTGCGTGTGTGTGTGTGTGTATATATATATATATATATATATATATATATATATATATATATATATATATATATATATATATATATATATATATATATATATTATTCCGAGGTGTACCATTGCCACAGAATCGGAATTGTTTTAAAATAAAGGTCGGTGGGGGATGGGGGACAGGGTTGTAAGGTACACTTATTGATGAGCGGAAAGTGTGTGGTGTACATAGTGTGGCGTGGTTACCAGAGCCAGCGTTGGTACACCACCACACAACCTGCCTGGTCAATAATCACCCCCCACCCCAACACACTCTTCCATTCCCCGTACCACCTTTCCCAGACGCGGAGGGATTAAACAAGTTGAAGCACTGCTCATTACAAGTCCACCTGTTGTAGGGGCACTGTAATCCTACAGCCCCCCGCCCCCCATCCTATGGGTAGTGCTCTATACCTTAGGTTTGAGTACTGATTGGGGGGGGGGTCTAGCCCCCAACTGTTTCAGCTAGGTTATATTTAGTTGCGATTAGGGTGCACGTAGGCTGCTTAGGCTAATGCCTTCACCATGTTTTTCCAATGTGTTTATACTTCGGCTGTTGATTACCCGGTGAAGACATCAATGATATTTTAGTCAGTCTAATAACAATCAAAGTCACGTGTGGCGCCACAGCCTGGTATGGTGGCCACGTGTGGCGCCACGGCCTGGTGTGGTGGCCACGTGTGGCGCCACGGCCTGGTGTGGTGGCCACGTGTGGCGTCAGTCTGGTGTGGTGGCCACGTGTGACGCCACAGCCCAGTGTGGTGGCCACGTGTGGCGTCACGGTCTGGTGTGGTGGCCACGTGTGGCGTCACGGTCTGGTGTGGTGGCCACGTGTGGCGCCACAGCCTGGTGTGGTGGCCACGTGTGGCGCCACGGCCTGGTGTGGTGGCCACGTGTGGCGTCACAGTCTGGTGTGGTGGCCACGTGTGACGCCACAGCCCAGTGTGGTGGCCACGTGTGGCGTCACGGTCTGGTGTGGTGGCCACGTGTGGCGTCATGGTCTGGTGTGGTGGCCACGTGTGGCGCCACGGCCTGGTGTGGTGGCCACGTGTGGCGTCACGGTCTGGTGTGGTGGCCACGTGTGGCGTCACGGCCTGGTGTGGTGGCCACGTGTGGCGCCACGGCCTGGTGTGGTGGCCACGTGTGGCGTCACGGTCTGGTGTGGTGGCCACGTGTGGCGCCACGGCCTGGTGTGGTGGCCACGTGTGGCGTCACGGTCTGGTGTGGTGGCCACGTGTGGCGTCACGGTCTGGTGTGGTGGCCACGTGTGGCGTCACGGTCTGGTGTGGTGGCCACGTGTGGCGCCACAGCCTGGTGTGGTGGCCACGTGTGGCGCCACAGCCTGGTGTGGTGGCCACGTGTGGCGTCACGGTCTGGTGTGGTGGCCACGTGTGGCGCCACAGCCTGGTGTAGTGGCCACGTGTGGCGCCACGGCCTGGTGTGGCGTCCTGGGGGCGTGTTGGCGCCACTTCCAGCCACCAGGCTCCGAGGTAAACACTAGTGGGGCCGACAGCTGTGCGGGCGGGGGACACTTTATCTACACTAAGCCAAGGTGGCTTGATATCAAGACTCTTCCACTTAGAATGGTTTTATACTGTAAGCATTTCTTAGTGTGCCTGCTACAGGGGGGGGGGCTGACGGCTAAGTTGACAGCGCTCGGGATTCGTAGTCCTAAGGTTCCGGGTTTGATCCCAGGCGGAGGCGGAAACAAATGGGCAGAGTTTCTTGCACCCTGATGCGCCTGTTCACCTAGCAGTAAATGTTCTGTTCACCTAGCAGGTGAACGTCTGTTCCTGTTCACCTAGCAGGTACTTAGCAGGTGTTCATGCGCCTGTTCACCTAGCAGGCACCTGGAAGTTAGACAGCTGCCATGTGCTGCTTGGTTCCTAGGAATATCTAGGGATCCCATGGGTCCCATCACAATTGTTGTACTTTTCAAATCACTTGTGCTGTCCCGTCTTGAGTACTGCTCGGTACTCACTTCCCCCTTCAGAGCAGGAGAGATTGCTGAAATTGAGGGAATACAGAGAACATATACGGCACGCATAGACGCGATAAAGCACCTAAATTATTGGGATCGTCTCAAAGCCCTCCAAATGTACTCACTAGAAAGAAGACGAGAGAGATACCAAATAATATACATGTGGAAAATACTGGAGGGCCAAGTCCCAAATCTACACAGTAAAATAACAACGTACTGGAGTGAACGATATGGAAGAAAATGCAGAATAGAACCAGTGAAGAGCAGAGGTGCCATAGGCACAATCAGAGAACACTGTATAAACATCAAAGGTCCACGGTTGTTCAACGTCCTCCTAGCGAGTATAAGAAATGTTGCCGGAACAACCGTGGACATCTTCAAGAGAAAACTAGACTGTTTTCTAAAAAAAAAAAAATCCGGACCAACCGGGATGTGATGGGTATGTGGGCCTGCAGGCCGCTCCAAGCAACAGCCTAGTGGACCAAATTCTCACAAGTCAAGCCTGGCCTCGGGCCGGGCTTGGGGAGTAGAAGAACTCCCAGAACCCTATCAAGCAGGTATCAAGCAGATAATGTGGATTACAAAAAGGAGGCCTGGTCGAGGACCGGGCCGCGGGGACGCTAAGCCCCGAAATCATCACAAGATAAGAAGATACACTGCACCCAGACACAACCCGTGGTAGCTAGTCCCTATAATTATAGTACACTTGGGTACAAAGCAGCGTTTCATAATAAAGTAGTTTTGTGAATATATAATCCTTTATACCATTACAGCCGGTGTCCTTATATATACTTGTGTGGTATATACTTATACCACACAGTCATAGGGTATACTAGAGACAGGAGCAGTATAAAGAAAATATATTTGTACAACATTTATAATTTCAGGCAAATGGGGGTTGGGTTGGGCTGGGTCGTTGGGTTAGGGTTTGGTTGTGGGGGAGTTTGGGTGGTAGGGGATTATTATTATTGATGTAAAAATGTGACTTTGTCAATTTCGCGAGCCGCCACCATTTTTTCGTGTGACAGTTTTTGGCCTTGGGTAAATTATTCGACAAAATACGACCTACTATACAGCGTACAGGTTGGCCGAGCGAGGCAGGGGGTGCTGGGGAGTGGTGGAGGGGGGTTGGGGGGTTGGTACTGCCGTTGAGGGGGGGGGGGGATATAGAGATGTCTCCTCTCCCCCCCACCTTCCCCCATCTTGCACATTGTTGAGGTTAGTGGGGGTTGAGGGTGTTGCAAAGCTTGATGAGTGTAAGGCAGTGGGGGGCTGGTCTTGATGAACCTTATGCCAGTGCTCAGGCATTTCCCCTTGTGTGGTGGCGTCAGTGTCCCTCCTCCCCTCTCCCCCAGCTCCTGTTATGTTCTCTACCCTTGTGTCCTTGTGTTCATGACATGTGTCAGCCAGTGACACATGTCATGGCTGACATGTGAGTGACACATGTCATGACTGACATGTGTCAGCCAGCAGTACCGCCAGTACTGCTGGCGGTACTGGCTCCCCTTACTCTACCACAGCCGCCACCCACTCCTTACATACCCCTCCTTGCTCTCTCACTAATCTTGTTGCAAACCTGTGACTTTTTTAGTTTTGGCTTAGCTGTGTAAATTGCCTCGAAAGAGCTCCTGATTTAGGTTTATGAGCGACGTTGTAATGTGTGCCAGCGTCCCATACGCTGCTGATGTTACCATGCTTGTGTGTGGCTCTGGAGAGATCCATGTATATCCGCTTCCTAATCCTTTACTCTTTCCGACTCCTGTTGCCTTCCTCGTGTGAGGGGGTGGTGGTAGTGGTTGAGAGGGTGTGAGGGGTGGTGGTAGTGGTTGAGAGGGTGTGTGGTGGGTGGTGGTAGTGGTTGAGAGGGTGTGTGGTGGGTGGTGGTAGTGGTAGAGAGGGCGTGGAGGGTGGTGGTAGTGGTAGAGAGGGCGTGGGGGGGCGGTAGTAGTGGTAGTGCTAGAGAGGGCGTGTGGGGGGTGGTGGTAGTGGTAGAGAAGGCAGGGGGGGGTGGTGGTAGTGGTTGAGAGGGCATGTGGGGAGTAGTAGTAGTGCTAGAGAGAGGGCGTGGGGGGGGGGCGGTAGTAGTGGTAGTGCTAGAGAGGGCGTGGGGGGTGGTAGTAGTGGTAGAGAAGGCGGGTGTGGTAAGGAGTGTCCACTACCCACAGCTGAGGCAGGGAGGGAGGGAGCGTAAGCGTGGCAGATCATCTTACTGGGTGTTGAGGAGAAGGGCGGCGGCGGCGGCGGCCATCAGTATACAGAACAGGTGGGCCACATTTCCCGGTGGTGGTGGTGGTGGTGGCGCCGCTCATCCGCTTGTCACCGGCACTTTGGCGCCAGGCCTCGCGCCTCCACCACTTTTGTCTTGTTTTTTCTTGACCAGCCACTTCGCATTATTTCCATGGGCTTAGTTCAGAAGCGTCAGCATTGATGTGACACAAGAAGGAACACTTGGGTTAAGGTTGCCCTGAAAATGTCGCCTTGTGTTGGTAATGGTTGTGTGTGTGTGTGTGTGTGTGTGTGTGTGTGTGTGTGTGTGTGTGTGTGTGTGTGTGTGTGTGTGTGTGTGTGTGTATGTGTGTGTATGTGTGTGCTCACCTATTTGTGCTTGCGGGGGTTGAGCTTTGGCTCTTTGGTCCCGCCTCTCGCCTGTGTGTGTGTGTGTACTCACCTAGTTGTGTTTGCGGGGGTTGAGCTCTGGCTCTTTGGTCCCGCCTCTCAACCGTCAATCAACAGGTGTACAGATTCCTGAGCCTATTGGGCTCTATCATATCTACACTTGAAACTGTGTATGGAGTCAGCCTCCACCACATCACCTCCTAATACATTCCATTTGTCAACCACTCTGACACTAAAAAAGTTCTTTCTAATATTTATAACACACACACACACACACACACACACACACACACACACACACACACACACACACACACACACACACACACACACACACACACACTGTGTGAGGTGTCCCTACACATTACCATGTCTAGCACCCTGACGGGTCACGCACGTCACACTACCGTTATTGACTACTACACCGTCACTGGTGTCTGCCCCCCCCCCACCCCCCTCTATGGTCTTGTGTACCAGCTGCAGGTTTACCTCTAGTGGGTTTTAAAGTGTTGCTATGGGTTTACACGTACACTTGTTCTTCTGTACTGTATGCCCCCTTCAAGATTGAGCTGTACAAATACCTCGTTTTGAGTCGGGAGAAGTGATGAGGCAGTCAGTAATATATATATATATATATATATATATATATATATATATATATATATATATATATATATATATATATATATATATATATAATATTGTATGCTGCGTGTAAAGAGCATTTTCTGTACTCATTACACTGCCTGTAATCTTGCACTGTGTCGCTACTAACGGAAATAGGGAGGGACATGAAAGACAAGGACAGGGGGGGGGGGAGATTGAGAGAGGGAGGGAGAGATAATGATTGATCGACCGAACCCCCTGTCTCGTTAATAGGTGCTGTAACAGTGATAATTCGCTCCCTCCTATTGTGCGTCACCCATTTACATCAGCGCCCCCTTGTACAACGATCTGAGAGAGTTTAGAATGATAACCTGATGAACTGATCCAAGGACTGTAGACACCTTCACAGTATAGACCAGGCTTCCCAAAATATAACCATTGCGTGTATATTGAAATTGAAATATGTTTATTGAGGTAAAATACACACAAAGGGATGAGGTAGCTCAAGCTATTCTCACCCCGTTCAGTACATCATGTTAATACATACATATAAACACATCACAAACAATAAACATATTACCAAACATTCTGAGAGATAAACATCTACATTTTCCTATTGCCTGTATAATACTGCTGCTACTCTTGCACTCACGATTAACCTAAGCTCTGAATAACGGAAGGCGAGATGACAGATATTTCAGGCTATTAGGAAACGAGATTCTCTCTGCAAGGCAGCCAGCACAGGCGAGGCTTCTCTCCATGCTTTCTGAAACTCTTTAAGTGCCACCCTTTGCTACTTACACAATTCAAACCATGCAGTCCTTATCTGTTAGCTTGAGTCTCAACCCCTCCCCACCAAAAACGCAATTTAATTCGATGTGAAATAGGACAACGAGGCGAAGGGTCACTGAAATAGAGGAACTGTCGGTTGAGCCGTACTGCCTATTGTAGACATAGGGTGTCGCTGAAGGAGAGTCCCCTGCATGGGGAGCACTCAAGACTGGTATTTCAACTTGAGACAAAGTTGTGTGCACGCTATCGCTGTTTTAGCTGGATGTTTGTGCACATTCAATAGGGCAGGTGTGGGTGTTGAGGCTGCGAGTGGCCCTGTTCGTGGGGCAGAGTTTGTAGGTTATCTTTAGATCTTGAGTTTTTTTTTTTTTTTTTTTTTTTTTTGAGATATATACAAGAGTTGTTACATTCATGTACAGCCACTAGTACACGTAGCGTTTCGGGCAAGTCCTTGGAATACGATCCCCTGCCGCGAAGAATCGTTTTTTCATCCAAGTACACATTTTACTGTTGCGTTAAACAGAGGCTACAGTTAAGGAATTGCGCCCAGTAAATCCTCCCCGGCCAGGATACGAACCCATGACAGCGCTCGCGGAACGCCAGGCGAGTGTCTTACCACTACACCACGGAGACTGTGACAGGTTATCTTTAGATGATTTCGGGGCTTTAGTGTCCCTGCGGCCCGGTCCTCGACCAGGCCTCCACCCCCCAGGAAGCAGCCCGTGATAACTGACTAACACCCAGGTACCTATTTTGCTGCTAGGTAACAGGGGCATAGAGTGAAAGAAACTCTGCCCATTGTTTCTCGCCGGCGCCCGGAATCGAACCCGGGACCACAGGAACCAGCGTTCTGGGGTCACCCATTGTTGTTTTAGATTTAGCTACTCGGAACAAACAAAATTTCCAAGCAGCACGGGCTATGGTGAGCCCGTCGTACTTACCTGGCACAGGAGTTGTGCGCGGGTCACCAGTTTGGTGGAAAACCAACCCCTCCCCCTCCCCCTTCCCCCTCCCCAACCCACTCCTGCCAACATCGCCCCTCTACCCCCCCCCCCCCCCCGCCACGCCGCACCCTTCTGCTCGACACGTGCCAATTGTGCTTGCTTGAACTGAACTTCAGTTCTTTGGTCTTGCCTCTTCAAGAAGGTATCCAATCCTTTTAAAGAACACTTATGGTTCCATTCAGTTGTTTAAACATCGACATAAGTGGTAATTTAAGGTATCTTATCCCTAACCACTTCAGGACTGGGTAGGTAGCCTATGTAAAATAGCTATAGTTTTATTTATTAGAGTTAATATTGAGTAATCACTGCTGGGAAGTTCATTAAAGTATCATTTCTAGATTCTGCAGAATTAGTTGTGCTCTGAGTACTATTATGCGTATAATTATTGGGTTGTTAATTTACTATGTCGTCCTTTACAACGCCTGAGATAACAAGCACCATCGTTATGTCTTGGTAACGTCTAACATCTAAACAAAGTATTATTAAGTATCAGTATAGAGTAATAAGCCAGTATCGGATCCTGTCAGAATATTAGTAAAGGTTACAGCTTCACAGTGACAGTGGCGGAAGCAGCTTGGGACTTTCTAAACGTCTTGTATATTAAGTAGACAGCCAACCCTCTCCCCCCCCCCCACAACAACAACAACAACAATAGTAGTGGTAGACTTATAGCTTCCATTAATGAAGATGGATTCTTTACCACAAAAAAGTTCACATTTTGTACAATTGTTTCGTAGAGTCCAAGAAAGAAGGCAGCAACCAGACATCGCTTGTAGGTGTATAGTATGTGTGTGTATTAGAATCATGTATGTGTGTGTGTGTTAGACTCGTGTATGTGTGTGTCACTATGAACTCTCTTGACCCGACCAGGATTCGAACCCCTGTCGCCCGAGATCACCCCATGGCGTACATTGGTGTAGCCACTACACCAATGACCGCCTGGATACAGTATCCTGTACGCCAGGGTGGGGTGATCCCGGACGGCGGGGGTTCGAATCCTGGTCGAGTCATGAGAGTTCTTAGTGATTAATGGCTCGCGCGTTCATGCAGCCTTTGTCACATGTGCATGTGCATATTAAAAAAAAGTTACTTCACAAGATTACTTGCTTAGCTAAATGAACTATGAGGTCTAGTTCCTGAACTCCTTATGTGCCTATTTAACTCTTTCCTCCAGTGCGGGCTATTCATGCCCGTGCCACCTTTTGGCTGGCTTAATCTTCATCAATCAATCAATCTTTCCTCCACCGCCCACGGGATGGGTATTGGGTGCATAATAAATGACTAAACTATAAAGAAAACATGGACACTCCTCAGTAGAACACTCCATGTTCCGTACACGTCATATGTAGCAGCTGTAGGTAGTCTCATTTTGGGAGGATGGGTTGTCAGAAGATATGGTTGTGTTGCTTCTAGTTGAGCCAGTGCGTGTACCTGGTGATGAGGCATGTCGTGGTGGAGCAGTGTGGTGTGTGCTGGTTCAGGCCGCGTCTAGAGCCAAGTAGGCTCTAACATCTGAGAACTGTCACCACCGCGTCATCTCTACTCTCTAAGTAAGCCCATAATCAGTCTTATCCTAACCTAATCTTACCAAAGCATGAGCTCAAATTTGTTTTATATGCGGTATGCAGGCGGCGTGTGGGCGCATCCCCTCCCTCGATCGTCGCCGGCTGGTTGATACCTGGCTGATGGAGTTACCTGGTTGATACCTGGTTGATGGGGTCCTGGGAGTTCTTCTACTCCCCAAGCCCGGCCCGAGGCCAGGCTCGACTTGTGAGAGTTTGGTCCACCAGGCTGTTGCTTGGAGCGGCCCGCAGGCCCACATACCCACCACAGCCCGGCTGGTCCGGCACTCCTTGGAGGAATAAATCTAGTTTCCTCTTGAAAATGTCCACGGTTGTTCCGGCAATATTTCTTATGCTTGCTGGGAGGACTTTGAACAACCGCGGACCTCTGATGTTTATACAGTGTTCTCTGATTGTGCCTATGGCACCTCTGCTCTTCATTCTGGGAGTTCTGGGAGTTCTTCTACTCCCCAAGCCCGGCCTTCAGTCAACGCCACCACCACAAGGCGCCTGACCTCACTAGCACCTCATCATTTTATTCCGGGCCAGACTATAGGTTCTGACACGCCGTCCTGCCACCATCGTCCCCCCGGCGCTCTAACAACTCCACTGGATACGGATGGTTTAGGTACAAGCACACACACACCTCGTGCATTTGTTCTTCACTTCCAGAGAATTTCTCTCTGGCGTTACTGCCGAGGCTGCTGCCGATACGTGTATATATTCTCTGCCCAAATATTACTCTTATGCTGATAATCTAGTAGTATGTACAGCGATATCACAACACGATTTATTTATGATAAAATATTGGGGCCATAAAATGGGCTCCGACCCGCATCCCTGATCGGGTTGTGGTCCCCCCCCCCTGGACACAGGCATTGTTTTGTGTTTACCTGGAGAGTCAAGAGATGCGGGTTAGATCCCACTGTTGTGGCCTCAATACTTTCTTCTGGTAGCGTGTTATTTCCTGCTGCTGTATTATAAAATATAATTGAAATTATATATATACAAGAGCCGGGTAACCATGTTGGAAGGTGTGGGAGACATTGTGGAGGTTATCCAGAGTTCTACTGGCGTGGCTGCTCGTCTCGGCGTGGAGTAGGCAAGCATGGAGCCGGGTGTGCTCTGGGTACACACAGCGTACGTGGTGTTATTAATAAAATATAAGTACACACAGAGGGATGGGGTAGCTCATGCTAGTACCGCCGCGTTCTAGTGTTCATGTATTGTTTACCCGCATCACGAACAGTCGACATGTTGCTGAGCAGTGTGGTTGGTGGGTGGGGGTGTTGGCAGGATGCTTCCTACTCGCTCCGCTGGGTCACCTGCGCCCACACCCGTACTCTACCTCTGTCCTCGCCACGGCCTTGTCCCCACCCCACCTCCTCCTCTCCACCACGGCCTTGTCGTCCCCCTCTCTACTACGGCCTTGTCTCCCCCGTTATACCAGGTCTTGTTCCTCCCCCCCTCTCTATACCACGGCCTTGTCCCCCTCGCTTTACCAGGCCTTGTCCCCCTCTATACCAGGCTTTGTCCCTCCCCCTCTATTCCAGGCCTTGTCCCTCCCCCTTTATTCCAGGCCTTGTCCCTCCCCCTCTATTCCAGGCCTTGTCCCTCCCCCTCTATTCCAGGCCTTGTCCCTCCCCCTCTATTCCAGGCCTTGTCCCTCCCCCTCTATTCCAGGCCTTGTCCCTCTCCCTCTATTCCAGGCCTTGTCCCTCCCCCTCTATTCCAGACCTCGTCCCCCCTTCCTAAACATACCCCACTTCCCTTTAAACATAATACAGGGCACAAAACACAATCTAATCTGCCAATAATAGGAAAGCAACATGTAAAAGATTTAGGAATAATGAGGTCTGACGACCTAAGGTTTAGGGAGCATAACCGAGCAAAATTGCGTCTGCCAGAAAAAATGATCGGATGGATTACAAGAACGTTCAAATCCAGGGATCCCATCACAATGGTGGTACTATTCAAATCACTTGTACTGTCCCGTCTTGAGTACTGCTTAGTGCTCACTTTCCCCTTCAGAGCAGGAGAGATTGCTGAAATAGAGGGAATACAGAGAACATGTACGGCATACATAGACGCGATAAAGCATATAAATTATTGGGATCGTCTCAAAGTTCTATAAATGTACTCACTAGAAAGGAGACGAGAGAGATACCAAATAATATACACGTGGAAAATACTGGAGGGCCAAGTCCCAAATCTACACAGTGTGGTTGTATAACAACCACACTAAATAACAACATACTGGAGTGAACGATATGAAAGAAAATGCAGAATAGAACCAGTGAAGAGCAGAGGTGCCATAGGCACAATCAGAGAACACTGTATAAACATCAGAGGTCCACGGTTGTTCAACACCCTCCCAGCGAGCATAAGAAATATTGCCGGAACAACCATGGACATCTTCCAGAGAAAACTAGACTGTTTTCTTCAAGGCGTGCTGGACCAACCAGGCTGTGATTGGTATGTAGGCCTGCGGGCCGCTCCAAGCAAGTCTCAAGCCAAGCTCAGGACCAAGCTCTCACAAGTCAGTAAAAGAACTCTCAGAACACCATCAAGCAGGTAATTAAGCAGGTAATTAAGCATGATAATAAGAACTTCCATAGAAAGGTCAGGGATAAACACAATTAGTATATACTTATAATAGGAACTTCTGTCATGATATGCAATGTTGCATGCACTTGTAGGGGGGGTCGGGTACCCATGGGGTGGCCACGCCCATGTTGTCCGGAGCAGGGCTGGTGGCTGAGTGGCAGGCGGGGGGGACCTATACACGTGTCACGTCACGGCCACATTTCTCTACTATTGTGAATGATTGACGAGTATATTGGGTTGTTAAGACATTTGTATATAAAGAGATCGATGGATCATTTAAGTGTCAGACAAGTTAAGCAGTTGTGGCTAAGTCTGGTCCCGTCTCCATTGAATTACACAATTCGTATATATTACTTTAATTAGGGATTTTTCCGGTTTTCTTGAGTTAGATCTTAGAAAAATAGGCGGGGGACTACAGGGAGTTGAAGACCTGAAGTTGAACAATTTTCTCTATGTTGTCTAACCTACTCTTGAAACACTCCAGCGATCCCACGCTCATGAAGTTACCTAGTAATGTGTTCCATAATTATTAGCCTTACAAATGTTAAGGGAAAGACTGCTACAAAACTCCCCTCCCTTGAAGTATATTTAAATTTGTATATAATGTGTTGATGTAGGAGGCCTAGGCGACGACCGGGCCGCGGGGACGCTAAGCCCTGGAAGCACCTCAAGGTTTGGGAGTGTACTCACCTAGTTGTGCTTGCGGGGGTTGAGCTCTGGCTCTTTGGTCCCGCCTCTCAACCGTCAATCAACAGGTGTACAGGTTCCTGAGCCTACTGGGCTCTTATCATATCTACACTTGAAACTGTGTATGGAGTCAGCCTCCACCACATTGCTTCCTAATGCATTTCATTTGTCAACCACTGACACTAAAAAAGTTCTTTCTAATATCTCTGTGGCTCATTTGGGCACTCAGTTTCCACCTGTGTGATAGTCTACCTGTGATATATAAAGTTTTCGTCAGCAAAAACTACCTTTTTTTTTTTACCACTGTCGAGATTTTGCCAAAAAATCATTTATTTATGTGTGTAGGTAAAGAATGTGAAGGTCCTGAATTCTCCAGTGTTATAGATTACAGGGACTGAGGACGCGTTACTGAAGGATATAATGTGTGTACTGTTCTTGAAGAGGCTTTCAGACCAGTTTAGAAAGTGGTCTCCTGGTTGGTCGTCTGGTCGACCAGGCCTCCTGGTTGGTCGACCAGGCCTCCTGGTTGGTCGTCTGGTCGACCAGGCCTCCTGGTTGGTCGTCTGGTCGACCAGGCCTCCTGGTTGGTCGTCTGGTCGACCAGGCCTCCTGGTTGGTCGTCTGGTCGACCAGGCCTCCTGGTTGGTCGTCTGGTCGACCAGGCCTCCTGGTTGGTCGTCTGGTCGACCAGGCCTCCTGGTTGGTCGTCTGGTCGACCAGGCCTCCTGGTGAGTCGTCTGGTCTACCAGGCCTCCTGGTTGGTCGTCTGGTCGACCAGGCTTCCTGGTTGGTCGTCTGGTCGACCAGGCCTCCTGGTTGGTCGTCTGGTCGACCAGGCCTCCTGGTTGGTCGTCTGGTCGACCAGGCCTCCTGGTTGGTCGTCTGGTCGACCAGGCCTCCTGGTTGGTCGTCTGGTCGACCAGGCCTCCTGGTTGGTCGTCTGGTCGACCAGGCCTCCTGGTTGGTCGTCTGGTCGACCAGGCCTCCTGGTTGGTCGTCTGGTCGACCAGGCCTCCTGGTTGGTCGTCTGGTCGACCAGGCCTCCTGGTGAGTCGTCTGGTCTACCAGGTTTCCTGGTTGGTCGTCTGGTCGACCAGGCCTCCTGGTGGGTCGTCTGGTCGACCTGGCCTCCTGGTGGGTCGTCTGGTCGACCTGGCCTCCTGGTTGATAGGGTAAGAATTAAGAGAATAAGGTAACATATATGAAAGGTTAGAAGCGAGGGAAAGACAAAGGAATAAGAGTGGAAATAAGGTAGATATATAAGAAAAAGATAAAAGTATACAAGACCAAAAAGGAAAGCTGCTGGAGACCAATTGTCGGAGACAAAGAGCTAGCAACATGGGGTCAGAAAGGAGAGCGAGTGTAGAGAGGGATTGAGCTTAGTCACATCACGTGTGTTACTTGATAATGCTCTGGGATGAACCATCAATTATTCATTTTCAGGTTTGTGGGTTGGGTTTCCTCTTATTTTTTTTACCCCCCCCACTGCCCCCCCATACATCCCCCTCTCTGAACTCATTTCTGTCTCCAGGCAAGAAAAGATCGCGTCCCCTTTACCCCTTGGTAATTTTTTTTAGCCTCGTCTCCCAGTCACTGAGCCTACAAACCACTTTCAGGCAAAGGCTCCAGGTTGCATGGAGATGGGTGGACTTTGCTTCCCCTCTTTTCTATCTCTAGGCCTATGTTACTCAACTCTTTCTCCATTTCCAGCCTCCTGGCACGGGGACTCGGCCGCCATGTCTAACCGATTCTTGGCCCGCTCCCAAGGCCATTTATGTTCCCCTCGTAGTAGATAATTAACACCGTGACACCTTAATGGATACTGCTGACCGCTCTCACCACAGCATTTACCTGGGTCTTTCTTGTATTAACACATTTCTGAACACTAGAAACACTATAGAGAACACATTCCGTTAAAATTGCAGAGGAAAGCTGGGTTTCCGCTAAGTAAGGAACACCATGTTTTTTTCTTGACTGCAACTTACATAATTATCACACGCCAACATGGGTACCAGATGTTGACCATCAATCTCAATGTCAAATGGAACAACTCTGTAATGTTGTTAATACAAACGAGGTACATAAACATCGGCCAACCTTGAGCAAGAAGCCTTGTAGCTCTTTATGCCACACTCGGAGAGACGTCTCACAACAGCCACAGTGATCTAGTCGGGGTTTTCTAAAAAATAGGGTCGCGAGAGGCATTTCACTGGGACCCAAGGCCAATAATATTAAATATTTGTTACCTTGTTGGTGCCGTTTCACAAGTCCAAGTTGTAACGTACAGTTAAAGTTACGTTTAGATTAGATACAAGTGTTTAGTGAGTTTCATATTTATTTAGTAGTCTTGATTACAGTAGTAGGTTGTTAGCATTATCGTAGATGCTCAGACGGAGCTTGGAGCAGAGCAGAGAGCTGAGTGAGGCCGGAAGTCGTGGAGCTGTATGTGGGAGAGTGTAGCGGCTCGATGGGGAATTGTGAGTGTCTGAACTCAATGGGGAGCGAGAGCAATGTAGCTTGATGCGGTCGTAGTTTTCTGTCTGCTCTGTGTCGAAGCTGTAGCGTCTTGGGGTCGATTAGACCTGTACACACAGAGTGCTACATTCTTGAGGTTTGAAGAGATGTGGTACGTCCTAACCATCTGTATTGTAGTTCACTGAATCACTGTGGAAATTGTACTTTTGGCTATTCATGTTGTTGTTGTTCATGATTCAGCTACTGGGAACAAAAAGTTCCAAGTAGCACGGGCTATGGTGAGCCCGTAGTGGATTTACCTGGCACAGGAGCGGAGCTGTAACTGTTGGCTATTTTGCTTGATAAAGATTAAGCCACCCAAGAGGTGACACGGGCATGAATAGCCCGTAATTGGCTATTCACTTCAAGCTTGCTTATATTTGGTGACTCCACCTCAGCTTCCTTCAACAGGATGAAAAAAACTGTAATTAGGGAAAGGATTTGAGTAGTCATGAGTAGTTGACCAGACCACACACTAGAAGTTGAAGGGACGACATTTCTGTCCGTCCTGGACCATTCTCAAGTCGATTGTGAGTAGTGCTAATTAGTCTGTCATTAAGGTAATGAGAGACTGGAGCGAGTATATGGTTTACTGGCTACAAAGTGTACTCGCCTAGCTGTGTATGCGAGGGTTCATGTTGTTGGACAAAGTGGAGAGACGGGCAAGAAGGCTCATCTCTACTGTTGACCAAGTCTGGTGGGAACGGTCTGGACATCAAAACCTGTAACACCGTCGTGACGTTGGTGGCCTTACTGTTATGTACAAGGCCAACATCCTCAAAGTTCTGCACCTGGCCCAACTCCGTGGACTACCAGTAGTTGCCAGAGCTTTGTCTCTTTGGTCCCGCCTCTCAACTGTCAATCAACCGGTGGACAGATTTTTGAGCCTATTGGGCTCTTATCATATCTATATTTGAAACTGTGTATGAAGTCTGCCTCCATCACATCACTTCCTAGTGCGTGAGTTTAGCATAGTCTTATTTCCGTTGTAGGTATGGGAGAATACTTAATAATTGTATTACAATGTTCACTCCGCCTTGCACACTGCCACCCTTCATCTGTCACCTGTTATCCACCAGCAAGGAGCGTGTGTGTGTGTATGTGGGAGGTGGACGACATGGAATGCACTTTACTGGAGCTCGGCTCAGAAGGACGCTTCTCCCACCTCCCTCGGCTGTTTATTGACAGTCTTGGAGAGTTACTTGACTCGAGTAGGACATGGAGAAAAGCCTGCCCACCTGAGGACGCTTGGGTTATTTCAAGAGCAGCGCCCGAATACCGACAGTGATAGATGGCGATTTTCCTGTAATCCACCACAGGAAGGGTCTATGCAAATGAGGAGCAGTTGCGTGTTATTAATCCCTCGACCAACGATTGACTCCTTTAGCCGGCCTGCTTAATGTCGGACACGCGCTCTCCTTAGCGTTAGGATGTATTCTTAGGACAGAGTTAAGGCTGTCAAGCTCTTAGTAATATTACCTGCAAAGATGCTAGTTAGCGCTGATGTTGGGGGTTGTGGAATGGTTACTATTGGCAGGGACCAAGACTTGTGGATCTTAGTAAAAATATAAAATCTTAGTAAAGTGTCTTATATGAATAAGCTTAATGTAGGTATTGCATGCAGGCGGTTGTCGACTTATCGTTTTTCATTCATAAGCAGGAGGTTTGTCGGTTGCATGGAATGGATTTTGGCCTTTGTTTAGGAGGACGGGCTGATATTGCAGCCCATCCTCATAAACAAAGGCCAAAGTCTATTCCATGCACCCGCCAAACCCCCTGTTATGAATGATAAACGGTTTACACACGACTCACAACTGATTTCCTTCGAACACTTCCAAACAAGTGCATCACTGACAAATTTTGTTCGAACCACAACGCTGTAAATGCTTCACCCACGTACTACAAATAATCGCCAACGGAACCTAAACACCTAACCTAACTTACGCCCAACTATACATAGAATTTGTATAGTTACCCCTTTGTAAATTACAAAGGGTAATTTATCCCAGATTGCGAATCCACGCTGTAGAATGACTAGGAGTAACCAGAAAGTAGAATACCTGGAGCATACCTGGAGAGGGTTCCGAGAGTTCTCCTACTCCCTGAGCCCGGCCTGGGGCCAGGCTGGAATGACTGGCGGAGTAGGCCTAAGTAACCAACCTGAAGAATAACAATGCCAACAGTCTGATCTGCAACGTTTATGGTTGGACGTGATTATTACCCCTCAAGACTTGAAATGAAGAGAGCAGTGTGCGGAGGAACGCAGTAAGGCCAGCTGGGTACTTGATATTATATTTAGACTTGTTAATAATAAGGCTATCCAACTACTTGACCTTGCCCGGCCGGCACCACGCTTGGATTATGCCGTCACGGCTCCTGGGATTGCAGTACAAATGGACGAAGAGCAATATAATTTGGGTGTTGATTATATTAATTCAGTACAACGTGTAACAAAAGACTCAAAATGAAACAAATTTTGATTTTGGAAAGATAAAGGTCTGGTTATAGTAGGTAATGGTTTTGCAATAGTTGTGGTGTTATGGGTGGGAGGAGGAATAATAGAGAGTAACGTGAGTGAGGTGAGTACGTTGTTGGGTCCTAAGAACAAGATGCACGAGTACGAGTGTAAATTCTTGACTCCCACACCCAGTAGAGTGTGAACAGGTCCTGTCTCACATGGACCAGTAGCGCTGCTGCAGTCTTGGTCCTGTTACGCATCTTGGAATAATAATAATAATAATAATAATAATAATAATAGAAGACCTAATGTTTAGAGAGCATAATATGCAAACACAACACGAACCAGGAAAATGATAGGGTGGATAATGAGAGCATTCAAAACTAGGGGTGCCACACCAGTGCCACACCAGTGATAGTGCCACTGCTTCAGGAGGTACAGTCTCCATTGCAATATTGTTTGCTTTTTGCATCCCCCCTTCCAAGGCAGGTGGCAGGAGAACTAGGACATTTACAGAGACCTTTACTGCCCGAGAAGCAGCAGTGAAACACTTGAAACAACTGGCACCGCCGGAGTAACTGTACTCCTCGGAATGGAGACGAGAGAGATTTCATAACATACACACAGGGGAAATATTACAAGGCCAGAATACACAGTGCACACTAAAAATAGAGCATAGTGGAGGGAGAGATGTGGTGGGAAGTGAAACAGACATTAATTAGAAATAGGATTACACACAGTAATCACAATACCGTGATGCATCAAGTGAACAAATCCACAAGGGCCGTGATGTGGGTTCGAACCTACGTCCGAGAGGATCCCAGACGCGTCTTAATCGACTGTGCCACGACATGGTTAAAATAATTGAAACCGGGAGTGCAACCACTCTCTCCCCTCTCTCCTCCCTCTCTTCTCTCCCTCTCCTCTCTACCTCTCCCTCCCTCTCCCCCCTCCCTCTCCCCCCTCCCTCTCCCCCTCCCTCCCTAAGGAAATGTAATATTATATACATTGAAAACTGTTCAAACTATATGTAACAAATCCCCGATGTCAGACTTTATGAAAAACACAGGAGTCGCTCTAGATGCCAATATTCCCTAAAGGGTAGCACTGGGCCTGACCCCCGACTGGCCTATGACACTCCCACACCCACCATGTGTCTTCTTGGAACTTGGGTCAGGCCAGCCCCAAGTATCTGGACTACTTTAGACACAGACATTCTCTATGTATAATGTATAATATATATATATATATATATATATATATATATATATATATATATATATATATATATATATATATATATGTGTGTGTATATCACGAAAAACCTTCTGAAGACCTTCTGAAGATGTATTTAATATACGAAAGTACTTAAGGAAATTTCCCGTTTAATTTTTCCTCCGTGGTCTGACATTGTCATATATATATATATATATATATATATATATATATATATATATATATATATATATATATATATATATATATATATATATATATATATATATATATAATTCATAAAGCTACGTAGAAGGTTTCAAGATTTCAAGAGACCTGTACAAGTTCCTACGAGATTAGCCTAGGTGTGAGGACTAGGGGGTCTTCAGGCCACGAAGACAGCCTGGCAAACCTCCTCCTCCCCCCCCTCCCTCCATCCCCCGGGGGGCGGCAGTGGGACCAGTCTGAGGGAGCAGAACAACTCTGTGTCGTCAACGGGTCCATAGGTATTAATTCTTTTAGTAATTGTTTCTTCAGCACAGTGAAGCACACTTGTGCCGGAGCCTAGGAGCTACACCGGTGAAGGTGCGGTCGTGGGCGTGCACAAGTGAGTGTCGTGGGCGGCTGCGTGGAGATACAAGATATTGTTTATACGAGACATTGTATAAATATACAATAAATATGGATTACTGGGATAAGTGAACAAAATAAACAAGTGAACATAGTTTACACGTGTGGCCGAGGCGCGACTGGAAGGTCATATTTAAGTCTGGGTGGAGGATAACTGGGCGTATAAGCTGAGCGGTCTGTCAGGAGTTTGGCAGCCGGTATGTTGGTGTTATGACTGGCGGTGTGGGGGGGGGGCTGGTGCCCAGCCCGGGTCTGCCAGCATGGTGGGGGGGGGTGCCTGGTGCCCAGCCCTGGTCTGCCAGCATGGTGGGGGATACCTCCTCCCCCCCCCCCCCGGGTTTCCAAGCAAGGTGATGGAGAAGATTGTGAAGAAAAAACTAGAAGAACATCTGGAGATAAATAATTTTATAACATCACCAGCAAGGGTTCAGGGATGGCAAATCTTGCATCTGAGGCTTAATAGAATTCTATGACCAGGCTACTAAAATTCAACAAGAAAGAGAAGGGTGGGCAGACTGCATATTTTTTGGTTTGCCAGAAAGCCTATGACACAGTACCCCACGAGAGACTAGTGAAGGTAGGAATAAAAGGGAAGGTACTCCTGAGGCTAAGGGAGTACCTAAGCAACAGAAGACAGCGAATCACTGAGGGCTGAGGTGTCAGAGTGGCGAGACGTCGGTGTCACCCCACAAGGTTCAGTCCTTGGACCTATCCTGTTACTGATGTATGTAAATGATCTCCCAGAGGGAATAGACTTGTTCCTATCAATGTTTGCTGCTAATGTGAAAATTATGAGGCGGCTTAAGACAGTGGAGGATGGCAAGAGGCTACGAGATGACCTACACAAACTGAAGGAATGGTCAAACAAATGGGCACTAGATATTAACTCTGGTAAATGTCAAGTAATGAAGCTAGGTGGAGGGAGCAGGAGACCAGAGACAAGGTACCAAAGTCCTCCGTGAAACTGACAGAAAGAAGGACCTGAGAGTTAATCACACCGAACCTGTCTCACATAAAAAGGATATTATCAGCGGCGTATGCAAGGCTGGCTAACATCAGAACTGCCTTTGGAAATCTTTTTAAGGAATCATTTTGAAGCCTGTATACCACCTATGTCAGACCAATCCTAGAAAATGCGGCTAGAACATGGGAGCACATACATGTCAAGCACAAGAGGAAGTTGAAGGTTCAAAGGTATGCAACTAGACTGGTTCCAGAGCCACGAGGCACGAGGTATAGTGACCAAACCACACATCAGAAGATGGAGAAACGACGTCGTTTCAGTCCGTCTTGGACCGTTATCAAGTAGTGTGATGGTTCACCACGGACCAAATCATCGTAGTTTCTCCATCTTCTGATGTGTAGTTTGGTCATCATATCTTCAGCCACGTTATTTTCACTCGTCATCTGCGTGAGTTACGAATAGAGGCGGCGTGAATTGCACCTCACGTCGCTGGAAAACATAAGAGTTAGGGGGAGACATGATTACCACGTTCAAAATTCAAAGGGAAATTGACAGGAGAGATAGATATAATTTTACTTGGGTGGTATGCACATAAGGGGACACAGGTGGTAACTAAGTACCCAAATGACCCACACAGACATTAGAAGGAATTTTTTTCAATGTCAGTAGTTAATGGAATGCATTACGTGTGATGGACTCCATATACATATTCAAATGTAGATATGATAGAGCCCTATATTCTCAGGAACCTGTACACCAGTTGATTGACTGTTGAGAGGCAGGGACCAAAGAGCTGAAGCTCATTCCTCACAAGCATAATTAGGTGAGTACTTTGGCCATTAGGAGAGGACATGGACTAAGTGTGTTGGTGTCCTCTAGGGAGGGGGTGCTGCCCCCCCCTCCTCCCCCTCTCCAATTTACTCTGGAAGATAACGGGAACATCTGTGGTTAACAAATTGGTTAGATGGAATTATTTTTATTTGGCGCTAATGTCACTGCTGTTGTGTACTACATAAATGAATTGTAAGCTGGTAAACCTTTGTTGTTCTTTGTTATATCTGTCTCCTATTTGTTCTTTACTACGACACTGAAGGAACACTGTCTAATGTTCCTCTTATGTTACCTGTTTTCACTCCCGTCTTGTCCTTCCTGTCTCATTCATATTAAAATATTCTGCCGTGTCACTTTACCTGTATCTTAGAGTATCTTATGTTGTGACTGTGTCCTGGGGTCTCTCTCTCTCTCTCTCTCTCTCTCTCTCTCTCTCTCTCTCTCTCTCTCTCTCTCTCTCTCTCTCTCTCTCTCTCTCTCTCTCTCCTCTCCCTTACTCACTACGAGAGAGAGAGAGAGAGAGAGAGAGAGAGAGAGAGAGAGAGAGAGAGAGAGAGAGAGAGGAGGGGGAGAACTGATATTAAGGATCAGTTGCCTTAACCTGTCCTCATAGGGTAATATATACATGCTAGTGTATGTATTACAGTGTACAGAGCTAATGAATGTGGGGGGGGGGTCATTTGGGGTGTGGAGGGTCATTTGGGCTGTAGCGGATATAAACACATGGAAATTATAAAATGAAAAAGACTGTTACTCCCATATTAATAAATAAATAAATTATGCTTCGAAAAAAAATCAACAAAAAGAGTCTAAAAAAATAATTGAAGCAGTCCTGGGGTGATCCATGACGCTAGGTCGATCTATCCTTCCTGCTCCAAACATTTTCTCAGTGTAACTATCTCTATCTTGGCAAATATGACACTTAAAAACCCTAACGAAGACTAGTGTCCCTCATATATGACCTCGTACAAATACAGTCTCAGAAACCCATTCTAGAAATTTCATAAATAGTGAAGCTTGGATTCCAGATTATCTACATGTATGAAACAGATGGAGGACGCATCAAGAAGCAGGTCTGCATGCTACTCTTACTTGTTATAAAGAAATGTTAAGGTACTCATATGATGTGGTTGAGATATTAGTGATCAAAGTAGAGAATAAAAGTTTAGGAATTATCGTCTTATAGCGACCCTCAGATGCAGCAGTCGCAGAGTGAGATATAAATATAAAGTATCAAGACTGTAGACAACAAACCCGGCACGATAATTGTCCTTACAGGAGACTTCAACCTTCCAGAATTGAAGTGTAAGATTATAAATAATAATAATAATAATATACTTGACAGAGTGACAGGAAGTAGTGTAGATTGGCAGACATAAAGCCGAACTAACGAGAGACTGTGACAAGATAAGGGAATGCGCTAAGCCAGTGTATATAGCCACTTTGTGATAAGTTCGCTTTAAACCAAATAAAAACCAACTATCTTGAGGTTATCTTGAGATGATTTCGGGGCTTTTTAGTGTCCCCTCGGCCCGGTCCTCGACCAGGCATCCACCCCCAGGAAGCAGCCCGTGACAGCTGACTAACACCCAGGTACCTATTTTACTGCTAGGTAACAGGGGCATAGGGTGAAAGAAACTCTTCCCAATGTTTCTTGCCGGCGCCTGGGATCGAACCCAGGACCACAGGATCACAAGTCCAGCGTGCTGTCCGCTCGGCCGACCGGTTCAGTTTCATGACAAGGTGAGACGTTTGGGCACATTTCCTGTTGTGGGTTGCATACTGGGTCAGTCGATAGCCTAACAGGCTCGCTGCCATCGATGATGGGAGACCAGGTCATGCATTCACGAGTGCTGATGTGTGAGGAAGCCGCCTTGCCTGGAAGTACAATTATTACATTGAAGACCACATATCACGGAAGGTTTGTTCGTGACAAACTTACACAAAATTTACAGTATTATCTGGTCTTGTCGTGTACAGTCCACTTCTGTAACGTCCAGCCACAGTTGCTGTAAGCACTTATGGGCGGCGGGTTGAAATACACACAATTACTAGTCAATGTAAAGTCAGTAAGGTTAAATGATCTTGAAATTTGAGCCGGGCCTCGTGTTTATGTAGTACTTACAGTAACGACGAGAGCCATCATACGTATATTGATCTGAAAGCAATTAGAAAGTACAAATCAGTAGTACTGAATTTGGACAACCCGGAAAAGTATTTGTACCGATGTTGCTAAGAAAACTTTACCTAACCTTCTTAGGCCTAATACACGCTGAGGCCTAATATAATACATATATGTACTATACTAGGCCTAGGAATATTTAAGTTTGGGGGTTGGCTTTATTTTTTCTGACTATAAAGTGAATAGTACTAAATTGTACTATCAAGTTAACCATTACGTGTATATAAGTATTATGGTACACATAGTTGTAAATAACTACTTTATAAGCAGGAGGAAGAGTTGTGAAATTTAGTTGGACGCCAAACGGCTGGAGACGTTGTTGTTGTTGTTGTTTTAGATTTAGCTACTCAGAACGAAGTGTCCATGTAGCACGGGCTATGGTGAGCCCGTAATTGAGTTGGGTTATTCATGATAACCTTGTTACTCTGGTATTTGAGTCAAAGTATTAAATGGAGGTGGGGTTTCCTCCCTTTTCCCTGTTTCTTTTCCGCTTCTGTTTTAGTCTTGTTTTAATAACATATCTTGGTGGCGGATGTAGGTGCAGAATGTTCATTAGTGTGTCCCATTCTTCAACGGCTTTTCTAATCATTGTAGTGGCTGTGGAATGTGCTTCTAATGCAGCTGCTGTCGTTGGATTAATGTTGAGTTTTATGCACAGGGCTTCAGTAGCTTCACATTCCAGTAAGTAGTGCAATAGTGGCGCTTCTGTTCCACAGATATGACACTCTAAATATTGGGTTTATCACCTCCTAGCACCACTTGCAACCAAGTCTGAGTCTGTGTATGCTTACTGCAATGTCTCTGGATATCTTTTTGCCAGGTTTGAAAGAGTAGTACCCAGTGGCTTGTTCGTACCATATCGCAGTGGATCTTCCTTCCACTACTTTGGCTCTGTGGCGACTTTTGATGGTCCCGCCTCTCAATCGCCTGGTAAGGAAGGGAGAGTATACATGAGGTGCGAGTGTGCTGAGGTATAAGGGATGTGTGAGGAGTGAGGGGTGAGTGGGTGAGGTGGGGTGAGGGGTGAGGTGGGGTGAGGGGTGAGGTGGGGTGAGGGGTGAGGTGGGGTGAGGGGCGAGTGCGTGAGGTGGGGTGAGGGGCGAGGTGTGGGCAGCCAGGCGGGGCAGGTGGGACAGCCAGCCTGGCGCCAGGTATTGATTACACTACCACACCTTCCCCACTACCTGGACCGCCCTCTCCTTCAACCACTCTCAACACCCATCCTATATGTTAAATACAAGTCATTGTTCAGCAATTTGGGTTTAGGTTAACAGTTAACAGGTTAACGCAGTTGTGAATGAGGTATTCCAGCAAGCAACGTTGTGGCTGTTGCTTGTTTGTTGGGATATTATTTCTCACACCTCGGATTATTGACACGTTGAGAGAGCTTTATTGCATTAGTGTAGCCGAGGTCACCAGCTTCACCGAGGGTGGTATATTACCTGCAGTTGTCATTGGCTCTCAGAGGTCACGGCCTCTCCGTAGGGTGCAGTCGCACCTCCACAGATCTCCATCCAGTATCAGCTAATGATACTGGTAATGGCTCCAAAAGGCCACTACTTACGGGCTATTCATGCCCGTGCGACCTTTTGGGTGGCTTAATCTTCATCAATCAATCAATCATTGGCTCTTGTTGAAGAGCAAGCTGGGCCACTCCTCACCACACAGGTGTCGCTCCGCTCGCTGGTGTTCCCCACTTCTAAACTACGCCAGTATTTTTATTTTCACACTTTGTTTATCCGTGGATTGTACCTGGATGGTGGGTCTGGGAGTCTTCTACTTCCCAAGCCCGGCCCGAGACCAGGCTTGACTTGTGAACAGGCTGTCCAACAGGCTGGTCCTGTTCCTTGACGCGGCCCGCAGGCCCACATACCCACTACAGCCCGGTTGGTCCGGCACTTCTTGCAGAAAACTGTCTAGTTTTTTTCGTGGAGACTTCCAATTTTGTTCAGGTAATATTTCTTATACTTGCTGGGAGGATATTGAACAACCGTGGACCTTTGATGTTCACGTAGTGTTCTCTGATTGTGCCTATGGCACCCCTGCTCTTCACTGGTTGTATTCTGCATTTCTTTCCATATCGTTCACTCCAGTATGCTATTTTACTGTGCAAATTTGGGATCTGGCCCTCTAGTATTTTCCATGTATATATTATTATGTATCTTTCTCGTCTCCTTTCTAAGAGACTAGAAGAAAGCATTTTGAGAGCTTTGAGACAATCCCAATAGTCTGGGTGCT
Source organism: Procambarus clarkii (assembly GCF_040958095.1). Classification (NCBI taxonomy): domain Eukaryota; kingdom Metazoa; phylum Arthropoda; class Malacostraca; order Decapoda; family Cambaridae; genus Procambarus; species Procambarus clarkii. Next base: position 31,480,357 of record NC_091150.1, on the reverse strand, counting down.
TTATCGTGTCAATGCGTGCCATATATGTTCTCTATATTCCCTCTTTTTCAGCAGTCTCTCCCGCTTTGAAGGGAAAAGTGAGTATTTAGCAGTACTAAAGACAGGACAATGCCTGTCATTTGTATAGTATGAGCACTGTGATGGGATCCCTAGATTTGCAGGTTCTCATAATCCATCCTATCATTATACTAGCCGACTGTATTTGCTTGGTTATGCTCCCTTAACGTTATGTCGTCAGACATCATTATTCCCAGATCCTTTACATGTTGCTTTCCTATTATGAGCAAATTTGATTGTGTTTTGGTCCCTGTATTTTGTTCAAGATCTTCATTTTTACCACACCTGGAATTTATCACTGTTAAACATTTGTTATTTTCTGCTGCTCAATTAAAAACTTTATTAATAATAGTTTTTAATAATAATAGTAATTAATGTAGTTTTTAAATGTCTTCTACACAGGTAATAGTATAGAAGACTACACAAACTACACAAGTGTAACCTCCATTGTCATATTTATCAAATGCTTTTGTAAAGTCCGTGTTTACCACATCTGCGTTCTGGTTTTCTTCTAATGCGTCAGTGATTTTGTCACAGTGGTCGAGTAGCTGCGAAAGGCATGACCTTCCTGCTCTAAATCTATGTTGACCTCGGTTGTGGAGGTCATTTGTCTTCATAAAACTGGAAATCTGACGCCTGATCACACACTCAACATCTTTTTATTATATGGGACGTTAATGCGACTGATCTATAATACTTAGCCAATGCTTTGCTCCCTCTCTTGTGTATGGAATATCAATCGACTTGAGAATGATCCAGGACGGACCGAAACATCGTCGTCCCTTCACTTTCTAGTGTGTGGTCTGGTCATCAATATATCTGCTGATTTAAGTGCTTCTGGTATCTCCCCAGTGTTCAAGCTTTTTGTCCACACTTATTGCTTGTGCTACTGGCACTGCATTTCTTTATAAATATTAAATTCCAGGGCTGAGTGCATGGGTTGGCAAATACGGAGACTCACAGAGATTAGTGCTCTTAAGGATGTACAGTACTGTACTCTCCATTTGTAAATAGGGTTTTGGGTAGATCTGGCAGTGGTAGTCTTATTTTGTAGTTCATTGCCTGCTGGAATGTGTTCCGGTTGATCAAGTAGTGGTTGAGGGAATGCTCATTTCGTTGAGCATAATATTTTAATTTTCCTCCTCTAGATGTGTTGATCTCGGTCTCCCACAAGCGTCTTCCTCCCACCAAGGGCGCCTGGTGGCTGATTGGACAGCACTCAGGACTCGTAATCCTGGGGACCGGGGTTTGATCCCCGGCGATGGCAGAAAACAAATGGGCAGTTTCTTTCACCATGATGCCCCCTGTTACCTAGCAGTAAATAGGTACCTGGGAGTTAGACAGCTGCTACGGGCTGCTTCCTCTGTGTGTGTGTGTGTGTGTGTGTGTGTGTGTGTGTGGGGAAGGAGGGAAGGTCGTTGATTGACAGTTGAGAGGTGAGCCGAAAGAGCAGAGCTCTACCCCCCCCCCACAAGCACAACTAGGTGAATACATGATCAGCATAAGTCTTCATCGGTTATTCGCTCTCCAACACCCTTTCCCCCCCCCCTGGTGGTGGTGAGTGTACTGAAGGTGGCAGGTGGTGTGGGGCCTCTACCAGGTAGCTGGTGGTGGGGGGGGGCCTCTACCAGGCAGCTGGTGGGGAGCCTCTACCAGGCAGCTGGTGGGGGGCCTCTACCAGGCAGCTGGTGGGGGGGCCTCTACCAGGCAGCTGGTGGTGGATGATACAGAGTACTGTGTTCCTGCAGTCATTGTTGTTTTACGGGAACACGCACACCTCCCGTCACACTAGGAGTTGTGTGGCATACAACTGGCCATGAAGGTGTGTAAAGCGACCTACACCGGCCATGGAGGTGTGTAAAGCGACCTACACCGGCCATGAAGGTGTGTAAAGCGACCTACACCGGCCATGGAGGTGTGTAAAGCGACCTACACCGGCCAGGGAGGTGTGTAAAGCGACCTACACCGGCCATGGAGGTGTGTAAAGCGACCTACACCGGCCATGGAGGTGTGTAAAGCGACCTACACCGGCCAGGGAGGTGTGTAAAGCGACCTACACCGGCCATGGAGGTGTGTAAAGCGACCTACACCGGCCAGGGAGGTGTGTAAAGCGACCTACACGGACCAGGGAAGTATGCAGTGTGACATAGAACAGGCGAGGAAGGTATGCAGTGTGACACAAAACGGGCGAGGGCAACCTTGCAAAAATCACCAACACATACTGGGAATACACACAAGTGCAGATGGCTAATGTTGACCTTGACAGGAACTTTTGTTGGGAAGGCAAACCATCGTTGTTCCTGGTGGTGGCTTGCTCGTTGGTGGCCGCCCGCCTCGTTGTTCCTGGTGGTGGTGTGCTCGTTGGTGGCTGCTCGCTTGTAATGAATGTGGTGAGTGATAGGGGGAAAATAAGGGGAGAGATGAAAACTTTAACGTAGAAGAACTGTGCTGGAGGAGTTGGAGAGGAAAGCGGGAAGAAGTGAGGAGGCAAACTAAAAGTAGAAGGGAAAGAAATTAAGAAAGATAATTAATACGGGAAAGAAAAGACGCTAATAATAGAAGAAAAAGAATTGCTGTCACCAGCCATTTAACAATTTATAGACAAAAATCTTTCCAACTTGTTATCTACGAGAACATTAAAACTTCAATTGATGAAATTTAATAGGTAGAACGTCGGTTGTAGGAGAGGGGGTGGAGTGGGGTGGTGTCACGTTCCTAGGCCTCGTTCCCAACCACACCGGGCCTGGCGCCTGGGACAGAGTCCTGCCTGACAAGCCGAACTCAATGTCAGGGTGGATTCTCCCTATCTCTCTAAACTTGCGCGGGTATTTATCTGGGGCTAAGGAGCTAGGTCACGCCTACATGAGAGAGCACAATCTTTCTACAGAACAATGGACAGGCGGCGTACAGGCGTCTCGCTGCAATTATCAGCTTAGCATCTTTCGAGGAGTAACTGGTCACCATAAGACCTGACCTCTGGGTCATAGTGCGACCTTAGCACTCCGAGGTGCGAGTTTCCATTGTCTAGTGACAGACAGTCTGGCGTCGCCGTTTCCTGTCGAGCTACACCCCATTGCTCTAGTGCTCTCAGTAAATATATAAATAAAAAACATTTACGGTGATACACGCCCCTTTGTTTCCCATACCCATCTTGTGGGCGGTAGTGGAAAGGGTTACAGAGGCTCATTTATGTGCCTCTGTAACCCTTTCCACTACCGCCCACAAAATATGTGCATAATAAATGAACTAAACTAAAACTGGGTGGCGGCGGCGTGCTGGTTCGTGGCCGCACGCCTTGTTTCTGGTGGCTGCGTGCTGTTAAAGACGTGTTGGGTCTACGTGTATTGTAGGCTGTATGACCAAATGCTTTCCTTGGAGAAGTTAATCTTTGAATTATTGTTGTTCATACTTGTAGTGTTGTAAATACTTCTAGTAATACTATAATACTTATTGTAAATGCGCCAAAACTTGTGAAAGAATCACCAGTACCCAATGTAATTCTTGCATGTGTAAGTTTTTATTAGGCATTCATCGTTTTCTGATTTGTAAAGGGACTGGGTTTGCGAGAACGTACCTTTTTATACACCAACATTGGTGTGGAGCCCATTGTGCATTCATGTAGATATTAATTTAAAATAAACATTAAATATATTATCATTCCTCCTGTTGTTAAAATTTACCACTTCACAGTCATAGCTCGCTGAAACAAATAATTTAACATTTTTGCGGAAAGAAAGTAGACACAATAAACATTTGATTATTTACCTCTGATTCTTGCTGAATAGGCCACCACTGTCTGCCACTAGTTAGCTACGTTGTCCGAGCTGACAATGACCAAAGTGATTATGTGTGGCATTGTTAGTAATACATGTTTGTGTCGCTCAGGTGGCGAGGTGCGGTGCCACTGTAACCTGCCGAGGTGTGTCACTATGGGCTACATGTGCAAGAGCCTCCTGGGCGCCTGCTTCACGAGGAACACGCCCACACCCACTCACGCCTACACTCAGGCCCGTAAGGTCTACCACCGCTGGGCACCCATGCACGGCTGTGTCGAGTTCCTACCCATGTAAGTGTCACCTGTCTGTACCCCCTCCCCCCCTGTCTGTCTGTCTGTACTCGCCTAGTTGTGCTTGCCGGGGTTGAGCTCTGGCTCTTTGGTCCCACCTCTCAACTGTCAATCAACTTGTGTACAGATTCCTGAGCCTATTGGGCTCTGTCATATTTACATATGAAACTGTGTATGGAGTCAGCCTCCACCACATCACTGCCTAATGCATTCCATCTGTTAATTACTCTTGACACTGAAAAAGTTCTTTCTAACGTCCCTGTGGCTCATTTGAGTACTCTGTTTCCACCTGTGTCCCCTTGTTCGTGTACCACCCGTGTTAAACAGTTTATCTTTTATCTACCCTGTCTATTCCTCTGAGAATTTTTTAGGTAGTAATCATGTCTTCCCTTACTCTTCTGTCGTCCAGTGACGTGAGGTGCATTTCCCGCAGTCTCTTTCTTTCTATTTCGTGCTCTCTTTCTTTCTTTCTTTCTTTCTTTCTTTCTTTCTTTCTTTCTTTCTTTCTTTCTTTCTTTCTTTCTTTCTTTCTTTCTTTCTTTCTTTCTTTCTCCCTCCCTGCCCCCTCCCCAACGTGTATTAGAACGTAAGTTTACTGAATGAATGTTGTTAACTTTTACATGTGAACAATCAGTATAATAATACTGGTGGTTGTGTTGGCTCAGGGGTCGACATGTGGAGTGCGCCAGGAAGGGAGGAATAAAGAGTGTGGAGTCGCCTGGTTCTCCTACCCCCAGCACCGCTCCCCAGCCGGACCCCGACCTCACCTGCTGCAGCCAGGACATGTGCAACTACCGCGATATTGACGTTTACATCCAGGTGGATGGCAACTACGACAGCCAGACAGGTGAGAGACAGCAGACAGATCCCTCAGCCCACCTCCCGTCTAGGGAAGTTGAGTGGCGATACTCACTTGCGGAGATACATACTCTATATGCTATGCAACGAGTCATCATATTTGTCTTTTAGGAAATTGACTGGTGTTGATTCCCCATTCAATCACTATGGGCATGATTAATTGCACTTATTACGCCATCCAGCACTCAGATCGAACCATTTAAATTTGTTCTTTTCATTCTAAATACAAATACAGTATTGAATCTCAACCTTGGCAGTTTGAAAAATTATTTTTGTATTGTAAATTATCTTGGAATTGATAAAACGTGTTTAAAATACGGTATTGTCTTATTTGCCTGAGTTGTATATCAATGTTGCAGATATGAAGAGACGGGACTCTGAGATGATGGAGACACTATGGTTCAGAGCTGCAACTATAGCAGTTCCCATAGCAGGAGGCTTTATCCTGATTGTTTTAGTTCTCCTTGCTAGTAGAATGCTGGCTAAAGAAAATAAAAGACAAAGAATGGCACAGGTAAATATTAATTTAGTAATAAGATATGGGTAATTATTTTTATGATTTATTATATTTTGTATCTGCCAATGAAATATACCACAGTACATAATTTGTGACCTCAATTTAATGGATGCTATAACACATCTCTGTTGATGCTGGGTAAACGGGACACCACGAGCGTAGCTCTCATCCTGTAACTACACTTAGGTAATTACAGTATAATCACAGAATTCATGTTGTGGTAGGCATCTTTTCATATGGGTATGCCATAGCACTGTTGTAAGACACTAAACATTATTCCAGTCTAGAATGACCATCAGAAGAAACATTTGCTTAATCTTAACCCCCCACCAGTTCCCTTTCTCCCCCTCCCAAATGATACTTGGCCCTCACAGTGATCACCAAGCATTGCTCTGCTAACTTAATAGGCCCATCTGGCCATTACCCTCGACCTCCAGACAGTGGCAACATAACACATGTCAACAGAATCACAGGGAGTAGCTAACCTTGCATTTATCCTTGAAACTTTTGTTTCTGTGCAATAGGCTTTAGTGAATATTTCACACAGCATGATCACTCATTTTTTTGTCAGGATCTTTTACTTTTATTGGCACATTAGAATTACCTCCTCCGGGCAAAATGAGGTACAGACTGTTTGGTTGTTGTCATTCTCCACCCAAGTTTATCAACTACTTTTGCATTTTTTTTTTAACTTTACCTTGGTTAATAGTCAACCTGTTGCCTGACTGGGTGTGTATGCTTATCACTGCTGGCAAGCTTGATTCTTCACTTGTTTTCACCTTTTTAATTTGTTCAAGCAGTGGTTTGTTGTGTATTGTCTGATTTTCTGGCCGGTTTTCCTTAGTTTTGGGTAGTTCTTTGACCTCCAAACTCCTCTCAGCTCGTACTGCACAATGAAGCTACAAAGTGCCTACCAGAAAAAGTGCATTTAATCACATTCATTACGTGATTTCTGGCATAACAAGTACTGTATTCTGTTTCATTGAGGTTACATTGTATGTACTGTATTTAATTTTGAAATTTTCATGTAATGCATTGAAAACGTTATCATTAATGAATTCATCATATTTTTAATAACTTTTTTCACTAGGTTATAGGAGAGCGTTATCTGAAAGACCCCTTATATCCTGGGGGTGCTTCAGAGCCCATTCCTCATCATCCAATATATTACCATTCATCTATAACCAAGAATTCTTCCATGGCTCACATGAACTTCAGAGCCTCTTATGATGAGAAACCACCAAATTATAGATCTCCAGAGACAGCTATTTGTAATTTAGAAGAAATTAAGCCATTAAATACTGTTGCAAGCCAAGAAGAACCTTGGGATCAGAGGGATGCAGAGTCTCCGCTACCTTCATGAAGACTATGTTAAAAGAATGTACCTTGCAACCACCAAAGAAATCATTTTTTTGGGGCTGCAAGTTTATGAATACTGTATAGTAGTGGATACTTCACAAGAGTAGATGGTTATGCTTTGGAAAAAATGCTTGTGAGAGTACTGAAATGAAAGGTACTGTACTGTACAATACAAGCAGATTTTGCACTTATGAACTCGGTTGTTTATCAAGATTCACTTCAGCTGCACATCATATTTCCTCGGCTATATTCCTGATAAATGCTGCTTTGTTCAAAGTGGAATGCAGCCTTTAATCTGGAATTTACCTGTTCATATTTAAATATTCTTTGTGTACTATAAACAGAAATATAAATTAACAGAAAATGTGAAAGAGTCATTAATAATCAGTTGTTTTTGGAAGTCAGTATATGTATTAGCATGTCTACATACATATCAGCAGAGAACTTCCTCAGAGTTTTATATGAAAGACAAGTAATTTTGTATGAGCTTAGGTTCATGAGTGCTAGTGAAAAAAATACATCATTCTGTGATTTGTTGCTCAAAGGGGATTAAAAGGACAATATTTTAGAAATTAAGATAGAGCCAAGTAGCGTTTGGTTCATTATACTATACACAATACAGTACATCTCGATTAACTGGCAAATGGTGATCTTGTCGGTGTTCACTTTGACATACCAGACAATTTAACGTTATTTTAATACTGTGATTTCTACCCCATTAAAGCAAAAAAGCTTTCGATTGTTGAGTCATTTGTGTATATGCTACTGTACTTCTGTATCCTTGGTGCTCTCTTATGACCTGTAATGTTTAGTCATTTATAATCAAAGTAATACCATATTAGGCCAGAGTGTTGGTGCAATACCCACATGTGTAGTGATGTTAACATAAATTTAAGAAACCGATTATGTTCAGATGTAAAATAAAGAGGAATACTTGATGTTGATGAATATAGCGGATCATCATGCCTTACTTTTCACAAGTGAATCAACCGCTGTATAACCACTGCACTCTTATGTAATGTGAAGGATGTGTGGACTGTACAAAAATTTACATAATTCCATTGAATCATATGCTATTTGCTGTTTTAAGCAGTATTATTTTCAATCCTAGATGTGCTTTTTAAATGTCAGAAATTAAGTGCTTTGACTGTAATAATTTGAATAATTTTTACCATACAACCAAATTTATTTTTGCTTTGCTGTGAATACATAAAACAGTAGAATTGTACTTATTTTCTGGCTATTACATGTATATATTATAAAGGCATAAAGCCACATCTAGGAATACCCACAAATTACCTGGAATCATAGTCTGTGATATCTATTATTTGCTTTTTGCCATTATCTTTTATGGTATTCAAATGGTGCTTTGGATGAGAAGCTTTGATGTCTCAATGCCTTCCAGAAAATCTCAGGATTTCTGTTAAAATCTTCCAGAAAGTTAATTTTCATCTATTTAATTAAATCTTATTTTATTTGCATTAGACATCTACATTGCTAATTAGAGGCATTCAATTACAGTACTGTACTGTACATGGTTTGTATTTATAAACTCCGTTTGCCTTAAATTTAGCAGTTTGCAAAATTACTTGTACAGTGTATTCAGAACACAATACAAGATATATAAGCAGCAATATTAGGGTCTGTTTAAAAGCTTTATCAGGGGTTTTAGGTTGTTTAAACTCCTTGTAGATATCTTATTCCTTCCTTCCTGGTGAGGCATCCAGCGCAGTAATATATTGTGATCTTTAGGGCAGTGTTAATTGTTCAGTAATTCAAATGACAGTTTATTTTTCCAAGTAATACTGCATAATCCATCACAAGCTGCTGTTTGCTTTTATGAGTGACACGTGTACATTAGTTCCTAGTTTCTGCATTCCTAAAATTTTTGCACCAGGCTAATAAGAGAAACCCATATGTTTTACAATCTTATTTGCTATCCCTCATCTTAAAATTAACTAGAACACTGGTGCTTCTCCAAAACTCACCTTTTAGCAATATTAAATTCAGGAGCATGTGCAGTCTGCTGTGATGCAAATCTCATTGTGGGTTCAACAAAGATTGTGTAGGCCATAAAACGTACTCATTAAGTAAATGCAGTATATTTTATATGTAAAAAGGTGAGATCAATTAACAAATAATAATAAAATGATCAATTCCAAACCAGTATAATTTTTTACAACTACAAGTGAGTTTGTCAGTTCTCTGGTTCTGAAATTTTGGAGGATATAAGTTGTGGGGGTTAAACCACCTTCTATTCCACTTACTATTTATATCATGATGGCAAGGTATCTTACTTTCCTCAAGTTGCTTCATATTTGTTCATATGAATTAATAATAAACTATTAATGTGCTAGGTATTCAATAATTAATTTTGGAGGAATTTTATAGGCAGAACAAATATGCCTAATGTTATGACTGTGTTGTTTTGTAAAGGAAATCAAGTATTTATTACATATCTTAAGACTTTTATTTCACAAACCTATTTTTGGACATGATGCACATGTTCCAAGATTCTTCTCATTAATAAATGTGTATATATTATAATTATTAGCTATTATATTATTATTATTATTATTATTAGTGCACTGCTGAGAGATCCAAGAGTCAATTCCCATGGCAGGATAGAAGTGTCTGAGTAAATGTTCCTTTCACCTGATGCCTCTGCTCTCCTAGCAATAAATAGGTACTCAAAAATTAGGCAGCTGTTGTGGATTTGCATCCTGGGGAAGGTAAGTAGTTAGCCTAGGGGGACCTCATGGCAACTCTTTCTGAAATATTTTGGTACATATCTGTTCTCTAGCCATTTGTACCGATGGCTTTAAATCTGTAACTGTTGTGTGATTTTCCATTGCATTCAAACACAACATACAGTATAAGGGTATGTGCCCCTCCTCTGAAGCTTCTAGTTTTACCACTGAACAACAGTGGAACCTTGCTTTGTGGGATGGAGCATATTCATTCCATCTGTGATTTCTTTCAATCTGTCAAGGCCCTTGACCATCCCCAAACGACCAATATTTTATACAAAATTTTAATTTTAAACTCTTCCACTATTTTGAAAAGGCCTACAACTACTGTACAAAAATGCATAAACAGGTTTGCCTTAAGATATAAGGGGCATAACTGGCCGACCCCTCACAGTGTTCAAGAGAGAACTGGATAAGCACCTCCAAAGGATACCTGATCAACCAGGCTGTGACTCGTACGTCAGGCTGCGAGCAGCCGCGTCCAACAGCCTGGTTGATCAGTCCGGCAACCAGGAGGCCTGGTCGACGACCGGGCCGCGGGGACGCTAAGCCCCGGAAGCACCTCAAGGTAACCTCAAGGTAAGATAAATCCACACAAAACCATAATTGTATTAAAATACACTATTATTAATTTAAATGCTTTTAAACAAATATTAAAATGTTCTAGGACATTATTAACAAATTCGTAGTTGCCTCTAATACTGTAGTGTACATTTTCATCAATAATCCTAAGTGAAATACAATTTCTGAGTACTGTAGTTTATTGTAGTAGTAGTAGTACATTTTTAACAAGTATAACACTGTACATACCTGTCTAATAGAGTTCACAGATCAGAACAAAACTAAATTTATTAGTAAAATAATGTCACTTTGCACTAATATTTATATTTCTACTATATTACTCAACCTATATTACCTGTATTGCTCCTTATCTAAAATTGCATTATCCTGCTTAGTCGTGCAGCTCCGATGTAAATGTCCAGAATTTCAGGATGACTTAAAAAGTCTTCCTTTCTCAATATCCTTTTGAGTCACTTGTCCCTAAACAGAATTGTGGGTGAAACTGATGCCTTTTATATTACTGGTCTTGTCTTTTTACTCACTTATTGGTATTCCTCCTGATATTTGGACCTGAATATCCTGCAGTATTCCTGGCCTGATGCCTAATTTAGATAATTACTTCTACATTTTCTCATAGTTGGAAAGCAGCATGTAAAGGATCTGGGAATAACAATGTCTAATGACCTAATGTTTAGGGAGCATAACCAAGGAAATACTGTATAGCATCAGGCAGAAAAATGATAAGATGGATTACGAGAACCTTCAAATTCAGCATATGAGATCCTGGGAGATGGATTATTGGTGGTACTGGTCTTGTAATGGCAGTTAAAGCTGAAAGCTTTTACTGTACAGTATGTCAATTAACAGATGGTAGGAGACATCATAATGAGGAGCAGACATCAGTGTAGAAAGATGGAGCAAAACAGTGCCACCTTGGAGCTGGATGGTTGTGGAGAGATGAGAATCCTCCCAATATGGATGACAGGATAACCATGAGGAAGTTGACAGTAGAGACATCAAACAAATTCTTTATGCTGTGAGAGTAAAATCTAAGAAGGAATTCAGTGGGTGGGGTGATGGAGTATCTTTACACTTTAGCAGTCCGGCTTCTCTATGTGTTCCCCAATCATAAATGTTTCAGGCCACTCAGCTATGCAAAATATGTTGTCAATCATTTTACGTTTTCTAAGTTATTTGTTGAATTAAAACTACAGTATTGTATAAATTTGGTGTGAAAATGTTTGCAAATGAATTGTCTAGAAAATAGTTGCAAAAACAAGTGAATTTATAATAGATTTTGTTCCTTTCTGTGCATTCCCAAACTTAAACATAGTGGGCTTAGCAGATCCCAATCAGCGATGATGAAAACGTTAACAATTATTTTATATTCTCAGTTATTTACTAGATTATAACTACAAATTCGGTGTCGAAATGTTTGCAAATAAATTCTCTAGAGAACAGAATCAAAAACAAAAATGTATTTAAAATAGATTATGTGCTACAGCAAAGAATATACAAATGTTTATGAATAACAAATGAATGACATGTTTAGCATCACCAGAACATGAAAGTGTTAGAAAGGTAGGAAAATCTTGGTTACTGATGATTCTGATAAGATGTAAACAGGATAGTTTGTTTAAGGAATGCACACACAGTACATCATAAAATGATGGTGCATTTTCTTGGAACTGGGACAGGGAATAGGATGGATACTGTATCGGCTAATGAGAACAATCATATTGCTTGCCTCTTGGTTAGGTGAGGTTGAAGTAAGGAACCAATAAATTCAAGTTAGCACTTGACAAGTGTATAAAAAAGGAGGGGTTCCTATTATATGTGGAGTTTTGCCATGGTTCAGTGTACAGTATATGGCTGACTTGAAAGGCACTACAGGTATTTTGATAGTGCAATACCATTTATCAACAAGAATTTGAGTGCACATGAGGTAAGGACTGTATATAAAAAATAGGGTAGTGACTTGTGGACCCATTGGAAGCAGCAATTAGTACGACTTTAAACTGCTACAGACTAGAGGTCTTAAGAAGGTAGCAAAGAAATTATGGGGACAGGACATATAAGTGTAGATATGCATACATGGATTGCAAGAAATAAATACCTCCACCAGTGTTGGACCTATACTTACAAATGAAGGTTCATTCACAAAGGTACCACATGAAAGACTGGGCAGGAAATTACAGGCCCATGTAATAAATTATAAAATATTAGAATGGATAAAGCAACAGTTGAAGGAAAGAAAACAAAGGGTTGTGCTAAATGGAAACGAATCTGAATGGAGAAATTTGATATGTGGGGTGCCACAAGGATCCATTTTGGGACCTAATCTTTTTGTCATATACATCAACGACACAGACGAGAATACTGTATTACAAACCACATCAAATTTGCAGATGACACAAAGGTGTATGGTAAAGTTGGAAAGGGTAACAATATTGAAGCCCTTCAAAGAGATTTACATGAATTCCACAAATGGTCAGAAGACTGGCAAATACTCTTTAATATCGACAAATGCAAGACCCTGCACGTGAGGCATAACAACCCATGCCACGACTACCAAATAATAGCATTACGTTACAGCAGATTGAAGAAGAAATGGACCTTGGAGTCAAGATCCACCACTCATTAAAAGTTGCACAACAGGTGGGTGCAGCAGTCAGAAAAGCTAATCAATCAAGTGTACTTTTGGTTATAAGGAAAAGAAGGCAATGGTTTAACTGTATAAATCTCTGGTGCACCCCCATTGAGATTACTGTATCCAAGCATGGAGACCTCATTTTTATGACATAGCTGTTCTAGAGAAGGTACTACAGTACACCAGGCAACAAAACTCATTCCACAGCCGAGTTATCTCTCATATCAAGAACGCTTGAAGGCAACACTGCAAACCAGGCATGACAGGGCGGATCTCATTGAAACTTTTAAAATTCTGAACAAGTTACAGGATGTTGATCTGAATATTTTCTTCAGGTCAGATGTAACACAAACAAGAAGCAACAGTTTCAACCTCAACAAGCCAACAATGTAGGACTGAGAACAGGAGATGCTTTTTCACCCACAGTGTTATTAACCCATGGAACCACCTACCCGCCAAAGTCGTAACTGCTAAAACTGTGCTGAATTTCAAAATATACCTGGAAAAGATCATGAAGGTAAATGGGGAGGACCTTTGACAAGCTGCTGGCTTCCTGTCCTCATCGAGACCACTAGGGTTAGTGGCCCTCAGGTACATCAGGTAATCAAAGGACAATAAAGAAATTAGTGAAATCCTAAAAGAACATTAAATGGTAATGTTTAACCCTTAAACTGCACATGGCATACATATACGGCAGGATTTAATGGTACCATAAGTTAAATTTTTCAAACTTGCTAAAATGCTTTCCAATTATTTGTGCATAATCTACTAGCAAATCCTCCAACTGTGTCTAAATGATCACAAACATAACTTGAAAAATAAGAAAATAAAAAATAATTATAAAATTGAATATTAAAAACTTCAGATTTTCAAATTAGCTGCAAAAATATAAAATATCACTAATTATTCATTTGGTGTTATTATGCTCTCAGAATAGCATATGATTTTCATTTTCATAGATTTAGAACATAGGTTTTCAGTTTAGTTTACTGTAAATAAAAAATTGTCAATGTAGCATTTGAAATATGTGCCAAATTTAGACAACAAAATTTATACAGTATAACAAAATAGAGCATAATAACATACTCACTCATTATTATTGTGTTATTATGTATTACTCAGCAATGCTATAAAGGCACCAGCTGCATATCCACTTTGTGGACACTTCTTACTACTGTTCTTTGTGCGTCGAACTGGTGCTTACATCTCTTTATTACTGCATTATCATCAGTTCCAGTTAATATGAGCTGTTCTCCTTATCAATAAAACGTTCTTCTTTTTTCAAAAAAATTCGTCTAAAATCCATTTCTGAAAATATTGGGATGAAACTTTCACGACGCTGAAGCCAATAAGTTGGAGATTTAACATTAATATTAATTTTCACATAATTCAAATATTTTTTTTGCCCAGCCCCAGCTTATGTAAAACACAAGAACAAATCCACAAGTGCCGTGACGACGATTTGAACCTGCGTCCAAGAGCATCCCAGACGCTGCCTTAATCGACTGAGCTCAGTCGATTAAGGCAGCGCCTGGGATGCTCTCGGATGCAAGTTCAAATCCTCGTCACGGCCCTTGTGGATTTGTTCATTTGATACATCACACAATTGTGATTTCTGTGTGTTTTGTAAAACACCATTTACAGCCCAGGCTGTAGCAGCTTAAGGGTTAATAATATCAATAAACCACATGAAAGTTGAAGGTCTGAACAGCAGCTTTATGAATGCTATCCAACCCTTGACAATATAACTGATATAGCATATGCACAGCACACTTTGGAAGAGAAATTGACAACATGCCCATGCACTTAGCCCTGGGTTCTGACACCTGGAATTCAATATTTATATAGAAATTTAAAATATCAGTAGCACGAGTGGTCAGTGTTTCTGAGGTTCCTTAGTTTGAATCTATGGCCTTTTGTTCTTGAAGTTACAGGTTTCAAGAAGTCTTTTTTTTTTTGTCAGTACTGTACAGAGTGGCATATGTACCTGCACCACAGGAGAGAATAGTATAGTACTGGTACAGAGAAACAGGAGTCCCAAAGTCAGCCACTTTCCGTCACTGCCACTTTGTTGATGCACTGTCCATCAACTTAATGATCATTTTCCACTGGCATACTGCAGTTAGGGCTAGTTTTCTGTTTTGGATTAATCTCTAGTCATCATGTTCTTTTTTGTCTATTCTAGAATCTTCTAGTGATTTTAGGTGCAGAATCACTAGCAAAGGAAGGAAGGAAACTATCAGGAGAAAGTGACAAGCTATTATGACTATAGTACTTGGAAGAAATCAGGATAAGAAATTGGGATGGGGGAAAGGAATGGTGCCCAACCATTTGGTCAGTTGGGGATTTAACCACTAGGAGAATTCTGCTCCTAGTGAATTCAGAATCACTAGGAGATTCTGCTCCTAGTGTTCAGTATGCATGAGCATGTCCAGAGGCCTGGTAGTGCTCTCTCGCTTTATTGTACCAGAGCCTAATGCATTGGCAACTACTGAGGGGCCAACTCAGAAAAACTAAATTAAATTTAATTAAGATTTTATACAGTATTTTGTATAAATTTATTGTATAATGTCATTTGTCTTATACTTTCTCTATTTACTATCCTAAGGGCTTTTTACATATGCTTACTGACATTATTAAATAGGGGAAACCAATAAACAGGGACTGGCAAATCTAAGAACATTCACTAACCCAAGGCAAATAAATTTTTTGTATGCTGCTCATAATTTATGAAACAAAGTGAGCTAATATACAAGTCGGTTGTAGCCAAGGCCTATAAATTAAAATATGGACCAACCAGATTTATCCAGAACTGTGACTTCCAGAGAGCCAAATATGTTTGGTTGGAAAACCATGCTTCTCCTCTCCTAATTACTTAAATTTATGTTTATCTCAACAATTTTCTATTCCCAAAAATACCTTCTATTTACACAGAACTTTTCCTATATTTTTCAGAAAGACTGGTGTCAACCGATTTTTAACATTGGGAGTCGCTGATTCCTTTGCATACAACTTTCCAAAGATGCCGGTTCCATTCAAGCGAGCTTTCACTGTTTTGCAAAGCTCCCTAATTTATTGTGTTACAGAGAATATTATAATTATTATCATCACAATAATAATATTTCTACACACACTTGTTTTACTATCAGGACAAGTGTGTAGTAATTTGGGGGCAACAATTCATATAGTTTTCAAGATATCATTGAAGGTCACCCACACCCACACAAGGTGAGAAGGTGGAGGATTCTAAGACCGTCAGTAATTTAAAAGTGTTATATGACAAAGTGTGTTGGGAAGATGGGACACCATGAGCGTAGCTCTCATCCTGTAACTACACCTAGGTAATTACACCCAATTGTTAACATGGTTTTAAAATCTGTCACCATGGGCTCACCAAGAGCTACATGGTCCAATAACAAGACAGATATTTCACGTACCACTATACGTGAAAAGAGTGAAAACTATAAGGAATCCTTTTGGAGGATACATAATTATGGCTTTAAAAAGCAGAAAATGCAAATGTTCTCTTCTTGCAACAGGATTGTCAGTCAAAAATATCAAGCAATCTGACTCAAGGTGCAGAGAGAGCTTCTGCAGGTACAGACAATGTGTCTACAGTACCATGCTTTGTGCACTTTATGCTTGAAGGTTCAGACAAAACTACTGCAACAACCTCTTTCAAGCAATCTATGCTTGATGGTGCAGACTTTTCTTCTATAGCACTCTCTTTTGAGCAATCTATGCTTGGAAGTACACACAAAGCTTCTGCTGTAAACTCCTTAGAACAATTTGTGCTTAAAGGTGTACAATTTCCTTCTGCAGTAAGCATTGAACAATCTTTGCTAGGTGCAAGTAGAGCTTCTGAAGTAACCTCTGGTTTCCCATCAAAAGACTTACACCACTTCTTTAAAGTTTTAGGGTGTGGTAAAGCTGTATTTAAAGTTTTCCTAACAAAGTCATAGGCTCTGCTTGAACAATAGTATAGTGTCAATGCAAAACTTCGAAGTTCAGGTGGATACTCTTCTCGTGATGCTCCTTTTTCTGTTCTCTTTAATAGTTCTGCTGCTGTGCCTGATACAGTCAACTGTAAAAGATAGTTAACATAATATAAACCAAGATTCACATTAATGCGAGTTTCTTGTAATAATTGAATACTGTAAAAGAATTAAGAATAAAGTGACAGTCCTGAACTCCCAATAGTGATTTCATATAGAGAGAGGTTGCATGTCAGAACAGAAAATCACTCTTATGATCCTCTAATGCTCCCTATGCCCCCAGCCCGGCCAGCCGGCCAACCCCTATGAAGGAGGCCAGATTCTGGTTCTAGCGGCTTGCATGCCAAGAAAGTTACAGGAGCTCAGAATGTTGGGACAGCTCCAGGGAGCAACTGAGGGGCGAGCCCAGAAAATACATACCTTCAATATTTGACTCTTTAAAAAACTAAAAGAATATTGCAGTAAAGAATATTAAACTGGTGATTATTATTATCACCAGTTTATTTGTGTTTTTCATTCACATTAAGTTTTTATATAATAAAACGGTAAAATACAGTACAGTACCATGAAAGTTATAAACATTTGCTCTGTTTAATTTACATACCTGCAACATGTCTTCAGGTGCACCCACTGACTTCTTATTTAACAAGACTAATGATTTAAGAGTTTCAACCTTTTCCTTTAAACGACGATTCTTTTGAGTAAGGAATTTTAACTTTTTCTTTTGTTGCTGAACCTTTTTCATTGCAATAGTTAAACATTTTCTTGTTTCTGAATGTGATGACAGAACTTCTTCAGTAAAATCGCCTACATATCTGAAACGTTTACATCGTTTGTTTGGTGGTAATAGTGACACAGCTGTAGTTATTGGTATCGATGGTGATGGCAAGGCTACAGCTACTGGCACTGATGGTGGTGATTGGGGTGCAGCCATTGGAGTAGACTGTGGTGGCAGGGATGCAGTTATTGGTGTTAAAATTATTGACTCAACCTGAGGAGAGGTGTTGAGCATATTTCTGTAAAATAAAATATATAAACTAATTTTCCATTCAGTACAGAGTGCCACCTCATAAATCTAGATATAGCAGAAACCTTGGAAATTTAAAAAGTTATTGCTATTGGAAATACATTAAATTCTGAACATGTTTCCTTTTTTTGTAATGTGTACAGAAAATCCAGACCAATTCAGCCCTGTTTATACTCACCGATTACTTGCATATTTTTTTACTATTTTTTAGGCATTAAATATTAATTAGAAAATACAGTTTTTCCTATATTTTTTTACAATATTTGAACCAAATTAAAAATGATATAATTAATAATATTAATTCATTATATCGGGGGACAGGCAGCCAGAATGTGTCATACACTTAAGGCTTATATCGAGATCTCCCCCACCCTAAAGTCGAATTACTGACCATGCCCAGGATGCAACCCCACAACAAGCTGACTAACTCCTGAGTACCTATTTACTGCTAGGTGAACAGAGAAGGGCATTAGGTGATAGGAAATGTGCCCAACCATTTGTCCTGCCCGGGATTCGAACCCAGAATTCTCGATTGTGAGTCGAGAACAAACCTGACTGTGCTACTGGGGCCCTCAAATATATAATACAGAAGAATATGACATTTTTCTGAGGCTGACCCAATGCTGCTACACTCTGTAAACCTGTTCTAACCATACATGGTCACCTGTGCACTGGTGAGGAACCTCAGGAAAGGGGGGGGGGGGGTTCCTCCCAGAAAATGCAACAAAATATCAATAAAATATTTTATACATAACTTTTTAAATGATTTTGATATCAAAATATGCACAAAAGTATGTTCTATTCTTTGCCATACTAATAATAATAATAATAGACAAAAACTCAAAACTGTTTATATAAAATTGCTGAAAATACTAAACTGGATATACATGTACTGTAATGGTGCAATATTTTGGTGAAGCAAAGATGGGTTCAGTACAGCTCCATCCATACAAATGGGAATCCAGTGTATTGTAGTCACATTTAACACCTGAAAAAATTAACTTTCTGTACTCAGTTTTAGGTAAGAACTAAGAAGAAAATTTTGGTCAAAGTTCTGTGAGTAAAATGGTACCTGTTATCAACTGGTGATGCTGGATATGTGTGGTCTGCCAAAAAATGTATTCTTGATTGCTTATTATCTATTGGTGTAGCTGGCTGTACAATAGCTGCAACCATTGGTTCAGAAATTGCTGGCTCAACCAGAGAAGAGGTACTGGGAATATCACTGTAAAACAAAATATATAGTATACTGTAAACAAATTTTCCATTTAGTAGAGTATTGTACTGTAAGTACTAATACGTAGTGCTGTAATTACATTAACACTACTGCATGATATTATATATTCACAAGTTTTATAGATATAATACAGTATTATCCATGAACTATTCAGAGAATTATTGTTAAGTACAGAGGTTGATAATGGAACCTGTTATCAATTGGTGATGCTTGGGTGTGGTCTGCCAACAACTGTATTCTTGTCTTGTTATCAATTGGCATTACTGAAGTGTGATCTGCCAACAACTTTTTTCTTGGTAGTTTCATATCTACTGATAATGCTGAGGTGTAGTGTATCAGTAATTTTTTTCTCTGTGACATGGAATCTATTGGTGTTGCAGTGGTGTTGTCTGCTAACAATTTTGTTCTCGTTGGCCTGATATTTTTTAGTGATTCTGAGGTGTGGGATGTAAGCAATGTTTTTTTTTGTGGTTTGGTATCTACTGGTGATGCTGAGGTATGGGTTGGCAGCACTCTTTCTCTCTGTGGCCTTTGTAGCTTTGACCGATTGTGTAAGCGTGCTGGAAAGCTGAAAATAGTCGGCACTGCATTTTTTTTCAGCCAACGACCACCAAATTTTTCCTCATCAAAGCAGTCATTCTCAAAATGCTTTGAGCAAATCCTTGTGCTGGTGTTTGGAACAAACTTGTAGCGTCGCAAGGCATTAATCCACAATTTTCTTTGGTTTTCATCTTTAGGAAAACTGCAAGAAATGAAAAGAAAAATGTTAGTGAAGATTCAAACATGAGGCAAAGATCCTTGACAATCAATCATCCTGTATTATATATATTTTTTACTTTGATTTAAAACTAACATAGAAATTTTATCAAACCTAACCGAATCTAACCGAAATTGAGTGCCCAAATGAGTCATAGAGATGTTAGAAAGAATTTTTTCAGTGTCAGAGTAGTAGACAAATGGAATGCATTAGGCAGTGATGTGGTGGAGGCAGACTCCATACACAGTTTCAAATGTAGATATGATAGAGCCCAATAGGCTCAGGAATCTGTACACGGGTTGATTGACAGTTGAGGAGTGGGACCAAAGAGCCGAAGTTCAACCCCCCCAAGCACAACTAGATGAGTACATTGTATGCACATATATAGCAAGCTCTAAACGTTTAGAGCGTGCATTTGGGAACACCAAGCGCATAGGTTCGAATCCTGATCACAGCTCCTGTGGACTTTCTCAATACAGTAATTATAATATAATAATAATTTACATATACAAGAGTTCTTACATTCTTGTAAAGCCACTAGCACCCATAGCATTTCGGGCAGGTCCTTAATCCTAATTTTCCCCGGAATATGACCCGCCAAATTGGTTAACAACCAGGTACCCATTCACTGCTGGGTGAGCAGAGGCTACAGTTAAGGATTGGTGCCCAGTGAATCCTCCCCGGCCTGGATAAAAACCCAGGCCAAAGCGCTTGCGAGGCGATGAGCGAGTGTTTTACCATAGCGCGGGGACTAATGCTTTAAATACAAGTTGAAACAGCAGAAATTGCAACAGAACAGCAGATAGTAATTTAAATTAAATAAATAGATGGGATACAATTTTCTTTAAGTTTATACATGGCAAATATCAGCAGTTTTACTTAATCATTAATGTTTGATAATAGCAAGGTATAGGTTAAGGTTGGGAAAGTCAAGCCCAGCAGACCACGCTGCATTTCAATATGTATATATCTTGGACAACGTAAATTTGTAAGTCCTCACCTGTGAAAAGTGATAGAACCGCCTTTAACAAATCGTTCCTTGCAGCCATAAGAACAACACGACGTGACCATGTTGTTGTTGTTGTTGGTGGAGGGCTGGGGCAGCTACAGCACACATTTTTTTTTTTTTTTTTTTGTCACATCTCTCGCTTCTGCCGTTAAGGTCGTGTGAAGGGGAATAAAACTTGTAATACATCACCTGATGGCTGGAAAAACTACTGCACCTTACAGCAGATAATAATTTAAATTAAATAAATAGATGGGATACAATTTTCAATGTTATACATACAATGTTAGCAACTCGTCCTCAGGACCTTATGGTCTCATATTTTCCAGATACTGGAAATATTCAAAGTCTGCCTATGATAGTTACACAATGTACAGTTAATGTATGTTTATTTATTTATTTATTTATTTATTTATATACAAGAAGGTACATTGGGTTTATGAGAGTACAGAGACTTGAAGTTTTACATTCTTGTGAAGCTACTAGCACTATCACCAATTACTTCTTATTTTAGTATTAATTATTCCTTTAAGGCTTAATTATTTAGAGTTATTGTGTAGTCGACAGCGCTTTTAATCGCGGTTGAGAGCAAAATGATCTGTTTACTCAAATTTTAATGATATGGCGTTTATTAGCCAGCTTGTACTTATATACGAAAAATTTCATGTGCAGTATACAAAATTGTCTATGAACGAACTGTGCTAGTGTGTGTGTGTACCAAGCCAACGTTACTAAGTTATATACGATTCGATGCTGTTCGTACCAATAACAACAACAACAACATACGAATCCATCAATTCCTTTTGTATCCCCCATGTGCTGTAGCTTCTCCTAACCCAAAATATCATCATAAATACAAATACAAATTTTTATTCAGGTAAAGTACATACATTCTACATTCACACATTCTCGCACCATCAATAGCCAAACACAGAAAACAACCCAGTGTTCTCTGTTTGGAGGGGGACTCCTGCTGGGGTTCCCCATTAATCTGCCTGACTTTCTTTGACGCGAGGCCACGTTCTTACATTTGGCATCTTAGTGTCTAATGATATGTGTCTTCGATTCGCCTTTAGGATTTGGGATTACCCCTATACGGGTACGCCGGGGTGCATCCCATCCCACGATCGTCGTCGGGCCTAAGTCAACAACAACAACTAACAGCTGACGCCATAAACACAACATCCCGCTCTACAGTTCTGCAAGTCTTCCTCTAACATACGCCTCTGGTTAGTTACTGCGCCTCTATTTTTTTTTTTTTTGAGATATATACAAGAGTTGTTACATTCTTGTACAGCCACTAGTACGCGTAGCGTTTCGGGCAAGTCCTTAATCCTATGGTCCCTGGAATACGATCCCCTGCCGCGAAGAATCGTTGTTACAACCAAGTACTGTACACATTTTACTGTTGAGTTAAACAGAGGCTACAGTTAAGGATTTGCGCCCAGTAAATCCTCCCCGGCCAGGATACGAACCCATGACAAAGCGCTCGTTCGCGCTTATTGTTCCCATAAGGCTGTTAACAACACTTAACAGTTTCATTCAGCACATGGTCTTGAGAAGCTTATGTCCATGTAAAATCAGGATCCTACTACTGTACAGTTTAAGCTTTGATATCCCCATGGAAACTCTGTGGCGGGATAACTAAATGGGGCACCATATCTCCAATTGTTGATTATTTTCAATGTTTCCTTATGTCTCCATCTACCTTCACTTTCTAATATGTTTGTAGTTACTGAGGTAATCCTCATTCCATAAATTTGTGTTTCGTAATGTAGTACTGTATACGTGAAATGGAAACCAGCATATGAAATTATATTTCACAAATATTTTCTCTCTACAGCACTGTGAAGCAGGTGAGATGTCTGAAGACATGCATAAATATAGAAGAAAATTTCTCAGTAGGAACTAGCCATCAAGTATTGTTTAGATGAATTGTATTTGAATTCTCTAACAATACTTATTGTTTACTCGCTTTACTGGTCACTCAGTAGCAACCCGAAGTGTACTCCATTGGTACTCTGTGGCCACGCCCACAAATGTCAGGCACTTAAAACTATTTAGTCTACCAGGATAAGAAATCAGTAACTTGCTCCCTGAAAGAGATGAGAAGAGCATGTGGTATTCAGAAATCAACCCACTGAGTTCAATTTGAGCAAAAGGTAAAAAGAGTGAAGGGATGCCTGGCTGTTACCTGGATGACGTAGGCTGCTACCTGGCGGTGACTAGGAAAGTTGGGGGCAAGCATAGTTTGCCTATTCTAACTATTGGATGGGTTGGTTTGCATTCCAAATTTATTCTTTATGGGGATGATTGTCTTATAGAGATGTTGGTTGTTTTGTTGCGCTTTTTGACTTTGAGTGATTTAACTTGGAAGTGGATTCATCATCGCACCCAACATACTTACCTCATATCTTTGAGTGGGAAGATATTGGTCCTTGCTCCTGGTAGGTCAAGAGAGTCTTGGGTGCCTGATGTTTAGGAGTGGTCCTAGAGTGAGAGTGCAGTAAGCTCAGAGAGCTACTGAGATGCTACTTGCAATTGTCATTTCATTACTCTCTATACTATTTTTATAAATCTGTTTTCCCTCCAGATTGCAGCAATGACTCTTATACACAATGACAAACTATTGAACTTACTTGAGCGACTGAATATATCTGGAAGTCAAGTGTGTGAAGATGAACTTACATCCATCATAACTTATGTCATTGAAGCTTGTCGAGTGCCTCCTCTCCAGAACGTAGATCTGCCATATACTGAATTAGACTTTGAAGGTGTTGCAAATAATGCTGAAATTCAGCTAAATGTTGTTATACAAATAATTCAAAAGATATACTCTGTTAAAAAGCAAGGATACCATTTTAGTCATTTGTTCATAAGAAATGCTGTGGTCAATTGTTTTCTTGTTGCTTGTGAATTCAGTGATGAAAATTGGGAATGGGTCAATAAAAAAGCAGCGAGTGCATCTAAGAATGTTATGAACAAGTTGTGTGAAGTTTGCCAATGTAAATCTGTAAGAGAACTTCTAAATGGAGAATTTACTGACACTTCGGAAAGATCATATCAGAACAGTGGAACTTCTCTTGAAAATGAAAAAGAAATTAGTTACATAAAATTTATATTACAAGCATTTAGTGGAATATTCAACAAAAATAATTGGAAAACATATCCTTCCCTAAAGATGTCTTACTGGAAGATTCTTCAATATTTAAATGTAAGTAATTTTTCTCTACATATCTTATGTAGAGAAAATATTATTACAGTATTTTATAGTAATAAAATTATTATTATTATACATATTACAGGTATATCTATATAGAGTATGCATATTATTATATGTATAATTACATATATAATATTTTTTTTTTATATAGGGAAGGAGTACCACCTCTGGTGCAAGTGTAGGGACCCATAGCCTCGGAAAATAAAATAAAGAGTACAGTACTCAGAGAAGACCTTGTGGATCCTCACTGAACACTTTGATATTTTCTTCTACCACGCCTGACAGCTGGGTGGACAGCGCCTCGGATTCGTAGTCCTGAGGTTCCGGGTTCGATCCCCGGTGGAGGATCGAAATGGGACATGACAATTTCGTGTCCCACTTTTTCCCTGTGGTCAAGAAGATCTTGAAAGAGAGTTTTTTCAGAGGGGCCCTATCCTTATATGGATCTGGTTTGTTCGACCATTGCTTCATCATATCATGTGGTTGCCTTGTGATGGTATCTGTGTGTGTGTGTTTTGGTCTTTGTCCTTCAACTTGCTGTTTCTAATCTGGTATATGCTGGTATTTTGTATAAAAGCATGGTTGTTTAAGTTGCTTTGCAGTATAATGAAATTTAATTACGTAGCAGCAGACTTATCCCTCCAGGTGCTCTCAATGTTATGCGTATCCTTTTTAAGGAAAGCCCCCATTGCCTCAGAAAAGATTAGTTTAAGGCCCTGGCTCCCGGCAGGTCAGGATTGATCATGGAGGCCTGGTGCAAAGGCATTTCATTACATTCAACTCATGATTTTTACGAATGCTAAGAATATTTTTCTGTAAAAAGAAACAACCTCATCTTACATTATGACATTTTATGGTTACATAATTTTATATGCACTGTATTTTCAAAATAAACACAAAGGAAATCAAATAGTAAAAGTCACTCAAATTTTACACTATTATGAATTGCAAATACTGTATATAACCACCAAATTGTTTATGTATATGTATATTGCTCTCACAACTTTTCAGCAAAAGACATTGGGAGAGCAGTTGGCATACCTTCTACCTCCTGCACTTTTTATTGTCGATGACTGGGAACAGCGAAACAAAGTGTTGGGACTTAACTGTCTTCTTTACATAATAAGAAACACTGTGAGTATATTATTTTATGTTTACTACATTTGTAAATGTCTTTGTAGAGTACAATAGAACCTCCACATAGAGTATTCCTCTAAATGACAGTCTGATTTTCCTGCAGCATCTACCACCCAAGCAGAAAGAGGCATTTCATTTCATTCAACATTTTTTTTTTCTAGACTGGCTCAGAACTTCGATGGTATGGACGAGGAGCAGTAATATACGATGCTCTGAAACCAATACTTTATTCAAGGGAGGCTAAAGTACTTGAAATTTTATATCCAGCTATCACAGAAGTAGCATATATCTTGGAATCGGACCCATCAAATGCAGGGAAGCTGAAAAGTGTGAGTGTTCCATGTAAAATTATATTTATATATCTTAACTTTAATACTTTTTTCTGGGAGGATTCCCCTTGTGCTCCCTGAACCTACTATGTACTGGTATGGTCCTACTATGTACTGATATAGTCCTACTATGTACTGATATAGTCCTACTATGTACTGATATGGTACCATGTACTGTACTGTACTATGTCACATCAGCTGCAGAGTTTTATAGGCCTACCTGGGACTTGCACTAGAACCTGGCCTCCCCTCAAAGAGGTGCAGGGAGTGGGTGACATTTATTTTCACCACTCACTGGGAAAGGCAACCAAGAAGTCAGAAAGTCAAAATCACTACTGGCTTCAATATACTGACCCCTTGAGAGTCGCTGAAAGAACTCTCCCAACAATGTAAACAAATGATTGAATTCTCTCGAAAGTAGTACAAGCTTGTTTGCCCTCACCTTTCCCCCTTGTTTGTGGAGAGGTAGCCCACCACCAGCCATCATCCCAAAGCTCTGTTCTATAGCCTCTCTTTTTGTACTGGCTTCAGTGTTCTGCTTGTTCAGTTAAGTGATGGTGTTTGCCTTTAGTGACATTTCCTGTGCACTGCAGTGTAGAATTAGTCAAATTTTGAGTGTACTTGGAGTTGCATGTGTGCAGGGGTTACCTTCACTGTGTGTTCCCTAGTGCTGCCCTTGCATTACCAGTGTTATCTTCACTGGAGTGTTCAGGAGTCTCTTCCTTAGGGGAGGCCCATACTTGTGGTGGCTCTTGCCCAGGGTGAAGTCTGGTGTCTTGGGAAGTTCCTGTCTTCCCTCAGGTTGGGTGAAACTTTGGCTGGTGGGGTGGACTAGTAGTTCATACACTTCTCTCTAGAGTGCTGAGTTTGGCCTTCCAGCCACATTGCCCCAGGCTATCAGCTTATTTTTAGGTCTGGCATTGTAATTCCAGTGCCTAAATGTCCTGCTTGGGTTTCCCCCTTAGGCTTCAGAAATCCCGTGCGGGTTCAGTGGTCCAATGGATATTCACCCTGAACCTTCTGTCGCTTTGTGCGAGTTTGAGAGTTGCTCATCATCTGTGTTGCAAGGCAATGTTCATTCCTTCTGCTTCGACCGTGCTGCACCTTCGATCATAAGTCCTGTGGGGGGGGGGGGGGAGTTTGCTCTCCCTATGTGGCTCTTCTTTGTGGCCCTCTTGATTAGGTTAGGGTTTCCTAGGCAGCGAATGCTTTGCATATTGGGTTTTCTCAGTTGCAGCGATCCATGTTGTGTGCCTAGTTGAATGCCTCAAAGCGGCCCTGTTGGTGTTTTTGGACCAAGAGTTGGTGGTGTTGGTGTCCACACTTCCTCTTCCTTTCCCTTCTGAATTTGGCACAGAGACAATTGTCCTAGTCCTGCTGAGGCTTCTGGGATTTCCTTTCCTCATGCTCCTCCTTCCTTCGAAGCCTCTGCCTTGGACTGCTTTTCTGTCCCGGGTGGTGGGCGAGGACGCTTGCTCTATTTTGGGGGGGCCCTCTTCTGGAACTTCTGCGACTTTGCTGGGGGGTCAGATTTGAACCCTTAGATTCCTTTCAATTCTACGTGGTTCCTGGTTTCCTCTGAGGAGGGATCTTCCTTTGCATGGGGGAGGGGTTTTCATATCCTCTCTCCCTTTATTAGTATGATTTCGGTGTGGCTTTCCCCAGGATTTAGTTTCACATGCCTTTCTTTTCATCGGGATCATCCTTCAGCAGGTTTTCTTCCTCTCAGATCCCTCCTGCGGCGGCTCGGGAGGCTCTTTTTACGTATTTTTTGCACGACCCTTCCTCTTTTGAATTTGGGGTCTTCTTATTGGATGTGTTACAAGGTTTCAGTCTTCCAGGCTGGCAGACAATCCCCTTGTTCTTGCTTGGTGAGTTTTTTGTTGTACCTGCACACTTAAGTGGCATGAGGTGTTTACCATGGTGCAGGTGTTTATTTGGGGGCCTGTTTTTTGCAGCTCTCATTGATTGCCTCTTTGCTCCTGCTCTTTCTCAGGGCATAGGTCTCTTGCCGCTCCATGCTCAGGTTTCCCTGTTATCGAAATGCAGACGGGCACGAAGGTCAACTGCACTTAGGGCACCTGACCCTCATGCTTGTCTGCATTTGGGTTCCATCAGGCATTTCTTGGGCCTCCTTTAGCTGCATATTGATTGGCTCATTGAGGATGTGGGGATGCTTGATGGAGGGGCCATATACAGGGATCTTGGCCTACATACAACTTGGGAAGTGCATTGACTGCACTTCCCAAGTTGTATGCTACTGTGCTCCGGGAGGTGTTGGCCATGTTTACCACCTGACTCTCTGGTCGACAGATTGTGTTGGCCCATTCTTTGGATTCAGCATGGACCCTTACTTACCCTTATGTCCACCTACCTTTTTTTCCTCTTTCCTGAGGATGCTGTTGCACAGTTCTCTCTTCAGATGCTGAGGCTTGTCTGCCCATTTTGGACCTTCCCTGTTTTGGGGGTTCTGGGGTGAGCTGGGGTGTTACAAAGTTAATAATCCTGCTCCACACGCCCATCCAACTGGATTGGCAGCTTTACAGTCATATGCATTTATTGCCTACAGTAAGCAAACTTTGGATGTTTGGCTAAGATTTCTGAATTATGATTGAAGTACAGTGCAACTCTGATTCGGCAAACTATTTGGAACCGACCACAATTCGTTGGAGAGAGGGATTCGTTGCAAACAGAGATGCCTTCAGGAGGCATTTATGTAATGCTTTTTTGTTGTAATGCAAAACCTCCCGACTTTCTCCTCTCTCCCAACACCCTGAACCCTGAAACCAGCCACCCCAACACCTCCCATACCCTGCACCTCAGCCCCTGCTGTACGGGATTAATATGGTATGTCCCGATACCTGTCTGGTATCTGGCAAAATCTCTGGTATTCCAGATCTTTATCCGGATATGGTGAAGTTAGCAGAAACTTATCCAAACTTGATTTAGACTATGCCTGTCTTCAGTATCCAGAAAAATCTCTGGTTATCTGAATTGCTATTTGGATATGGAGAAGTTTTTGGCAAAAAAGTATATGGCTGCAATTTTTGCCAGTTAACACAAATACAGTACACTGATCTCTGATCCAAATATAGTATTTGGATCAGTGGGCTTCAGATAAGTGAGCTCATACAGTATGTATGGCTGTTTTGTTAACCATAGAATTTAAAACACAAAAATTATAGTGCTGTACTGTATATATGTATTCTTTGTCTTAAGTAGGACAAATTTTGTTAATGTTTGAAGTACCACTAGCTATTAATGCAGTTTAATTACTTTTACAGGAAAGTGCACACGATATTATTTTGCATCAATTGCTACGAGAGATGAGACATGAACAAAAGCTTGCACTACGCTCTGTTTATGCTGTTTCACTTCCAAGTATCTTGTCATCCATGGGTATTTTTGCCATCAGGTATGTTCTTTTGTAAAATCTATTTTTAAATGTGTTTTTCTGGAAAGGGCCAGAAAACAATTTCTTGGTATCTCTCCTGTGCTTACGTGCTGGTATAGCTAAGAGTTACGATTGCACCAGGCTTGAGAAACTCGCACAAACCTACGGGTGGTAACTAAAGGACTAAAGTCTGGTTCTCTATGTAAGATTGAAAACTCCTGTAGGTACATGTGGCTCTTACATGCTTTCCCAGACCATTAGTAAACAGATGCCATCTTTGAAAAAATGGACAACCCTTGTGGGGTGTGAGAGCTTAAGTACTAACACCCATGAGTAGTACATGCAGCTTGCTCCCACAGTATCACTTTAATGTGCAGACTATGAGTCACAATAACGTAGCTAAAGATATGTTGTTGTTGTTACTTAAGATTTAGTTACTCGGTACAAAAAGTTCCAAGTAACACGGGCTATGGTGAGCCTGTAGTGGACTGATCTGGCACAGGAGCAGGGCTGTTGATATAATGACCAAACCACACACCAGAAGATAAGGAGACGACGGCATTTCGGTCCGTCCTGGACCATTATCAATTTGATTCTGATGGGAGCAAGGGAACTGTGAGAGGAGGTAATTCCTAGAAAGAAAAGGCAAGGCGAAAAGGTAAGAACAAGAAGCAAAAAGGGATACGGAAGGGATGGGTGTAATACAGTAATAGGGTGATGGAATGAAGGGAACATAAGAATAAGGGGGCAAAGAAAAAAAGAAAAGAAAGGGGAGTAAGCTTGTGTCAGGTCAAGTTTGTTTAAAAGGTTAGAGCATTTGAGTATGCACTGTGAAAAGGAAGAGTCAACAGCAATAAAAAACCAGGACTAAGGTTCATGTTGGGTATGTTGTGTATAAAAGCCGATTCGACAAGACGGCATCTGTGAAAAGTAGAGGCAGGAAAGCCTCTTACTATTTCCAGGGGGAGGCCCACCCACCTGAGCCGGCCACCTGCTCACCAGTTCATTGACTGAAGCCAGCTTGGGCTGATGTCTACTCTGGCCTTGATTTTCTGTCAGGGTTTTACCCTCGTGGTTGTACCTGCTGTATGGTGATCAGGTGGCTTCTCTCATGGAGTCCCACCTATGGTCTTTTTCTCGGCAACAGTATGAAGTCTCTTGGCATTCTTTTCACCACTTCCTTTCTCTTCGTAGGTTGACTTCTGTTTCTGTTTGTGTTGTCTTTCTTTTCTTGGCTCTTTCAGGATTGACATCTTATGCTGAATACTGTCACCTCTTATCGTGCGACACTAGCGGAGCAGCTCCAGCTTGCGTTCGGGGTGAATGTTACAGTACTTTGACTTGGTTCAGTAAGCTTTCTCGTGCGTTTTTCCACCGCCAGTCTGCTCACATGCTGCCTGAGCTGTCCTGGTTTTTGGAGTAGGTGCTCTTTTTTTTTTTTCTCTTCTCCTCAGTTTGTTGTGGGCCCCTTTGGTCCAAGATTGTTTTCAAAACACTTTGTTTTTGTTGGCTTTAGCCTCTGTGGGGTTGGGTACCCATTCTCTCGTGAACGTTCCAGGCCCTCAGCGGTCTTGTGTGCCCTTGATTCATTGGTTGCAGCCAGTTGTCCTGTCTTCGTCGTGAGACACGCGGTGCTGCTGCCTTTCAGGTAAGTCCCTCTATTACTTATCTTTGGGTATCTAGCTTCAGGGAGCCAACAGGGTTCCCCACAGAAAACCAGCGTTGAATGTAATGAAACGCCATTTTTCTGGGTGAGCCCCGGAGGCTCCCTGGCACCCTCCCTCCCTTCGGTCGGCAGTTTTTCTTCCGTTTGCTCAGTCTCCAAACTGGTGAGCAAGTGGCCAGCTCGGTTGGGCAGGGCCTCCCTCTCCGGGTTGGGGGGGAGGACGGGAATGAGCGCCACGCCGGTTTAATGACAATTTGCTTGTTACCTTGTTTTTCTTGGGGAAAGTTCTTGGGCTCTGTTCAGTCTTGGGTTAAATTTTCTACTAGTTGTGGTCTGTTTTGGGGCACCTACCCGTCTGGGTGCCAGTTGTGGTCTGCCTCGGTCGATGGCAGACATGAAAACTCCACTCCAAAGAATGGAGTTTACATAGGCCATTGGTCCCTTTGCCTCCCTGAGGGGAACCAGATTTTGGCTCATGGTTCCCGGTAGGCAAACTCCATATGACTAAAGCCCCCAGATTAATATAGCTAATATCAGTCCGATAGCTCCAGAGAGCCTCCTGGGCTCACCCAGAAAATGGCATTTCATTACGTTCACCGCTAGTTTTATTGATCTAAGAATATAATATACATGTTACTAGATGTATGCAATATAGGTTTTATCATAGCGATAGTTCACACATTTAGCTATATAAATTCCTCAAATTACACACTACAGTATTGAATAATATTACTGCTAAAAACTAGATATAAAACTATTAAAAATATTTAAATAATTCACGTTAAAAAAAAATTGTGGAAGCCCCAGCCGTCAGGTGCTAAGCTGACCTTGGATTGTTGATAAAAGTTTATAAACTCTCAACAAACCATCTTAATGGTTTATTAGGGTGCACAGAAATGTAGATAATTATGTATAACATGTGGCCATCATCAGATGACCTCTGCACAAACCACTGTGGGAAGATACTGACGAGTAACCCAGAATTTTTTCTCATTACACTTAATGCTTTTTTCTAACATTGCGTATCACAATAAAAAGTTATACAAATGTAGTATTCCATTTACTTTTTACTGAGAAGGGTGGTACTGGCATAGTAAAAGCTTCATGCCAGCCTTTTCCATTAACATTTCCTTGGTGCCCTTAAATCTTATTGCGTCCCCCATTTTACGAAACACTGTCTTGAAGTACGTACAATTTCGGAAACAACAGATGGTTTCATGTCTTAATAGATATATGCTCTAACTTTTTCAGATGGTCTCAAACCTTGATGGATGTATGTTCTGACTATTTAGCAACTTGTGAGGGACTAGCAGCTTCAGACAGAATAAGCATTTTGAGGGTATGTGAAATCTGTTTCTTGGCTTTATTATATAGTGTCAGTTATATAAACAAATGACTTATTGATAGAACTTAATGTATTTTGATAAACTAAAAAAAAATCTTCATACTTGCATGTGAATCAGCACGCATACACTTCCTACCTATATAATGAAAAAAAATATGTTGGGATGTCCAGAAGGGAACTCCAATGGATAAATGAATTCCTGACAAATGGGAGGTAGAGTAGTAGGTAAGACAGAAAAAAAAAGGTTGGGAAGGGGAGAAATAGTACAGGTACTTGGAGTTATCCAGGGATGAATATTGTTTGTAAATGATGCAAAGCTTATGAGATTATTATAGATGAACAGCATTGCTAAAAGCTGCACAACTTGGAGATACTGTAAGTATAGTCTGAAAAGAAAGAAAAAGAGTTCAGCATTAATTAAAGCAAGATCCTGTATGAGGATGGGAGAAGATGAATGAAAGCATTTAGTGCCATATCTGTTGTGAAGGGAACAGCTATTAGTTCCAGAATATGAGGAATGCCTTGGAGGTGGAAATGATACCAATTCTGTCACCAGATGTTCAGAAATTGGAAAACAAGTGGCATGTGCAACATTTGCAAATGTTACATATGCCACTTTTGGAAAATATAATAATCTTCAAAAATCACTTGTATGATAATACTGTACTAGGGTAAGTATGTGATGACTGTTGGGAATCCACTCTCTCAATCACATAAAAATAGATAAAAGGGTTATGCAGATAGGCTGAAAGATCTACTTCTCAGTACTGTGTCAGAGAAATAAAGATGAAGGCAGGATGGTTAAAAATAAATGATGCTGGTATGATACTGTATTTAAAAGAATGGACAGAACTGATAAAGACAGGCTGTTTGAAAGGGATTGAACCAATCCAAGGAGACATGAGGGGTGGGACCAGAACACTGGAAAACAAAAGGGTTCTAATCAGAACATTAGGAGACAAAAAGGGAGTTTGAACTGAATGAAGGACACACATGAGGTGGGGTCAGGAAAATGTGATACACAAAGGGATGAAAGGACATGCAAAGGTTGGACCAGGATGGGGGGGACAATCAAAGGGTGGGATCAAGATGAAAAGACACTCGGAGCAGGTATCTCCGATGGAGCATAAAAAATGCACAGTGCTCCGTGTCCTTGGCTCATACCAAGGATCCTAGGTTCAGTCGCTAAGGCATGACAGAAACAGTTGGGCTTGTTTCATTCAAATGATGCCTGTGTTTACCTAGCAGTAAATTAGGCACCCAGGAGTTAGTCATTTGTTGTAGGCTGCACCCTGAGAAAGGTCAGTAATTGGTTTAGGATCACCTCAGTAAACCTAAGTACAGGCTTCCTCTCCATGGCAATGGAAATTCTCTGATCATCAAGCCCCTTCAACCTCATAGATAGAGTTAGATTCTAGTCTTGGCTTTCAATAGTTCATCATGTTATTGAGGGTTGGCATAATTCTTAAACTTGATTACACCAGTGCTTAGTCTATGGGAAGCCTGATGTACAAGTCACAGATTGATCAACCCGGCTGTGACTTGTATGTCGGGCTACAAGCAGCCACATTGAGTAGCCTGGTTGACCAGACCACCACCCAGGAGGCTTGGTCAGAGACTGGGATGTTGAGCCTCGGAATCATTGACAGGTATACGACAGATAAGTTACAGAGGGGGGCTTCCCAGAAACATCCAGAAATGTTAATATTTATGAACATAAGTATGTAAGCCATATCAGTGACATTAACAACACTTGTCGCTTGTAGAAACCAGGACCAACACCTTATAAACTCTAAGACTCTTCAGCTCATAGATTGCAAAACATTTCATAAGTCACCCCACACCTTCACCTCACCGTATTTTTCTTCTATAAACAGCTATCCCCTGTGTACCTGTTAGATATGATAGTCTTACAAATATAACACCAGTTTTGTGTTTCCATACTTACAGGTATGTAGAGTATTAACATAAAATTGTTTTAAATTGAAAGAGCTGTACATTAACTAATCTTTCTATAGGCTCTTCAAGTATATGTACAAAAGTGTTGGCCTCAAGTTCACACTGATGCATCGT
This sequence comes from Procambarus clarkii, assembly GCF_040958095.1. NCBI lineage: Eukaryota > Metazoa > Arthropoda > Malacostraca > Decapoda > Cambaridae > Procambarus > Procambarus clarkii. The sequence goes on along the minus strand of NC_091150.1, from coordinate 31,446,350 downwards.
CCATGGTGCAGATGGTTGTGCGCTTGTTGTATGATGTAACTGCTGAGGATTCAGACTACAGGCCTCAGGTAAATGTAAAATTTAAATATATTTTTCTGTGGGGAGCCCCATCAGCCCCCTGAAATTATCCCACTGATATAGTGCTATCCTATTTGGGGTCATCAGTCACAGAGTTCTTGTGTGCCTATCGGGGAACAGAGGCACGGGGAGGCTCTGTTGGCCTCATGAACACTTTACATTTAAAGTTTATCATCTTGCCATCGACCAGGGAACCACCCAGAAAGATAGGCGAATCAAAACAGACTACTACCTGGCTGAAAAATGTGATCTACGCCCTAAAAATATAAAAAAAAAGGTCCATCACAAAGAAAACAAACAATCAAAACTTTGTCCAACTAACCTCCCGCTCGTTAGCTCCACCCTCCCCTCTGCAGGGGGGAGGGGAAGACAGCCCAGGTGAGCCACGCTGGTTAGTTCTTGACTGATGTGTGTTGTGTCCGTTAGCTGTTTTGCGCCACCAAGTGTTCTGTGTTGGTGGATGCACTATGGGATGATCCGGTTTCCCTGGATCCTTGTTTCAGGGCTTGTCTCTTTCAGGACACCCGCAGTGTCATAAAGTCTAGCCAGCCTGTGGTCTACGCCTGTGCCCATGATGTTAGGAAGTATGCCGCTCTCTTGGCTGTATTTATGAATACTGTGTGACTTGGGATGATATTCGGCACTGGGGTTTCGAAGGTCTAACAGGGTCTTAGCCGCCAGGTATCTGGTGAATGTCTCTGGCCCTATGTGGCCTTGTGTTGCCTTGGGGCATCTGTCACTGCCGATGGTCTCGTCTTCGGAGTGATATCTGCGGTGCTGCTGCCTCCCTGGTAGGTCCCATTTTTTCTTCTCTGTGGGTAGATAGCTTCAGGGAGCAGACGGGGCTTCCCACAGAAAACCAACGTTGAATGTATTGAAACGCCAATTTCTGGATGAGCCCCGGAGGATTCCAGACACCCTCCCTCCCAGTCGGTGGCTTTCATCATTAGAGAACTGGCCGGTGGCGGCCCAGTTCATCTGGGCCAGCTCCCTCTACCTCATGTGAGGGTCGGTTGGAGATAACGAGTGGGGGGGGGGGGAACTTTTGCTAGTTTATTTTTTTTGTGGGGGGGGGGGGGGGGGGGGAAAGAGTTCTTTTGATGTTTTGAGAGCATGGGTTGCATTTTTCAACCAGGCAGTAGTCTATTTTGATTTGCCTACCTTTCTGGGTGCTTCCCTGGTCGATGGCAAGATGATAAACTTTAAATGTAAAGGGCTCATGAGCCATTGCTCCCTGCGCCTCTGAGGGGAGGGAGGAACAGATTCTGACTCTGGTACCTGGTAGGCATAAAAGAACTCTGTGACTGATAATCCCAAGTAATGTGGCACTTAATCAGTATGCTAGCTTCAGGGAGTCTCCAGGGCTCACCCAGAAACTGGCGTTTCATTACATTCAATACTGGTATTTTTTATGGAAATCTATCCCCAGCTCTTTATTGCTTTCTAAGACAAGATACTACTGTCTCCTAGATAGGATCTGGAGCAGAATGGAAGACCTGTGAAGAGTGTATTTAGAGCAGTGATTGTGTGTGTGTGTGTTTGAAGTGGCAATTTAGTGTGAACAATGCATGGTGTATGGTAAAGGACAAAGCTGGGTGAAAATAATTTATAAGATGGGAGTGAATGTATTTGTTTTAGCTGACAATTTGTTTTAGTATATGACAATTCATGAGGAACACTGTATACCTGGTCGTACGAATGGTGAGGTTCTGCTGTGAATGTCTCCTGGAGTGTGGTGGTGCTCGTTTGTCAATGATGTTATATGCGTACTGTAGTGTGAATGCTATGCAGTATTGCAATGGATGGAAATGCTAATTTACTTTGTAATACTGTATTTGCAACCTTCTTTCAATTCATCTTTTTTATCTGGGCTAATGCTTTCCTACCCCATGAATAGTAGGAAAGAGAGTAATGATGAATGAATGAATGAAATAAATGTGTTATTAATTACTAGGTGGTGCATTCTAGTATTAAAGAAAGTTTTATTAGTGTTATGATTATATTAGTTAAATGCAAAACTAATTTATTTAGAAATATTATTTTAATCTGTTTATATTGTTATTTTTTTAATCTGCTCTTTCAGATTGTCTGCGATATCACAAAAGAAGCTGAATTATTAATTAATCTATTGAATTCAGCTGCTCCCAAGACTATGCAAGAATTGTGTCGGGGATTGCAGGATATCTCAGTTCATGCTCAGTGTCAGCTAATTCTCAAGAGGATATTCAATATCTCATCCAATAAGTGAACATGGATTGGGGCAACAAGAAGATATAATAAATTATCCCAAGATTTCTAATTTATAATCATTTTGACAACCTAAAAATGTGTTTATTGTTAACTGTTTCACTGTGGTACTCCATTTTGACTCAAATCTTTCCTTGAGGCTAAATGTTCCAAGATGTCTTATTTTCTACGTCTAATTGGTGAAAAAATAAAAAGCCTTAGAGGTTATTTTATAATAAAAACTGTACAGTGAAACCCCCAAAATCCAGACCTTGAAACAGGATTTTACAACATTTCTGGGCAAGCCCTGGTGGCTCCCTAAAGCTACTCTCACTGATCGTATGCCAACTACTAGGTCGCTCACCCACAGAGTTCTATATAGTCTACTGTGGACAAGGAGCCAGAACCTGGCTCACTCACAGAGGCGCTGGGAGCAGTGGCTTTATTTAGAGACTACTTTTGGTCGGTCTCAAACCCATTGTTGATGTGACAATGTGCATTTTTGTAACTAGCTCATAAAAACTGTAACTTAGCTAAATGAATTTTGGGGTTCAATCCCTGAGCTCATTATGTGCCTCTGTAACACTTTCCACTACCGCCCACAGGATGGGTATGGAGTGCATAATAAATGGACTAAACTAACTAGTAGTTGTATTTATTATGCCACCACCAGGGAAGGCTCCCAGAAATTCAGCAAAACAAAAGACCACTGCTGGCTTTAGAAATGACTGAATCCTCTAGAACCGCCAGAAGAACTCCTCCCAACCATGTAAACAAGCAAACGAAAAGGTTTGAAAATAGTGTTAGCTCGTTCGCCCCATTTGTTTTGTGGGAGGGGGAGGGCAACTTGTGGTCAGCCTGCAACACCACCCTCAATTCTATGGCAGATGTGAGAACTCCCCAACAACCTGGAGAGAGGACGTCAGGGAGCCATAGGGGCTCGCCCAGAAATTGGCATTTCATTACATTCAACGCTCAGTGTCTGGGGTGTAGACCCTTTGTGGCTCCCTGAAGCTATCTAGCCACAGAGTGAGGAACAGTGGGCACTCACCAGGGAGGTCATTCCCATTTAGCACAACCTATTGTTTGTTTTTGTTTTAACCATTTTTTATCCATTCTAGTATTCTATCTGTTATTCCTTTCCGGCTTCCTGTCCTTATCAAGGTCACTATTGTGTTAGTGGCCCCTCAGGTAAATTCCATTTACCTGTAATTTTGTTGCTAATCTGTCATGTGCTATATTATTAAAGGTTTTAGCAAAATCCATGTTTACTACATCCACCATAAGTCCTTTGCCTGAGTAGCTGGTTACCTTTCCCAAAAGTGTGAGCAGTGACCTCAGTGAGCACAAAACATAAAAGTGTCATGTGGCCTAGTGTCTCTTCGTCCTGTTCCACTGCCGGCTTCCTGTCCTCATAGAGGCCTCTAGTGTTAGTGGCCCTCGGGTAAAGAGATTGTTTTACCTGGTGCATTAAATTAAATGTAAATTAGGCGAAACTGCAAACTGTGTTTGCTAGGAAGAGCAGATAAGTTTCCTGGTCATGTTCTCATGGAGGAAGAGGGCCTCGGCTCATGGCCAGGTCAGTTTATGCCCTCAGCGTAGCATAATAGAGGACTAGTGAAATATGCAGCCATAATGAGTCTCCTTCGTCCCTCCCAAAAATTTGAGCATTGCTACACCTTCATTTTCTTCATTAATCAATCTACTGCAAGGCAATACTGTATTATTAATTTGGTAGTTGACCTGGGTTGTTTTGCCCCACGTGCAAGGTTTTGCATTTTTCGATATTAAAAAGCATTTACCAGTTCTTACCACTTGTGCAGTTCATGTAGATCTTTTTGTAAGGCTTCAATAAAATTTTCACTTCCCACTTTACCATAAATCTTAAGTGTCATCTGCAAATTTGACAATGTGGTTTATATCATCTGTCATTTATGAGATATATACTGTATGACAAAATAATGTATATGAACAAAAATGATGTACTGTATATGACAAAAAAGGTTGGCCCGAAAATGAACCCCTGTGGTATCCTACTCACCAAATTTCTCCCAAGCTCTTTACCCGTGGCCTCACTCAGCTCTCTGCTCTGCTCCAAGTTTCATCTCAACTTCTACGACACGTCACTACAATACCAACAAACTGACTGCTGTAACTTAGACTATACTGTACTAAATAAATATACAAAACCACTGAACGCTTTGTGTCTAATCAACCAAATATGCACACGTAAGTTTACCCGAGTTAACCTAAGAGCCACTAATACTAGTGGCTTCTGTGACATAAATCTGAAAGACTAAAAGTGGCTATTCTGGCTGGTGCTAAGCCAATCACATAAAATAAATAAAAGTAAAATAAAGTAAATAAGACTGCTTTTGACCTCCTGACGGTGTGAGAGCTGCTGGTAAATTCCAAAAGAATGAAAAAGTTAAACATTTAATATAACAAAAATGACTAATAACAAATAAAACAAACCCCTTATCCACTTGGCAATCCACAATATAAAATGTAAAAATAAAAAAATGTGACAATTACGTTAAGGGCAAAAACAGGTGCAATACAAGGTACAAAAGCTGTTCGCATTTACTGTCTTCTGGGGAGGCGACAGTATATTTTACTACTTTGAGAGCACGAAGTGTATTCTGAAGACTGGCCTTGTTGTTGTTATTGATTCAGCTACTTGGAACAAGTTCCAAGTAGCACGGGCTATGGTGAGCCCGTAACTTACCTGGCACAGGAGCGGGGCAAGTAGCACGGGCTATGGTGAACCCGTAGTGGACTTACCTGGCACAGGAGCGGGGCAAGTAGCACGGGCTATGGTGAACCCGTAGTGGACTTACCTGGCACAGGAGCTGTGCCGGAGACTGGCCGGTGGTGAGCTGCTTATATAGGCAGGCCAGGCTTAGTGTAGATGGCACTGATGTGCTGGCAACTATCGCCGGCAGTCTCAAACAAGCAGTCAAGGGCTGGTCGACCGGTGAGTGGCGCTGGGCTATGGTCCAGACAGGTGTCTAGACACAGGCTTGTTTTGTGCGTTCGATCATGTTTGTGGGCATTCGGGTGTGTAGTGAACTGAACCCTCTAGCTCGTTTAGCAGAGCAAAATTGTTATTTGCTTAGCTAAACGAACTAGAGGGTTCAGTTCCTGAACCGATTATATGCCTCTGTAATCCTTTACACCACCGCCCACGGGATGGGTATGGGGTGCATAATAAAGAAAGAAATAATAATGGTGTATACGCTGGCGGGCGGCGTTCTTACCCAGGCCGGATTAACTTCATTTAATTTGTATATTCCTGTTAAGTAGAAGATTTTAACTTAATAACATTGTATTGTGGTTTTAATATTGAGCAATTATAATATACGAAACGTACAAATTTTATGTTCGAAATAGTACAAAAAAAAAATATGTGTGCGATCTGATCTATGTACCAAGTGTCTTGTATGCAGGTGAACAGAGGCATCAGGTGAAATGAAACGTCTCCTCCCCACCTCCCGGGAAAATCTATGATAACGACGTTTATATCGTCGATATGATATGACAGAACACTATATCTGTGATTGCCCTGTTATAAGTGACTTCAGACCAAATGGTATGTATGACGCCCCACATATACCTCTTTGAGCTCTGTAATTACGTCATACACTCAGGAATATTGGAAGATATTCTTGTGCTGTTTCCAGTGTTTGCTAGTGGAGGCTAATAGGATAATAAGGCTAACAGCCTTACATTTCATTTTGTTGTTGTTGTTTTAAGATTCGCTACTTGGAACAAAAAGTTCCAAGTAGCACGGGCTATGGTGACCCCGTACATCTCATGTTCTCCCCTAGGCAAACTTAATTTGTTTTTGTATTGAGGCTGCTAGTGGCTTTGCAAGAATGTAAAAATAACAATCTTATGTAATCTCACCAACCCATTGTACCTTGTGAATAAATTATTATTATTATTATTACCCTTAAATAAATTAAATATAACAATTAATAAATTATAAATGAACGCTAAAAAGAGGGGAACGTTATGGACGAAACGACGAACGTGCCTACACAAATATTCGAAAGGCGCGCCACAGCCCGGCTGGAGCGGCTGGAACAGCTGACCGGGGCACCCCACTCAGGTGATCAATATAAACAACAGCTGGGCATGGGGACAGGGAGCCACTCAGTCTTTTTACGCTCAACCCAGACATGTTTTCACATAACATCAGCACTAGACACGTCCCTTTAACTTTCAGAAGGCTATTTATAGATGGGCGGCGCATGGAGAGATCTGCTACGTTGTTTACTGCTGCAGGACCCACAGTGCTCGAGTGGAGTGCCAGACGCCCCTCGGGGCTCGCCACCATGACTGACAGGTTGGTCGCATCACAAACTTCTAGTTGCACGTCAAGGACAAACAAATATAACCAAAGAACCTTGTAAGGCAAAGAGAATTTACTCAGAATTTTGATTAATTATTTTTTGTTGATTATATTGAAAGGAAAACATTAAGAAAATCTAGGGAACAATGTTTCATCCTCCTGAATGATTAAGATGCAGAAAAGGTTTTCTGTTATGAGGGAGAAGTAACTGGCAAGTCAGCCAGTGACCTTGATTAACCTAATCTAATAGAATGAGCTGCAAAAATAGAACCCATGAGCACCACACCAGAAATAAATATATCTTTCATATCCCCAGAGTCAGGCTAAATCTGTGCAAACACTCCTGGCAAATAAATGGACCCAATCTTTGCAACTCACTCTCTGATGAATTAACAAATTGTCCAACCCATGCCCTGTTCAAAAATAAAACCTAAAAGTACCTAATTACATCCTCATAGTTTCCCACTCTGTGCTTCAAACTCACACTGTATCTTGTACTACCCTATTTCCCCAATATTAGTATGTAAGACTAATTAAGAACTTCATCTTTACCAGTGTAATCACCTCTGTCAATTTATATTGTTGATATATAACCTTGCTACAATGTACTTTTGCACCTTACCTGATATGTTAGACTAAGGGCTTACCCGAAACACTGTCCGTGTTAGTGGCTTTGCAAGAATGTAAAAATATCACTAATGTAATCTCGCCAACCCATTGTACCTTCTTGTAAATAAAATATTATTATTATTATTATTATTATTATTATTATTATTATTATTACTATTATTATTATTATAGCCAAGGGTAAGCCTGTCCACAGATCACGCAAGTTACTAGCCCGAATGATACTTATCCTGACTACTCATTTGATGTGTAGGCTGTATCTATTATGCTTTACTCTAGGATACATTGTTCCATAAAGTATTACAATAAAAGTAAAATTATCTAAATGAAACATGATTTGCTAGTCTTATGCTAGGGTATATTATACTGCATAAAGAATTCTTCAGGCATGATAAAGTTGTGCACTTGCTCTGATGTGGGCTACTAGAGAACACTGTGTCGCCACACAATAACAAAACTTGGTAGTAGTAATTGTTTATGCTTGCATTACATCCTAATTCTTTGTATGAGGTTCTGCTACTTTCAGTGAATTATATTTTCCTGTATCATAGTCAATTCATGTTTACAGTCACTGTCCTCCAGCATTCCAATTTTTTCTGGTTCCCCACCTAATTCTTTTCATTTCATATTTTGTTTAAACTAGTTTCCACATTTAACACTTATACTTTCCACATGGTTTCCAATCACAGAATATACTTGGAATAGTCTCTATATCAGTATTGAGTACTTGTTTACATCTTTTTAGAGAATGTCATTCTCCCCATTGTAATTATACACACTTCACATGTGCAGCAGAGCTACTGAACTTGCGGGAGTTTTAATAGAGGCTTCCCTACCAAGGTTCCTTCCTTACATTAGCTCCATTTATACCCAAGAAAAGTATGGGGCTGAAATAGAAGTGCCACAGCCAACAGGTTAAAAATATTTTGAATTACAATACAGGTGTTTATATTGTGAAATATGCCAACATTGGCTATGAGACCTGGGTAGTTTCGTCGATTACCTGTGATATAAAAATAAATTTGTGCACAGTATTCATTTATCATTTGTATTTTGTTCATATGTAATTTACATACAGGATATTTTAAGTAAATTTATGTCAGTAGATACAGTATATGAATCTCTTCTTTTTTCCTTAGGGCCAGTGCATCATCCCCAATCCCCATTGTACGTCGAGGAATTACTCTTGCTCCAATATCCTTAGGTTCCTACACCACATCAAATAATGAGCGTCCATTTACTCCATCACCTATGCCCTCGCCTCCATCATCTCCTCCAGCCCTCAGTTCTCCATCAGGTTTCTTACAAGCCACCAAAGATGCTATGGAACGAGCAGTTTCTAAGCGTGGTTCAAAAGCCAGTGTTCTTGTCATTGATGTAAGTACAGGACAGTCACATTACCGGGTATATGTTTTATTGAGTCTATCATGTTTAAAGTAAGGCCCTGTACCCTAGAATCTAACCATAAAAATTCAGTCACTCCAAGCACTCTTGGTATCACAGGTGACTGCTAACAGTGTTTTGTGTTAACTACAGGTTCCAGTTAAACTGCTTGGCCAAACCCCTACCAACTACCACCAGGTGGTAGCACCATTCATGCCACCTTAGATTCACTGAACTGGGACAACTCACATTCTCCCTGAGTTGTTCACCAATTAGTTGGCAGGCTAAGACTTGATTTCAGTAAAATTAAACTTGTTTACATCTGTGAAATTTAGTTTTAAATGCACTATACTGTATACCATATAATATATATACTATACTATATACCATATAATATATATGGTATATAGTGTTTCTATATCTATATTATAGAATTTAATCCATTCCCGGGGATTAGATCAGAAAGAAATATTGCAGGAACAACCGTGGACATCTTCAAGAGAAAACTAGATTGTTTTCTTCAAGGAGTGCCGGACCAACCAGGCTGTGGTGGGTATGTGGGCCTGCGGGCCGCTCCAAGCAACAGCCTGGTGGACCAAACCGTCTCAAGTCAAGCCTGGCCTCGGGCCGGGCTTGGGGAGTAGAAAAACTCCCAGAACCCCATCAAACAGGTATCAAGCAGGTTGTCTGTAGTGAGACATCACATTGTCTCACTATGAATGATCTCTTGTTTTTCCTCTATTGTTATGCTCACAACTGTTTTCTTAGGTTGAACATTACCACTGACTTTCTTGGAACCCATGGCATGATATTCAAGTGCATGATAAGAACTTTTATAAATAGTTAGTGAATGGTAAAACTTTTATGTTCAGAAACCAAAAAAGCACAAAAACAATGAAATTCTTCACAAAGAATTCAAGTATAATCATCACTATGCTGGAGACACTGGTAAACTGAAGCGCCACATGCTCGATGGACCCATACATATATAAACAAACTCTGAAAACCGAGGTAAACAATGAATACTGAATCAAATTTTGCTGTTTTTGGTAATATGTCCTGGGCTGACATTCGGGCATGGGGCTTTTGGAGGTTGAACATGTGTAACCTTGGGTCGCAGGTTGCAGCCAGTTGTCTCGACTTCGAGTTGAGGAGCAAGTAGTACGTACCCTCCTGGGTACGTCCCTCTTTTCCTTTACCTTTGGTTAGGAAGCTCTGGGGAGCTGAAAGGGCTCTCCACAGAAAACCAGCGTTGAATGTAATGAAACGCCATTTTCTGGGTGAGACCCGGAGGCTCCCGACACCCTCCCTCCCTTTGGTCGGTGGTTTTCTTCCGTTTGTCTTCCTTTCACACCTGACACACATGGCAGTAGTGAGGTAGACAGTAGTCGGTAGTAAATCACCCTCCTTACCAGAGATAAGGAGGGTGATTTATTTGAGAAATTTGTTTGTGTCTGTGAAGACAAGTGGCTGGCAGATGAGTATGGCATTGGTACAACAGTAGTAAGAGTAGACAGAAAAATATTGTAATCCAAGTACAGTATTAGGATTTGGACGACGCTGTTTATCTGTGATTTATTAAGATTCATGCCCTGGAGGTAACTGCTCATGGCTCAGTTAAAGCCTGTAGGTGAAAGAATGGCATGAAGCATGGGTACTGAAGGCCAGTTCAGGATGGGTGAAGTAGTTTAACAGACAGCATGACATAATACAGTACTATAATGGCATTTGCTGCCTCTAGGTTACTCAGACCAGCCTCTGCTACAAAAACTTCTGAAAGTAATCAAATTTGTGTAATACGTACTGTACATTTTATCATACTTAATATTTTTGTGCACAAAATCACTGTTTATATATTATTTGTGTCTAAATACTGTATACAGAAACATGTATCTTTACTATAAGAAAAATATGGAAGATTTGGTGATATTAAAAAATATCAGTTATGTATTAAAAAAATCTACACTTTTATTGTAAATCTCTTGTCAGACCTAGAACAATATGATCTAGATTTTGGAGGTCCCACTGTACGTTCAGGACTTTTGTATACCTTTTTCCATGTTCAAAGTGGGATAGTGCATGCTAACTCTGGTGTAAACATTAAGGTAACCAAGCATTTCCTATCATGCTTTGAGAACTTGATAGGAACTCTTGGAATTTTACTACCTTACCTTGAGGTTACCTTGAGGTGATTCCGGGGCTTAGCGACCCCCGAGGCCCGGTCGTCAACCTGGCCTTCTCGTTGCTGGACTGGTCAATCAGGCTGTTGGACACGGCTGCTCGCAACCTGACATCTGAGTCACAGCCTGGTTGATCAGGTATCCTTTGGAGGTGTTTTTCAAGTTCTCTCTTGAACACTGTGTGAGGTCAGCCAGTTATGCCCCTTATGTGTAGTGGAAGCGTGTTGAACAGCCTCGGTCCTCTGATGTTGATAGAGTTCTCTCTAAGAGTACCTGTTGCACCTCTGCTTTTCAATGGGGGTATTCTGCACATCCTGCCATGCCTTCTGGTCTCATGTGATGTTATTTCTGTGTGCAGGTTTGGGACCAGCCCCTCTATTATTTTCCACGTGTAAATTATTATGTATCTTTCCCGCCTGTGCTCAAGAGAATACAGATTTAGGCTCTTTAGTTACTAAATGTTAACCAAACCACACTAGAAAGTGAAGGGACAATGACGCTTCGTTCCGTCCTGGACCATTCTCAAGTCGATTTTCCTACATTATTTTTGTTTATGGTGTTATAAAAGTCAAACAGTATTTAAATATTTAATATGTGAAAACAGTCCATTCACCTGGGCTCTAGGAGACTCGAATCGTGAACCCCACACTTGTGAGGAGAAGGCTCTATTGGGATCTTTTTATGTGAAAACGGCATTATTTTACCATAACATAATTTGTAATCACTGCAGGAGGACATGCGAGATATGTGTTACTACTACTCTCAACTTGGCACAGATGAAAAGTCAGACTTTTTGATTCACATGGCCACTGCACTATCTACCAATCATCAAGCTGTTCAAGAACTTATCCAGCAGAAACCAGAGGTAGGTTATACTAATCTTCTATAGTAGGCATGGAGAATCTATAGCACCCCCAGTGCTGGAACTGGATTCTTCTGCTTGTATTATATTGTATACAGCTTGTGATAATTATGGATCTAAGTGAATGTCAGGCACTCAACCCTTTGTGTTTGTAATAATTTTAAATTTGTGTGGCTGTTTTTTGTGTTTCATATTTTAATTTGAAAGCTCATTCAATAGTTCCAGTAGTGTATCTAGTGAGGGAACAAGGGGAACAACCACTCTTCCCTGAGCAAATTTCTCAAAAGTGGTGCCTTGTCAAGAATTGTTAAACTCGTCACTCACTTGCATGATAAAAGTCAAATTTTTAGCAGACTCATACTTGGACGTCTTTGACAGTCAAAATGAAATCATACACAGAGTTTCTTTCATTCAAAAACATATACAAAGAAATAATGAGTACTGTGTGACAAAATCAAGTGTCAAGAAACTGTCCATCAACAATATACAGTACTTTATGATTGCTAATGATGTGTGTTCCATTTATCCCAACCTGTTCATATTGTTCCACAATTTTCTGACCTTACCAATAACTAGTGCACTTGCAGAACAATCCTTTAGTTGGCTGAAACACCTTTACCATGTTGTTTACCATGTGATTAGTCATGATGGATATCCCAGCTAGTTCAGAGCCGAACTTTAATTCTTGTAGATTTCCAAGATGTAATTCGGTATGGTCATTCGTGTTGCTTCTGTAATTCTGCCTTGTTTTATTACTTAGTTTCCAGGAATAGATAAATGTTGTTCTTTTCCCTTTCCTCTGATGTCCTAGGGGGATGTACTTAACTGTCAACTTCTTTGCTCCACCCTACTGCCATCTGGAACTTGTTGCATAAGAACATCATTGTGGGATACCCCTCACTCCAGGTGGTGTCTCATTTCTTCCCTGTTCTCAAGCAAAATGTACCATCTTACTTCATTCTGTACCTGATTGCCCTCAATACTTGTATCCAACATTCTGGATGACCATCATATCCCAGGTTTGCCAAATGGTGTCAAACAGTTCTTGGCTCATTTCCATGCCTATTAGCATGTTCCCCTTCAACCGAGGTTCAGGAATTAGCTGAGGCACTTTTTCTATAAATTTTTGGGACTGTCATTTGGTTTAAACTTGGTACCTAGGATCTTTATCAGGAGTACTTGGGTAGTTCTCTGACCCCCACTTTGTCTTCTTGAGATTTGGGTTCTGTCCTACCTTGATGGCTGACTGGTTTGGGCTCCCATTCATTCAACTTGTCTGCTATTCAGGAATCCGGTTATTTTCCATTTGGCTTGCTCGTCATCCAGGTCAAGTGGTTGGAGTCCTAGTTAGCACTTATGTTCTGCCTTGGTTAGGTTGACACACTCTACAAGATCCTAGTAGATCCTAGACTAGATCTTAGTCCTGGCAATTGGTAGGTCAGTGTGGGGGGTCTTGGAGGACTGGTGCATTCTTTAGGCTTAACAGTCCCAGCCTGTAAGCACAGGAGCTGCTTGGTGCCCAACTGAAATGGATGGTTCATTACATTCAATATTTGATTTTCTGGGGTAGCCCATTGTGACTCCCTTAAGCTATACGCCGAGATGGTACTATATACTAGGTCGCATCACCCGTAGAGTTCTGTAGGCCTACCAGGTACCAGAACCTGGGCCCCTCACAGAGGCACCTCACAAGGGAAGGCAACCTGAAAGTCACCAGGGTCTGAGCTCTTGGTTCTGTAACTAATGTAGTGCATACTGGGTCGCCTCTCTTGCTGGCTCCAGTATTCTGCCTGTTTAGCTAAGTGGTATGATGTTTGCTATTGGTGACATTTCCTGTATACTGTGGTGTAACATTAGCCAAGTTTTAAGGGTGCTTGGAACTGCATGTGCTCAGGGTTCCCTTCCCTGTTTTCTCCCTTGCACTGCTCTTGCATTGGCAGAGTTATTTCCTCAGGAATGTTTTGGAGTCATGCCCTTAGAGGTCATTCTCATTTGTGATGGCCCTTGCCCAGGGTGAGTCAGGAGCTTTGGGGCTTCCCTGTCTTTACCCAGGTCGGGTGCAACTTTGGATTGCAAGGCAAACTGGTGGTTTGTCACGTTTGTTCAACATCCTCCCAGCGAGTATAAGAAATATTGCTGGAACACCCATGTACATCTTCAAGAGAAAACTACAGTAGATAGTTTTCTTCAAGGAGTGCCAGACCAACCGGGCTGTGGTGGATATGTGGGCCTGCAGGCCACTCCAAGCAACAGCTTACTGGACCAAGCTCTCTCTCAAGTCATGCCTGGCCTCGGCCGGGCTTGGGGAGTAGAAGAACTTCCAGAACCCCATCAAGCAGGTGTACTTCTCTCAGTGCACCGAGGTCAGCCTTCATAGCCACATAACCCAGGCTGTGTCGACTTGCATTTAGGTCCAGTATAGTGTCTCCAGTGCTTGGGTGTCCTGCTTGGTTTACCCTTTAGGCCCTGGAAATCCTCTGTTGATTCGGTGGTCATATGAATTTTTCCCCTGAACCTGTGCACTGTGAGAGTTTGTAGGTGGCTTGTCTGTGCCATGTGGCAACAATCATTCCTTCTGCCCCCACCGTACTGCCTGTTGGGTCAATGACACCTTTGAACCCTGTGGAGTTTGCTCTTCCCGTGTGGCTCTTCTTTCTGACCTTCCTGATGAGGTTAGGGCTTACCAGGCCACAACCACTTTGCATGTTCATTTTTCTAGATTGTAGTAGTCTAGGTTGTGTGTCCAAATGGATGCCATGGAGCTGCCACATTTGGTGTTTAGGGACACAGAATTGGAGGTGTTGGTGAACTCGACCTTGGCTCTGCATGTAATTGCATGTGCCATTGGCCAGCTGTTTGGCTGAGCTGATAAAGTGATTGGCAAAACAATAAGATGAATAATGTTACCTTCACTCTGGTCAAATGAATAGTAGTAGCAGTGACCTCTTTTGAGAAGTAGGCAAATCAGAACTAAATCCCTGATAACTTCTCGTAACACCACCTTGGTAACTCTTGCAGGGGGGGGGGTCTTCTTACAGAGTTCCTAAGGACCTTTGTGACAAAGTCATTTAAGAAGAAATACATTACACTATCCCTAGATAACTATGACAAATGGAGGTTCAAACTTGTATCTGCTGAATTGCTCTGTAGTTTCCCCACACTGAACAACTATGATACTGTATGGTCATACAGTAGTTAATTAATGTGACAATTTTTCCACCAGGAACAAAATAATTATAACTTAAAAGCAAATAATATTGTCTTTATGTTGTACTGTAGTTAATTATGGTATATTTTGTGCAGGCTGATATGAGTGATGGAGAAATAGATGCCCAAATTCTGAGGTGGGAGGACCGCTTACGTATCGCTGTTCAGCCACCCCATCACTGGGTTTTTTCACAAATATCTCGGCTCTCTGGAGGGGTCAAGTTTCTAGTGGACATGCGTCAGGATTTACTAGTAAGTTACAAACAAAAACTTAGTGTAAAGACTTACTATGAAGATAATGTTGAAATAATCTTGTTTGTAAAGTACAGTGTTCCCTCAGAAATTGGATATCATTCCAGACCCAATCTGGATTTGGGTGAAATCTAGATTTCTGAAAAACTTCCAAAAAATACAAAACTTTAATTTATTCACTTAATTTTTTGTAGCACAGACTGGTTTTCAAATCCTAGAAACAGCCATAGGAGGTTATAACCAATATGTAATCAGAGAAAAATGATGATTATTGCTGCTTACAGTTCACCAGTAAATAACACATGGCCACAGGAAGAACCATACAACAAAAGAGATCTTAAAATGATCTTGCAGATGATAATGCTTTGGCTTTGATTTTCTTTACCACATGCAATTGTGTTTTTTTACAACCTGCCCAACATGTTCATAGCATAATATTTCACAGCCTGGTTGTGAAATGCATTGTACTTCCCTTGTTCCACCAGAAATACATTTCTGAGGCGTTTAGATTCCTCTATGAATCTTCTATTTTTGGGTTGCTGTCCCTCTGGATAGTGCATGGGGCATGACCACCACTGTATGGCCATTCATGAGGAGTTAATCTAGTTAGCTGTATGTTTGTGTGTGTGTTGTGCTTGGCACTAAATTGTGCAGTGTTTATTCCTAGTACTTTTCTAGGGGTTGTATTTGGGGAATGTTAAGTGACTCTTCTGTGGCTTCTTATCCCTCAATTCAGAATAGTTGTATGTAGTTCATTTAAATTTATTCTTGCATTAGAATAAATGTCATTTAACTTGTAAGTGTTCCAACTATTAATCATTTTAGGAATAAATGTACGAATCCCCCCCCCCCTCCCTTCCCCATGCAACCCTTTGACCCTCTGTGTGGTCCTAGATCCTAGGGTACAGGAGCTAGGGTACAGATCCTTCATCTGTACCCCTAGCTCCTGGAGGTATGTGCCTGAAGTACTTGTTGAGCCATTCTCATGTATTTTGCAAAGGGAGAGTTTGTTTTGTTTTAACATTTTAAGCATCCCTTGTCGCATAGTATATTGAGCTTTCTCGTTATTAATGATAATTTTTTTCTTCCAGAGCACATTATTTTCCAGGACTTCAGATCCATCCTATTCTGCAGCTCTCAAGACTTTGGACTCCACACTTCGAGACCTTCTCTCCCTTTGGTTTACAGTTGGGCTCTTAAATGTTCAACGCATTACTTGGGAATCGCCATGCAATATGCTACAAAAGGTTAATAAAGGTTCTATATGAATTTCTACATATGTACTACAGGTTTTTGTTATCTATTTGTAATTATAGGAAAAATTAGGCTCATGCACTCGGTCATAAATATTTTATAAATTCCTAAAGTAATTTATTAGGATAATCAGACAAAGATATATATACAGCACATTGTGACTGGGAGATTGGTGGTGGCTGAGGGAAGGGAGGCATTACATCATGCTACATACACATGTGGGATGATAATATTGAACAAGGGAACAAAATGGAGTACAC
Source organism: Procambarus clarkii (assembly GCF_040958095.1). Classification (NCBI taxonomy): domain Eukaryota; kingdom Metazoa; phylum Arthropoda; class Malacostraca; order Decapoda; family Cambaridae; genus Procambarus; species Procambarus clarkii. The sequence goes on along the minus strand of NC_091150.1, from coordinate 31,429,664 downwards.
CCCACCCTTCTTCATATTTAGGCATTGAAGTTCAGATCAGGGTTGCCAGCTGTATATATCTAGCATTCTTGTTTATCTGGCTGCATGCCTAACTGCTTGCCTGCTTAACTGGCTTACTGTTTGACCTGGCGTGCTCTGCCTGTCTAGCTTCACCTCATGAAACCTATTTGCCTATCTGCCATCCTGTTTTGCCAAGCTTGCTGTGCTTGTCTAGCCAGCAGGTCAGTTGCCCTGTTATCTCTCCAGGCTTGCCTGCCAGCCTACATGTCCTGAAAGAGGTGTTCCATTAGACTCGATGCACATTTTTTGAGGGATGTAAAATGTTAAAAGAAAGCAAAAATTTCCACCTAGATCCCACATTATTTCATGTTCATCTCTGTTATATTTCTCCCTCCCCTCTGCCCGAATTGCTATGCATGTTAGTGGTTTTACAAGAATGTAAAAACATCAATGTGTACTCTCATAAACCCATTGTTCCTTCTTGTACATATATAATAAATAAAACTAAATAAACCATCTACAATTGCCACACCCACCAGTAAGGAATGGAGGGCTGGGAAGTTCACCGAAGTTGTCTAGATACAGTATATGAATTTGTTATTTTGTAAATAAAAAATTCCTCATGAGGTTAGTGTGAGGAATGATACGAGATAAAGTGAGAAAGTGAGGAGGAAGGAGGGAGGGAGGGAGGAAGGAAGGAATGGGAACAGGGAAGGTAGAGCACATCCTCAGGTCTCAAAGTACAGTACTTTCTAAGACATTCATTAAAGTACAAATAGGTATAAATACAGTATATAGTATGTATGAGGTATATATGTGGCCATCGTATTTACTTTACCTTCATTCATTCTCCTTTGTGTCGTCATTAAACCGTGTTGAAATACTAAAAATTTGTGCATGGTGTTTATTCCCCAGGTATCAGAATATGAAGCTGTTCATCCTGTCCGCAACTGGACTGATTTAAAGCGTCGTGTGGGCCCTTATCGCAGATGTTTTATTTTCACACACTCAGTGTATGCCTAAGGAACCCCTTGTAGTACTACACATCTTCCTTACAAATGAAATATCTAAATCCATGGCCAAAATTCTGCAGAATTCAAGGGCATCTTCAATAGGTAGGTTTTAATATTATCAAAATTTCATGGCTTCTTATTCTACTTATACTGTATTTTCTTTGATTTACAATATTATATACAAATTTGTATTACATACATACATATTTATTCTGTGAGGTACAGTATTATTTACTAAATTTGTTTTGAGCAGTTTTGAAGCATATACAGAAATGGCTTACTATTGTCATGAACAGAAAGCCTGTTTGAGTTATTATGGACACCCTGGGCCAACTATTATCCTTGCATAGAATGCAACTGCACAACAGTTGTCTAACTCCAGGGTGCCTATTTACCTATAGGTGAACAGAATCATTAGGTGAAAGGATGTGTTGTCCAAATTCATTTTTTCTGCCATTAAAATTGAACTCGGGACCTTTTGGCTGCAGCTTAGGAACGGTACTGCAAATCATTAATTAAGTACATTGGGGTAAAGACAGTTTACCTTGCTAAACTCATATTTTCCGATGGACATTTGAATGGAGTTACTAAAACACTATACAGTATACAATATTGTTTTGGTAATAATATTGTTAACAAATATTAACCCTTTCTTTAACTGCGCAGCACATCATATGATGTGTTCAGTGACTTGCAGTAACTTGCGCTCCACATCATATGATGTATTGGAGTACTACGCAAGATTTAAACGGCCCGCAGATACACGGGGTTCACCACACCTTCATCAGGGCTCTTGTAAACAGACGCCTTTTAAAAAAAAATCGTGGGCCAAATTCCCGGGTGTGAGTGGCCTCAGTATTGAGTGAGCTACCAAGCCTGACACGCAGCATGAGCTCACAGCACTGCTGTTCAGCTTGTGACCACAGCATTGCCTAAAAATGCCATAATATACATGTTCTTGCTATTATTTAGCGATGATATTATTACAGAAGACCCCTGACTGTGATAAAAATGACCAGGATTCTTATAATAGCAGGATTGTTGTGATAATTAGCGCTGTAGTGGGAGGAGTAATCTTGGTGGGACGGGAGGTAGCACTGTCTGCTGACTCTGTGACTACCTTTTACTGTCTGGACTCACTATACTGTACCAGCTTAGTTGTTCGCTATGGTAAACAAAACATGTAGATACTTATATATAATGTCTGTATATAGTGAATAAAAGCAAAAACAGTATTGTGGGAGGAGAATTTGGGTGAGTCAGGTGAGGTGAGGGAGGGAGGAAGTAGCAGCCAGTGGCGGGCATGCCACTGCCACTCAGCATGCCAACTTAGTGGTTCGTTATGGTGAACATGAATGTAGATACTTATACATAACGTCTGTATATAGTGAATAAAAGCAAAAACAGTATGGTGGGAGGAGAATGTAGGTGAGTGAGGAGTTGAGGGAGTGAGTGGCAGCGAGTGGCTGGCTGGTGTGTGGCGGTCACTCCTCATAGCTTTTTGACTCATAATAGCACCTTAGTGATTCGTTATGGTGAACAAAACATGCAGATACTTATATATAACCTGTGTATATAGTGTAATAACCGACAAAGTATTTGTTCACTGCTTGATGAACATAATAATTGAATCAACAATATGCACACCATATTTTTGAGTACAGCGATGATTCACTCATTTTATTATATACTATAAATATATCACACTACACACTATTGAATAATATTACAGCAAAAAAACTATGAAAAATCAATCAGGGACATTGAAATAATTAGGTAATTATCTCTTTGTGGCCACTCCTGCCTGACAGCTGGCGAGCAACAGACCATCTGGGACGCACGCTGAGTCAGCGGCTGTTTTTTTTTTTTTGTGAGTTTTTTCCCGAGATGCCTAAAACAATCGCGAGGACATGCATTCTGACTGTTTTCCCTTGTGTGTGATGACCCCGCCGCCTGGACCTCGACCAGGCCTCCTTTTTGCCCCCCCCCCCCCCCTTCCCTCCCCGAGGAAGCAGCCTGTAGCAGCTGTCTAACTCCCAGGTATCTATTTACTGCTAGGTAATGGGCATCAGGGTGAAAGCAACATTTTGCCTATTTGTCTCCGCCTCCACCGGGGATCGATCCCGGAACCTCAGGCTACGAATGCAAAGCACTGTCCACTCAGCTGTCAGATTCCCTAGTGATGACCAAGGCCATAGCAGAAAGGTGATAGCCAAGGCTATAGTGGAGAATATCTTCAGTCTTCAAGGCTATTGACACTGAATAAATAAAATAATTTTAATTATATACAGAGATACCAATTATAATTAATAACATCTTTTATAAAATAAGATTTATGGTACAGTACTAAATCTTAAACATAAAGATGTTGGGAGAAGCTAACTTTCTTAGCTCACTTGGTTTAATATTTTCAGCATAAAGTTTTAGTTCAAGAAATTATATATTTGAAATATGTTTTTATTCCTTTTATATATTTATCTCTACATGTTACAACTCAATATACTTTCATTGCACTTTAATTTGGAAAAATTTACTGAGCAGGTGAAAATTTGCCTAGGAAACATTATGTTTATAATACGTATGTTAAATATTTTCACCAGATGAAAGCAGCATTAACAAGGACAGTGAAGAACCATCATTAATCAACACAGCTATATTTTACTCAATAACATCAACACAAAAAGGACTTCAGGTAAAAGAGCTACATTCATTATAATTTGTTCTAGTAATACAGGTACTGTAGTACTAAAGATAATTTTATTACTTCTTTCACTGTTTGGTCCTCTGCACCCGTCAGTAATTGGAGACCTGGATGTTAAAATGATTAGCGAAGTGTGTTTATGGAAAATATGGTGCTGAATAATCTAAGGGGCTCCAGTATTTGGCCACTGGGTCTCTGTGGTGCAGTAGTAGCATGCTCATATCATGCTTGGCGAGTTATATTGGCTGGGTTTGATCTGATCGCCCCTATTCACTCCGCATTAAATGAGAACCTTTTTTTGTAAACTAATTGGCAGCTTATGTTCCATGGAAAACAAGTAGGATAAAGCTTTAGATGAGCTTATGGAAGGGTGAGCATTAGAGTTTCTAATATGAAAAAAGTTAACTGTTCCTAAAAAAAAATTTAATTTTGACATTAAAAATAATTATATATATCCTTCTTCATTTATTGGGTAAACATAAGTCATTCACTTACCTTCCATTTCCTTTGTGATAAATAGCTCCAATTAATTCAACTATACATGTAAACTTCCAAGTGCTTCTATGGTATGTACAAGTTTGGTATGTGTGAAATTTATCAGGCACAAGTGGCTATTTGAAACCATAACCACTAAACACAGGCATGTCTTTCACTAAATATCAGTTGCCACAGGTTTAAGTTTCATATGCACTTAATGGATTACTTTCTTGCATCATGTCTCTTTCCTACCAGTCTAAATGCCTGCTGCACCCAATTATTCCATCATTAAAAAATAAAAGGTAATGTTTACTTGGTATCACCTTTATACAGTATATTCCTGGGTTATCACTTTTGATGGGCCACCTTAGGTTATGTCAGTAGAACGAGCTGGACATTGTAAATCCGCCTGGTGACCATCTCGTCCAGCCTGGGACAAAAATCTTTTAAAAAACGTATGTCGTTCAATTCGCTACGAGTAATTCAATTAACAACTTGTCACACAAACCATAGATGAGATAGAGTAACATTCTAGGACTTCAACTGGCACATTCAGACCAATCCCACACATGTAGACCACACCTCATTAGCTCCCATACCTTAACCCTTTTACTGTTATACTCTCTGGAAGGTATTACTCCAGAGGACAAAAAGAATGCTTTTCAAATTTGTAATTAATTTTTTAATAACAGAATAACTGTTTTCTGTGTCATTACAAATTTTGCTTGGTCCTTACTACTCGATCCCAAGGTCAAATTGCCACCCTTACATACTATGGAGAGTTTGTAAAGGAATGGAAATACAAAGAAATTGTAAGCTAAACTAGTGAAAACAATGAATTCATATATTCTGTACTTACATTTGCTTCAGAATCTACACATTGCCACTACCTCAGAAACAAGGTATTCCTATTGTGAGCAAACCATTAATGGTAAAGGTACATAAATAGTGAGGATGTCTTTATAGGATTGTAATACTGTACTGTATATATTTGTGTGCCTACAAGCCATACATGGGTGACCATGTGAGAAAAAAAGAGAGGATTGCAGGAAATTTTTTTGTTTAGAGAATTATTTTTTTCCTGATTCTGTAAAATTTTGTTTCTGCATTATATGTCACATAATATAGATTCTACTTTTCAGGGCATAGAACTTGGAAACTATCTAATAAAAAGAGTAGTACATGAATTGAAAGCTGAATTTCCAAGCATGTCACAATTTTCCAGCCTCTCACCTATACCTGGCTTTGTCAAGTGGTTGAACGGCATGATGGCAAGAGCACAAAGAGGTAATTAAAACTCATTGTAATAGTACAGGTATTTCAGTACAGTATTAGTGTTATATTAAGGCTCATATTCAGCTATTGAAATAACTAAAGATAAAGTTGCTAATTATTTGCCCAGTGTGGTAAAAATAATCTAGTGCTACAGTGTGTGATAATGCTTAACTACTGAACTGCGCAACGCACCTGGAGGCGCTCGACGGGGGGTGCACAACGCGCCTCCGGGATCTTATATTTTTAGTGTATGAGTCAAAACTCCTGCGGCTACATGGGGGTTCACATCGGCTTCCTTAGGGCTCTTGCAAACAGATGCCATTTAAAAAAAAATTGTGGGCAACATTCTTGGGTGTGAGGGCCTCAGTACTGAGTGAGCAACCAAGGCTGGCACACGCAGCATGAGCTCACAGCACTGCTGTTCAGCTTGTGGCCACAGCATCGCCTAATAATATCATAACATATATATATAACTGGTATTATTTAGCCATTATAGTATTACAGAAGAGCCTGAGTGTGTTAATGACTGTGTACAATGTTCAAATATCAGTGAATCAGTGCTGTTCACGATATTCACAGCACTAGCCACAGCACCACAGCATTATTTAGTCCATCTAGGAATCTTCAAACGACTTCATATGTTACTTTACAAAATAAACTTGTGGTCAATTATTCATTTACAGGATTTAGTGACCAGGATTGTGATAATAGCAGGATTGTGGTGATAATTAGAACTGTGCGCAGTATTGTGGGAGGAGGAAGTTTGGTGAGGGAGGGAGGGAGAGAATCGAGGTAGTCTCACTGTATGTAGCAGCCACTCTTGTTTTGCTCACCACACTAGCTTAGTGGTTCGCTATGGTGAACACATATGTGCATGGGTATATACAATGTGTGTATATACCCATGTACATATGTGTGTAGTATTGTGGGAGGAGCCATTTTGGTGAGGGAGGTGATGTCGTAATCGTAGTGTCGTCTGCTGGCTGCTGTGTGAATTCTCATGCAGTGTATGGTGGCTACTGTGCTGTTTGGACACAATACCGGCTTACTTGCATAGTTATGGTGAATAAAACATGTAGATACGTATACATAACGTGTGTAAATAGTGTAATAAAAACAATAACAGTGTGGTGGGAGGAGGAATGTTGGCGAGTAAGGTGCAAGGAGGTGTTGAAGGAATGAGGGAGGGCTGGCTAGGTGTGGCAGCTCACACTCGCAGAGTTCTGAGTGTGTTGATAGTGAATGTATATAGTGTGTAATAGTGTACAGTGTTTAAATATGTTGTAAATATACATAAATGAACATGAAAGAGTGGATATATGAGCAATATATGTGGGCACATTTGAGACACATACAACACAGTGACTTGGGACAGTACGGATGTTCTACTGCCATAATATTGTGTACGTATTCATTATACATGGGATTGGCAAGAAAAAGCAAAACAAATGTATTTGGAAATGTACGCAAAAAATGAAAAAAAAAAAATATTTGTGGCACCTCGCGCATGTTGAAGCTGGCGGACGACTGCCTTTGGGAGTCTACGTCATGGGCGACCACCAAAGTGTACGTCACGGGCGACCACCAAAGCGTAACGTCACACGCCATTTTCCGGACCCCAGTGCAGCCAAAGTAATTAGAATTTTTATTTATTTTTTTACATGTCTGTGATCAGGGAAGGGTATTTAATATTTTGAAAAACAAAAAGAATATTTTCCAGAGAATTTATTTCCTGCACACAGGGGGAGGTGCCGTATTTGGAAGGTGAGCAGCATAATGGTTAATCCAATGATATCAAGAACAAATTTATTCAAAAGTATTATAATTACATTTTGAAAATAGGAAGACATTGTAAAAATAAATTAGAATATAAATATCTGCTCTCCATGTGTTTCCACCCTCATAGAGGGGGCAAAGGAAAGTGCTGTGGCCATTGTTTCCCAGTAAATTTGTAATATCTTGGATGCCTGGCATTGGCTAGGCTGATCAGTACAGTACTGTAGTAATAAATGCATGGACTAGGGAAGCTACTAAGGCTGACCCCTGAAATGAGCATTTCATTGAACAGTACTTAATAGTCTTGTATTTTTCCAGGTAATGCTCACATATTTACAGAAACAGAGGTAAATGCACTTCAAATTTACCTGGAAGTGGATTCATCTTCAGAGGTGTATGAGCGCCTTCGGAAATTGTTCACAACAAATGGGTGGATAGAGGAACCAGATGTGGTGGAAACTTTGGAAGTTCCATTAATGAGACTGTGTGCATACTATCTGTATATAGAGAAGAGAAGAGGTTATACCCTTGATAGTGTAGGTAGGTATATAAATACTTGAAATAATCTATAGATTAACATGTTCCATCATTATCTATCATTGGAAAAAATTATGAAATGTGCTTATATTATAATCCCCTTGACTGAAATTAATCTCGGAAGTTGGCCTTCCCATCAATTTATAGCTCCTTTTATTTCTAAGAAGATATGTTAAGAGACCATATTAGAAAAATATGCAATAAATGAAAACTGGTTCGATTTCAATCAAAATATTTTGACTTGTTGTATATAAAATTGGGTTCAACTAGTCCAAGTCTCAGCATCATTGCATAAATAGGAAGGAGGAGAAAAAATATTGACTTATTAAAAAATTTCCAAAATGGTCAAAAATTAACATCAAACACAAGTGTCAACTGAAATCATGTCTATGACTCCAAGCTATCACAATAGCATATAATAAAGTATTTTAATATTTAGTTTTATGCAAAAAAAAATTAAAAATGAGATTTTTTTTTCTCAAATTTTTTATCAGGCGATTTGCATGAAACTTATACACCTTACAGAATGTAAGCCAATCTGTAAGGGTGCAAGTTTTGGAGGAAATTGGTTGATGTCAACCTCAACCACAGGTGGCAGAATCTTTGACTTTATTGTCAAGTAACATAAAGTTGACACTCCTCTTTTATTTTTTCAATTTACATGAATTTTACACCTTATATGTAGAGTGAACATCTCTGCAATCTCTATAAAACACTTTATTCCTAAGTTCATTCATTGATTTTATAAATATTTGCAAACATGATACATTGGCATAAATTTTTGGGGAACTTTGACTATTTGTATTAGTAAAACTAAACATATTTTGGATAATCCTTCTTATACAAATGTTTTATTATATGCTAATGTGATAGATGAGTGTCATATAAATTATTTCATTTAAAAATTGTGGTTGTAATGAATTATTAAAATGTATAAAATTTGTTAAAAAAAGAATCCTCTCTTTCTATTTAGGGTGCGATACTGAAATGTAAGACAGTTGCAGCCCTTTTTATATACAACTAGTATAAAAAGTTTGATTGAAATTTAATAACTTTTAATTTACTGTAATCCGGCCCCTTAACCATAGCAGAGCGCCCTTGAGAGTTGTGCTATTTTTATAATTAGGTTATGTTTTAATGTTTTTAATGTTTTCATTACTCTTTGTGTTTTGAATTGAAAATGGTTGAGTTTGGAAACATTTTGACATTAACTTTATCTGAAAATTTATAAAAACAAAAATATTTCTATGTATATATAAATTACAATTTTCATAAGATATTCTTCCCTGCTACATCTGGGCCAGTGAGTCGACAAGCAAGAAGTCAAGTGGTAGGATTGACTGCTGACAACAAACAATTCAATCACACCTTGTAATAATGGTGTCATGTCTTGAGGCTTCAGTCAAATTGCGTCTTACTGGTAGGAACGGCTCATAGCCAAAATGCCCAGTTATTGTTGGCTGTCGAAAAATTTCATGGAAGCAAGCCAAAACAAAGTGTTTCAGCTAGCTTCCAGCATTTTGGAAGCAAATCATTCTGACAACATTGTTAGACCGAGATCACACCTTAAATTCCAATGCCAGAAATAAAATTGTGAACTTTACACTTTACAAATTTAACTCCTGCACAATCCGAAGTCACTAGATGTACCAGAATCTGCTGTAGTGCTGCTTGTCTAACACTAAACACAATAATACAGAGGAAACTAGCTCCTTATTGGAAGACAACATCTATTTCCTCAACAGGAAGGAATCCGAGTCCTGGACCAAATCGCATGTTCGCAGCCACTGTTGTTGCACTATACATGCCAGGTACATTTTCCTAGACTGCCAGAATCCTATTGATACAGCTTGCTCATGAATTACTAGAGTATATAAGAATAAAGGAAACTCCAGATGGCTTATTGGCACATAAAAGGGGCCACTTATTAATACATGGCAGCTCCCGTGAGAGAGAAGTAGGAATAACAGGAAACTGTGAGGTACGGGAGTACCTAACAGACAAGAAGCAGTCGTGGTCACACAGCGCTCATCAGGCTGGAGAGGAGAGAAAAGTACGGTTCCCTCAAAGCTCTGTCATGAGTCTGTTACTATTTATAATACTGTATATGTTAATGATCTATTAAATAATTAATGCACTCAAACATCTTTGCCATTAGGTCTGGAAACTTAAATAAGCTCAACTTGCTTCCTGTTCCCAACAATAGAAAACCAAAGTAATTTACACATAGTTCAGAATAATCTAACAGGTTCTAATATCTATTCTTATGCCCAAATCCCAACATTACAGGGCTGTCATACAAAGATGCCACAAGTACTGTGTAGGAGTGCTGCAAATACCCTAGACAATAAGACAATATTATGCAAAATATTAAAATAACTAAATTTTAAATAAATGAATATATCAATGAGTGGACTGAGCTAACGCCAGCTGAATACTGTAGTCTATACTCGATAATTCAAATTACTGTATATGGGGTCCACCCCCTATTCGAGTTAGCCAGACTTGTACCTGGAAAGTCCAAAATTAAAATTTGTAATCTATTCGGGGTTTATTCACCAGAAGTCCAGTAACTTAAATTTCGATTTAAGTTAAGCAGTCAAAACCAACGAACGCAAATTCATTTGGGTTACCCGAAGATTCAGGTTACCAGAATTTGGATTATCGAGCTCTTACAGTACAGTATGTGCTTCTCTAGCTTGATAATGTGAATGTGATTGTAACCAGAACATTGCTGATGTTTCTACCGAGTTGTTAAGGTTAGAAGCCTCATATAGATAATCAATGATTTATGTTTCTTCGATTTATTTCATGTGGAATTTTTCAGCAAACTTTCACCTGAAAAATGGAGCTGTTATGTGGCGTATCAACTGGCTTGCTGATCGCTCCCCTCGTGGCCTTGCTAACTCCTGCGGCATTATGGCCAACTATAGGTGAGTCAGGACTTTGTACAATTTGTATTATATATTAATATATATACAGTACTCTAAATTTATGTTTGTATGAAGTATGAAGCAGCTTTATGGTGTCTTATCTCAAAAGGTATATAAAGAAGTACAAAGACATGCTACCAAATGGCTATCAGACCTAAAAAAATTAAAAACTATTAGTAGAGATTTGAGGCATTGGACATGTTAAAGCAAGTAGATGGAATGATACCAGGCAGTGTGATTGCCACATACAAAATCATGACAGTAGCCAACTAGGTTGACAAGACTGAATTGTTAAAACCTGCAGAGTGTCATATGGCAAAAATTATACAAGAGATGAGAGAGCATAAGTGTAGCTTTCATCTGTAACTACACTTAGGTATAGTAATTACACTTGAGACTGTGCAGTATATTATGCTTTTTCTTTTTAATATTATTAAACATTGTCTAGTAACTACAAATTAATTCCAGATACTTCCTGGAGGAATGTGAATGCAATAGTAGGACATATCTGGAAACTACAAAAATCATTGCATCTGATACAGTCATGTTCCAAGCAAAAACTGCTCAAGATATTATAAAAGACAGTCCAACTGGCTCAGTGTCTCCTCCACTATTTCCTCGAAGTCCATCGCCGCCTGTCATTACCGTCACTCCAGATTCAAAGATTTAATTTGTTGCCAAGTGTTGGATGGGGAGAAGCTTTTTATGTGACCATTTCCAAAGAAAAATGTTTTGGAGTGATATATCCCTTTTGTATTGATGGTGGTAAGTTAATAGGGTCATTGGTGCTAAATGTTGCTGTGTCATCACGGCAATGTACAGAACATGAATTATTAATACAGTATTGATACTGTACTATATAGCATAATTTTTGTACACATTTTTAATTGTTTTAAATTATTTTGTTTAGTAAGAGCTTTATACTGAAATTTTTTAAAAATAATTTAAATTTTTGTTTACTATAATGTTGATATTTTATTAAATGTTTTTGGGAAAATGTTTCCTGTAAAATATATAGTAGCTCTCATAGAGTAGAACATGGTTTATCTTGTATACAGATTCATACTTTCTCTAGGCCAGAAAGATTTGCATGGTTTAAGACTTAAGAAGACAGAATAACAGGCTTTATGCAATGATTAATAACAAGACTGGCCCATCAACAGAGCTCTCATCTCTCTCTTTATAATGCAGAGCATGTATTATGTTGAACATCATATGTGAAATTCTTGCTGTATACTTTATCTAGTCACAGTTTGTATATAGGAAAAATGGTTTTGCATACTGTAAGTATAGTATTGAAGCCTGAAAGCATATAGGTTTACATAATGCTTAATAGCTTCATAGTTGCTGTATTCTTTAATAACTGATGAAATAAAAGTGTAAGAAAACATGTTAATTACAATTGATTTTATGAAAATAGATTTTGTGTGTGTGTATATATATATATATATATATATATATATATATATTCACATATACACACACACACATACATATATACATACATACATGATGGTGTCAGACCACGGAGGAAGAATTGAAACAGGACTTTCCTAAGTACTTTTGTATATTAATACATCTTCAGAAGGAATGACCACTGCTAATGTTCAAATTAAATGATTGTGTGTGTGTGTGTGTGTGTATGTATATATATATATATTATATATATATATATATATATATATATATATATATATATATATATATATATATATATATATATATATATATATATATATATTATGGTATGTGTTTACTATTTGTGTTTCCAGAATCGAGTTATTAGCTCTTGGGCCCCACCTTTCTAATCAATCTATTTTTCCTCTATTATCTACTACATATATTTTTAACACACGTACGCACTCCAAAGCACATGATCAAAGAGCCACAGCTCAACCCCCACAAGCACAAATAGGTGAGTACTCACTCACTCACTCGTGCACGCACACACACACACACACACACACACACTAACTAACCCGAGTAAATGCAAAGTAATGAAACTAGGTGGTGGAAATAGGAGGCCAAACACAGGATACAGAATAGGAGATGAAGTACTTAATGAAATGAACAGAGAGAAAGATCTAGGAGTTGACATCACACCAAACCTGTCTCCTGAAGCCCACATAAAAAGAATAACGTCTGCGGCATATGCGAGGCTGGCTAACATCAGAACAGCGCTCAGGAACCTGTGTAAGGAATCATTCAGAATCTTGTACACCACATATGTAAGACCAATCCTGGAGTATGCGGCCCCAGCATGGAGCCCGTACCTTGTCAAGCACAAGACGAAGCTGGAAAAAGTCCAAAGGTATGCCACTAGACTAGTCCCAGAACTAAGAGGCATGAGTTCCGAGGAAAGGCTGCGGGAAATGCACCTTACGACACTGGAAGACAGAAGAGTAATTGGAGACATGATCACAACCTACAAAATCCTCAGAGGAATCGACCGGGTAAACAAGGATAAACTATTCAACACTGGTGGGACGCGAACAAGGGGACACAGGTGGAAACTGAGTACCCACATGAGCCACAGAGACGTTAGAAGGAACTTTTTCAGTGTCAGAGTAGTTAACGGATGGAATGCATTAGGCAGTGATGTGGTGGAGGCTGACTCCATACACAGTTTTAAATGTAGATATGATAGAGCCCAGTAGGCTCAGGAATCTGTACACCAGTTGATTGACTGTTGAGAGGCGGGACCAAAGAGCCAAAGCTCAACCCCCGCAAGCACAAATAGGTGAGTACAAATAGGTGAGTACTTAAGGGGCCTCGTAGCCTGGTGGATAGCGCGCAGGACTCGTAATTCTGTGGCGCGGGTTCGATTCCCGCACGAGGCAGAAACAAATGGGCAAAGTTTCTTTCACCCTAAGTGCCCCTGTTACCTAGCAGTAAATAGGTACCTGGGAGTTAGTCAGCTGTCACGGGCTGCTTCCTGGGGTGTGTGTGTGTGTGTGGAAAAAAAAAAAAATAGTAGTTAGTAAACAGTTGATTGACAGTTGAGAGGCGGGCCGAAAGAGCAAAGCTCAACCCCCGCAAAAACACAACTAGTAAACACACACACACACACACACATGATGCACTCACCTAGTTTTGTTTGCAAGGGTTGAGCTTTGGCTCTTTGGTCCCTCCTCTCAATCGTCAGTCTACTGATGTACAGATTCCTGAGCTTCTCGAGCGCTATCATATCTACATTTGAAATTGTGTATGGAGTCAGCCTCCACCACATCACTTCCTAGTGCATTCCATTTACTAACTACTCTGACACTGAAAAAGTTCTTTCTAATGTCTCTGTGGCTCATTTGGGTACTCAGCTTCCACTTGTGTTCCCCTTGTGTGTGTACCACCCATGTTAAATAATCCATCCTTGTCTACCCTGTCACTTCCCCTGAGAATTTTGTATGTGATGATTGTGTGTTCCTGAGGTGTTCTCTGTTCTGATGATGTGAGGTGCAGTTCACGCAACCTATCCTCATGACTCATGCCTCTTAGTTCTGGGACTTGCCTAGTTGCATACCTCTGAACTTTTTCCAGCTTCGTCTTGTGCTTGACAAGGTATGGGCTCCATTCTGGGGCCGTATACTCCAGGATTGGTCTTACATATGTGGTATACAAGGGTCTGAAGGATTCCTTACAGAGGTTTCTGAAGGCAGTTCTGATGTTAACCAGCCTCGCATATGCTGCCGATGTTATTCTGATGTGGGCTTCAGGAGGCAGGTTTGGCATGATATCAACTTCTAGATCTTTCGTTCTGTCTGTTTCATGAAGGACTTCATCTCCCATTCGGTATCCAGTGTCTGGTCTACTATTTCCTCCACCTAGTTTCACAACCTTACATTTTCTTGGGTTGAACTTTAGTAGCCATTTGCTGGACCATTCCTTATGTTTGTTTAGGTCATCTTGTAGCCTTGTACTATCTTCTTGTCTTAATCCTCCTCATAATTTTTGCATCATTAGCAAACATTGAGAGGAACAAGTCTATTCCCTCTGGGAGATCATTTACATATTCCAGAAACAGTATAGGTCCAAGGACTGATTCCTGTGGGACTCCACTGGTGATGCCTCACCACTCCGAGATCTCTCCCCCTCACAGTGACTCGCTGTCTTCTGTGCTTAGGTACTCCCCTATCCAATGGAGTATCTTCCCTTTCACTCCCACCTGTATCTCCAACTTGTCCACTAGTCTCTTATGTGGTACTGTGTGAAAGGCTTTCCTGGCAATCCAGAAATATGCAGTCTGTCTAGCCCTCTCTATCTTGCCTGACCGTAGAATTCAATAATCCTGTGAGGCATGATTTGCCATCCCTTCACCCATGCCGTTTCAAAGTTCTTTCGCTCTTGCTGTTCCACTGGTTTTCTCACTCACACGTACATGTGTGTGTGTGTGTGTACTTACCTAAACGTAGTTACAGGATGAGAGCTATGCTCATGGTGTCTCGTCTTCCCAGCACTCTTTGTCATATAATGCTTTGAAATTACTGACAGTTTTACCCTCCACCACCTTCTCACCTAACTTGTTCCAACCATCTACCACTCTGTTTGCGAAAGTGAATTTTCTTATATTTCTTCGGCAGCTTTGCTTAGTTAGTTTAAATCTATGACCTCTTGTGCTTGAAGTTCCAGGTCTCAGGAATTCTTCCCTATCAATTTTATCAATTCCTGTTACTATTTTGTACGTAGTGATCATATCGCCTCTTTTTCTTCTATCGTCTAGTTTTGGCATATCTAATGTTTCTAACCTCTCCTTGTAGCTCTTGACCTTCAGTTCTAGAAGCTATTTAGTTGCATGTCTTTGCATCTTTTCCAGTTTGTTGATGTGCTTCTTAAGATATGGGCACCATACAACTGCTGCATATTCCAGCTTGTGTGCGTGTGTACTCGCCTAGCTGTGCTTACCGGGGTTGAGCTTTGGCTCTTTGGTCCCGCTTCTCAACCGTCAATCTACTGGTGTACAGATTCCCGAGCTTCTCGAGCTCTATCATATCTACATTTGAAACTGTGCATGGAGTCAGCCTCAACCACATCACTTCCTAGTGCATTCATTTACTAACTACTGACACTGAAAAAGTTCTTTCTAAGAAGTCTGTGGCTCATTTGCATACTCAGCTTCCACTTATGTCCTCTTGTGCATGTACCACCCATGTTAAATAATTCATCCTTGTCTACCCTGTCAATTCCCCTGAGAATTTTGTATGTGGTGATCATGTCTCCCCACATTCTCGTGTCTTCCAGTGATGTGAGGTGCAGTTCACTCAGCCTTGTAACTCATACCTCTTAGTTCTGGGGACTGAACCTCACAACACTGGAAGACAGAAGAGTTAGAAGAGACATGATCACTACCTACAAAATTCTCAAGGAATTGACAGGGTAGATAAAGATTGTTTAATACGTGTGATACGCGAAGAAGGGGACACAGGTAGGAAACTGAGTACCCAAATGAGCTACAGGAACATTTGAAAGAACTTTTTCAATGTTAGAGTAGGTAATACATTAGGCAGTGATGCATGGAATGCATTAGGCAGTGATGTGGTGGAGGCTGACTCCATACACAGTTTCAAATGTAGATATGATTGAGCCCAGTAGGCTCAGGAATCTGTACATCAGTTGATTTACAGTTGAGAGATGGAACCAAAGAGCCAGAGCTCAATCCCCGCAAGCACTGCTAGGTGAACGCACACATACCTGTAAATAATATTCATTTATTCATTCAGATACGTTTTACTACCCTAAATTTAATTAAGATCTGTGCACTTAGGTTAAATTATGTAATAAATTCTGTTGCATAATTTTACTCTGTTGAAAAGTAGATAAATGTTAATTCAAAGTATAATTTATTTATTGTATTTTTTGTTATTGTTTAATTTTATTAGTAAAAGTAATACAGTAATCAAATTTGTAAATGGTATTTATTAACCTTTGAGATGTATTGTAATACTAGTCCTTATGTGAGTTACTGTGTCACTTCAGTACTGGTCGTATTTGTATGACCGTCTCTTTCTCACATATGAGATAGGCATTATTAAATCAACATACTGTACATCAAAAATAATCTGAGTTGTTCACAGATCATTTTTTTTTTTTATGTCAGATAAAGCAAACATTTAAATTTTGCATATACTGTACTTTATGCAAAGTATATACAATTTGGAGAGAGTGAGTTTACCAGTACTGGCCACCTCATTGGCATAGTGAAGGGAGATTTGTGCACCATTTCTGGGCTATCAAGGCTAACTTAGGCTTCCTTCTCCAGCCTGCTGCATGCAGCTAAGGATTTCAATTTGATTGATCAGCTGACTTGTCAGTGAAGGGGGGGGGGGGCATCTTGCATGGATGGATTTGGTTTCTGGCCCAAGGTGTTGTAGAAGAATGGAGTCTTTCCACTGGCGTGAGCAAACTCGTAATTTAGTGTTCATCCATTGTTTAGTGTCAATTTAGTGATGGAGTTCACATAAGTGAACACAGTAGAAAGGTGCTGTGTGCATGTAAATTATGTGAACAAAATCCAAGGGCATGTTGGAAGGGAGTACAGTATAAACTAAGGTCCTAGTTTGCAAGAAACTGTAGTGGGATGTTGATCGTAAACTAGTAGGTAGCAAGAGAGATGCATGAGGAAGTGAGGAGGGTAAGGGCCTGACTCGAGGTCTAGATTAAGAACTTTAGAGGCCCTAAGCACTGAAAAGATTGTTATTCCCCCTTCCCATATACAATGTAGGAAATTTACAATGTAGGACTGTAAACAGAAGATGCCGTTTCACCCACAGGGTTATAAACCGATGGAACTGCCTACCTGCGGAAGTTGTAAATGCCAAAACTATTTGGTTTTAAAATACAACTGAGTGGTGAGTTTTAGTGTAGCTATATAATTTAAAGTCCAGCAGGAAAAATTCATCAGGACAAATGGGGAGACTTTTGACAAGCCACATGCTTCCTGTCCTTGTCGGGACCACCAGTATTAGTGGTGTAAATTCCTTCTTTCGTGTAAATGTAAATCTTTCGAAGGCCCTTCGGGCCTTCATGTAAATTCAGGTAGTGATGGACCACCAAAAAGTTGATGTTTTGTATTATTGAATTTGGTCAAATAATAAACTTTTTAACTGCAACAGATAGAACTTAACCTAACCTCTCCTAGCGATCCTTGGCCTAATACTATACTACGCCTAGAAATGTTTGTTTGGTTTTAGCTTTATTTTTTTCAGATAGCATAAAATTGGAAGTACTGTACATGCGAAGTACATGTCAACTTTAATACAATAGTTCATCACTACATACTGGCACCTTCGACCAAATAGTTACTATAAGCACTCATTTCAGGAGGATGGAAGTTTAGTACTGTAATGAACTGTGTTGAGGAATAAACCTAGTATAGACTTGCCATATACCATGCATAGACGCTGGAATTTCATTGCAATTTTGGTGGTCTTAATAACCCTTCTTGTTTTTTAAATAGCAGACTTAGGTATACAATGTGCTCCTCCCAACCCTTCTTCCGAATAGACAGTACGTTTTAATACTAAATGTAATAAGTACATTCCTGACTGTGCATAGTACATAAATACACTTAATTGTGTCCTTACATTTACCTCCCCATATACAGTATTCTCATTTTCTGTTAATACCCTCAAAATTTTTTAGGTTAAAATTTTTGTGTTCAATTCTATATACACAAGTTTTAAATATAAAGAATTTTTCTTTAGTTTTATTAAACAATAGAGATTTCATACAAAATTTGAAAATATCTTGAGTTACTTTATAATTTATTGAAAGACTTAGTTTTGTTTTATTAGTTTTATAAAATTGTAATATCAATATAGCTATAGGTTAAGTACTAATTGTAATTAAGAAGCAATAAATGCTATTTACATGCTTGTCCTCCTACACTCCCAAAGTTAGGTTAGGTTAGGTCATGGTTTTCTATACAGCTTCAGGTAAACTCTAATATTCACAATATTTTGGTGTGACGACTTATACTGAATTTTGTAACTAGCTCATTAAGATTGTAACTTGCTTAACTAATTGAATTGTGGGGGTTCAGTCCCTGAGCCCATTACGTGCCTCTGTAACCCTTTCCACTACCGCCCACAAGATGGGTATGGGGTGCATAATAAATGAACTAAACTAAAACTACCTGAGGGTCGCTGACACTAGTGGCCTCGGCGAGGACAGGAAGTCGGCGGCTTGTCGAATGTCCCCTGTTTGCCTTGATACTCTTTTTCCATTTGGAAAATTATATTAAATACATTATATAGTAACATGCTACTTAGGCTCCCCGGCTTGATGCCTTCTTTTAATAATTACTCGTATAGGAACATCACCTGCAAATACATGGAATTGATTACACCCGTTTTGCAACCAGTCACAGTGTCACCCACATTGCTGTACTAACTACGCCCACTTTCCCAACGTTATGCTATTGAATTGTCCAGGTATGTTTATTGGTTAAAGCTACGCGGCCGGCCCGGGCAGGGAACACGTTCACATCAGGTTGCATGTAGTGGGTGTGCCGTGATCACACATCACCTCATGTGCACATCGCCGGGAGCTGCCCCAGCCCTCCGTGGTACATTCCCTTCAGTGGCCATTGTCTGTAATATCACATTCATTTATATTTGGTACTATGAAAAATAAGTATAGGGAACTTGAAGAAAATTTGAATATTACCATAAACTAAATAAAGCATAGAAATTACAGTAGTCGGTATTTATTAGATGAACTTCTTTTGTATATTTGGTATACAAAATTACTAATTAATGCATTTATAGCTTACTTTATTGATATGTAAATGGTGCGTGACCACATGCGGTCAATGTGTGCCTTTTGTGTTAAAAACTATTTATAATTAAAACAATACAGAAGAATAATTATGTTAAAGTTTAATTACATTATTTTTCTGGAAATTCTTTGCAGCAAAAAATGTAATTCCAGTTTAGAGTGAGATTTGAATGGTGGAGTTGTTATTGTTTACGTTTGGTGCGTGGAGTGTTGTTGGGTGCTGTGTACGTCTTACACACTGAGAAGTGAGTCACCTGCTCATTTATGTTATATATTCATGTCCCAGATGCTCTCATGTCATCATCTTGATGGATTCACTGGGGCTAATGTTACCATATGATGGGTTGAATGAACTGCAGGCTTCGGGCTACCAGGCTCGTCATTCCAGTTGTGTCCTAGAAGATCCCCGGAAGCAACCATAGTATGTCAGGGGCGTCATATAGTATACAACATATATAATAAAAACTAACTTCTACTATATTTGTTAAGTCAGATTAGGTTTGTTCAAAGAACAGTGATGTAGCATGACTTAAACTTGAGTCCCTTCTTAATTCACTTTATTTTAGCATAGGCTATTCACTACAGACTTTATGAATAGGAATTATTAACTGGGAATTATTAAACTTGAGGCCCTTCGTAATTCACTTTATTTTAGCATAGGCTATTCACTACATACTTTATCCCATGCATGAATAAACAATGAAGGGGTCTTATGATGGGTCAATAAATTGGTCAGCATAATTTCGTCACAGCCAAAAGGGCTTTGGTTTAATTCCTGTGGCAGGACTGAATATTTAGGCAATATTTCCTCTCACCTGATGCTTCTGTTCACCTAGCAGTAACTAGATATCTGGGAATTAGACAAATGCTGTAGGTAGTATCATATCTTCTTGAGGTTATCTTGAGATGATTTCGAGGCTTAGCATCCCCGCGGCCCGGTCCTCGACCAGGCCTCCTTTTTGTTACACTCCACCCAGGAAGCAGCTGTCTAACTCCCAGGTACCTATTTACTGCTAGGTAACAAGGGCATTAGGGTGAAAGAAACATTTTGTCCATTTGGTTCCGCCTCCACCGGGGATCGAACCCGGAACCTCAGGACTACAAATCTGAAGCGCTGTCCACCCAGCTGTCAGGTGCCCTGTAATATCCTGGGGAAAGTCAGTAGTTAGTTTATGAGGACCTTGATAAACCTAATAGGCTTATGTTCCTGAGTGTGGTAAACCATAAGGTGAACTATATTACTTTATCTTAGATCCAAATGGTGCGGTGCTCCATGAGTTTGTATTCAGATAGCATTGGTGAACTTACCTACAAAAACTGATAACTGATTGTTACATTTACTGTGTACTTTATTGTTTGATGATTCCGTGGTTACTTGCATTTTGGAGTGTGAGCTATATCAAGTGCAGCACTTACTCTGGTGTAATTAAAAAAGTGATCTGAAAAATGAACTGTTACCTTATCTTAAGGATTACAGTATATGTACCTGCATACTGGTACAGTTCTGTATTCCTTTGTCAAAGGCATGTTACCAGTTAGGTTTATTAAACTTCTGCTTTGGCCATAAATATATCTGCTGAGGTGGCCTGGTGGTAGGCTGTGATGCTGGGTTTTTGCCATGGGGCTGCATTTCCTTGCCCTGGTGACAGTTTTTTTTTACCAGAGCAATGGCTACAGTGTCTGATAGTTTCTAGGGCTGTGTGCCCTAGAAACCATTTGTGAGCTTTATGCTTGAAAGTTTCTGGCCT
The DNA here is from genome assembly GCF_040958095.1 of Procambarus clarkii. Taxonomy (NCBI): domain Eukaryota; kingdom Metazoa; phylum Arthropoda; class Malacostraca; order Decapoda; family Cambaridae; genus Procambarus; species Procambarus clarkii. The sequence goes on along the minus strand of NC_091150.1, from coordinate 31,408,435 downwards.
GTGGGCTCGCCACTTTCCGAATTTTGGACCTTCCGGTTCCTGGGCTGCATGCCCACTGGTTCTCAGTCTGCATCCATTGGTTCCAGTGGAACGAGGCTTTCTGGTTCTCAGGCTGTAGTACCTTCCAGTTTCTGGGCTGTGTCCATTGGTTCTCAGGTTGAGTGCCTGGAGTTTCCTGGACTGTCTTCCCGCGGGTTCTTGGGCTGTGTGCCTGTTGGCACCTGGGCTATGTTTTCACCAGATCCTGAGCTGTGTGCCCTCTGGTTCCTTGGCTGCATACACTCCTGGGCTATATGCCCTCTGAATCTCAGGCTTAGTGCCCTAGGGATTCCAGCCTGCATGACTGAAGGTTCCTAGGCTTTGTGCCTGGTGGTTTCTAGGCTGTGTTCCTCAGTGCTAGGGGTTGTTATCCTTATGCCAGTCTTTTTGCCCTGGCCTTGATGTTTTTCTTGACCAGTGAATGAGGCGCAGAGCTGGCCGTGAGCCTGGATGACATGGACCATCATGTGGTGAGGGTTGAGCTCACAGTGCAGGATCAACCGGGCTGTGGTGGATATGTGGGCCTGTGGGCTGCTCCAAGCAACAACTTGGTGGACCAAGCTCTCACAAGTCAAGCCTGGCTTCGGGCCGGGTTTGAGGAGTAGAAGAACTCCCAAAACCTCATCAAGCGTGTACCACAATAGAGTAGCTTCTCTGTGACAACATTCACTTACCTTGTTTACTTCAGAGTTACTAATTTCATTCAAGCAGTGGCTTGTTTTGTTGTGGTTAATCTTTCTAGTGTATTTGTTCTTGGTTATAGATAGCTCTATGATCCCCAGGCTCTCCTTGCCTCATAGAGAGCCAGATTCTGGTTCTATTATCTGGTAGGTAGGGTAAGCCTCAGATTTCCTAAGGTTTCGCTATATCGGTGCTTAAGCTTGGGTAGCAACTGAGAAGCCTTCCAGAAAAGGGAACTTTATTACATTCAATGCTTGATGGTTTGCTAATTCTTAATAATTTTTTTGTTCCATGACTTCTCCATATTTTTATTCATATACTGTATTTTGGGTCTGCAGAGTAGAGGTGCAGTGCAGTCCAGTGCAGGACTCTGGCAGGAAAATATATCATGATTGGCAAAACAGGTAAGGAATTCATAACATGATGTTGAGAATGTTGAATCATATAAACACGATGCTTAAAACACTTGTAGATAAAGATGAATTATTTAACATGGGTGGTACTTGAACAAGGGGGCACAGGTGGAAGGTAAGTACCCAAATGAGGCACAGGGACATTAGAAAAAACATTTTCAGTGTCAGAGTAGTTAATAAATGGAATGCATTAGGAAGTGATGTGGTTGAGGCTGACTCCACACACACAGTTTCAAATTTAGATATGGTAGAGTCCAATAGGATCAGGAACCTGTACACCATCTGGAAGATGGAAGATTCGATCTGGAAGATCCTGTGTATCGAATTTACTCAGTTTCTATGACCAAGCCAGAGATTCTACAGGAAAGAGATGGTTGGGTTGACTGCATCTATCTGGACCTAAAAAAGGTTTTCGACAGAGTTCCATAAGAGGTTGTTCTGGAAACTGGAAAGTATTGAAGGGGTGAAAGGTAAGCTTCTAACATGGATGAAAATTTTTCTGACTGATAGAAAAATGAAGGCAGTAATCAGAGGCAATGTATCGGACTGGAGAAATGTCACAAGTGGAGTACCACAGGGTTCAGTTCCTTGCACCGGTGATGTTCCTTGTCTACATAAATGATCTACCAGTTGGTATACAGAATTATATGAACATGTTTGCTGATGATGCTAAAATAATAGGAAGGATAAGAAACTTAGATGATTGTCATGCCCTTCAAGAAGATCTGGATAAAATAAGTAAATGGAGCATCACTTGGCAAATGGAATTTAATGCGAATAAATGCCATGTTATGGAATGTGGAATAGGAGAACATTGACCCCACACAACCTATAAATTATGTGAGAAATCTTTAAAGAATTCTGATGAAGAAAGAGATCTAGGGGTGGTTCTAGATAGAAAACTATCACCTGAGGACCACATAAAGAACGTTGTGCGAGGAGCCTATGCCATGCTTTCTAACTTCATAATTGCTTTTAAATACATGAATGGCGAAATACTAAAGAAATTGTTCATGACTTTTCTTAGGCCAAAGCTAGAATATGCAGCAGTTGTGTGGTGCCCATATCTTAAGAAGCACATAAAAAAACTGGAAAAGGTGAAAAGACATGCTACTAAATGGCTCCCAGAACTGAAGGGCAAGAGCTATGAGGAGAGGTTAGAGGCATTAAATATGCCAAAACTAGAAGACGGAAGAAAAAGAGGTGATATGATCGCTATGTACAAACTAGTAACAGGAATTGATAAAATCGATAGGGAAGATTTCCTGAGACCCGGAACTTCAAGAACAAGAAGTCATAGATTTAAACTAACTAAACAAAGCTGCCGAAGAAATATAAGAAAATTCACTTTCGCAAACAGAGTGGTAGACAGTTGGAACAAGTTAAGTGAGAAGGTGGTGGAGGCCAAGACCGTCAGTAGCTTCAAAACGTTATATGATAAAGAGTGCTGGGTAGACGGGACACCACGAGTGTAGCTCTCATCCTGTAACTACACTTAGGTAATTACCAATAGATTGACAGCTAAGAGGTGGGACCAAAGCACCAAAGCTCAACCCCTGCTAGCACAACAACGAGGTAAGTACTTTTGTATGATACAAAAAGTATGCATCCTATTGGGAATTGGGTATTGTAGCCAAATTGAGTGCTGTATGTTTTTCTGGAGGGTCAAATGGTGTCTCCCTGAAGCTACTACTGAGATAGCTCCACATAAGTGAGTCACATCAGCTTAAGGAGTCTTTTATTGCCTAACAGGGACAAGAGCTAGAACCAGGTTCATTTAAAGAGGTGCAAGGAACGGGACTGTTATGCTTTCCCTCATCAAGAAAACATCCAGAAAGTAAGTGAAGTAAAACAGACAACTGCAAAGTTCACAGTGAAACGAAAAACACGCTGTCTTCTGCATCCTAATTAAAATGCAAAAGTCATTCGGTGCCCCCTGGCAGAGCAGAAGCCAGCCACCGACCACGGCTGAGGGCACACCAAGGGCCCACCAAGACTGGCCAACTCCCGGCACCTCTTGGCTAAGCCGGTGCCAGACACCGTCACTGCACCTGAAAAACCAGCCAGAAAACATTCAAAATCTATCACTATCCTGTGACCCAAGGCAATATATGCTTCAGGCATCATAATGAGTCTGAACTTCGCTGTGCTGGTTTACCTGCCATGTCGGGTTTGGCTTCTGTGGCTGTTCTGGTTTCTCCAGGGATATTCCTTCTGCCTCTTGTGACCATTGGGTTCGTATCCCCTGGGCCTTCCGTCGGGTGCTGTGTCACCGGCTTCCTCTTTGGGTTTTTCGGGGTTTAGTGCCTTGGCGCCTCCTCGAGCACTCGCTTGATGTATCCACTGATGCCTCGTCTCTTGGCTGGGGGATTTGTGACCAATGCTCACCAGGCCAGCCAGGAGCGATGGGCTCCATCCTTCTGTCAAGTTCACAGCACGGTGCGGGAGTTTGAGGCGGTTTGGCTTTCGCTGCAGAGGGTTCTGGTCGCTCGGGGCTCTACGAACCGGCTCCATTTGGACTGTGGTTCATTATCTGAACCGCTGGGGTTCCCTTTGGTCCTAGGCTCTTTGGGGCTGGTTGCTTTGGGTGACTCGTCTGCTGGATACTCAGGGTTAAGCTCTCCGTGCGGTTCACATTCGGGGAGCGTCCAACATCCTGGTGGATGGCCTGTCATGATTCATTCCTCTGTTCACCAAATGGATAGTTGACACCGACTCGTTCAGTTGGCTCTGCCGGATGTAGGGGCCCCAGGAGGTGGACCTCTTTGCATCGGTATCTCCTGGTATATGTGGCGCCTTTCCCTGACTGCGAAACCGTCACGGTAGATGTTTTTCGGCAGGACCAGGGAACTGCCAGGGAAACCTGTCTGTAAGGAGATTTCACTACATTGACCATATTTTATATGCTCCAGCCTCCAAACCTCATTTTCAAAGGAAGCATATTTTAGTAAATGTTCCCATGTTCTACGGGCTAATTTCAGTGAGTGAAATTTTAATTTCAATATCATATGATGGACAAATTTCCCACAGATTTGTGAACTTTGACCATGCTTCCTAAGCAAATCTACACGTCCCCCACTTGGCTGAATTTTCGAATGCTTATTCGGGGATGCAGGTGAGTAAATCTGGTCTGGAATGTATATTTTGCCACCGGCAATTCGTCAAAACAAAGTTCCTTGAATCGAGGTTTCACTGTGCGTCCATATTATTCTTTTATACAAGAAAAAGGTAAGTATAATACAGTACAGTATATTTTAAATATTGTAATTACTTTTGCATATACTGTATATAAATAATTTCATAATTAGTACTTTGTTTCAATTCTATTTTCTCAGATTTCCCTGATGTTTTACCACCTCCACCAAGTCCTCCTACTGTGAAAGCTCTCCTTGGACCCACACATTTATCATCAGACAATGTTGACACTGCATCAAATATTTCCATTGATGCTAATGATTTTAATGACCTTAGTAATAATTGTATTAAGATTAGTTGGCAGTCAACAGCATTGAGTGCAGGACATCAGATATATAGTCCAAGTAGTAGTTGTTCTTCTGTGTCGATGACTCACTCGGAACTGCTTGGTTCAAGCGAATACTCTTTGACAAACAAAGATTGTCAGGATCTCTATCCATTATTAGAATTTCTGGATGGTAAAGAGGTTATAACCCTAACCACTTCTAACATAATATCAAATAAAAATACTCTGTCAACATCCACGCCAGGGTTTAATTTAGTTAATTCTATTCCTACTTCAGTTGGAAAGAGCATCTCTTCCAGTTCTGAGAATCATATAAATAATATTGATCCTGTGAAGATAAAGTCTAACATTGATGTTTCTACAGCAGTAGAAAATGATGCATCACATTTATTAACGCCAGATATCTTTGCGTCAGCACCTTCATGTTCAAATAGTGGTGCTTCTTCCACTGAATTTGAAACCAGTTCAGATTTACCATTAAATACTCCAGTGTATACTCAAGAGGAAGAAATGCAAAGAAAGCCATTTGTTTTGGAACAAAGTAGTCTTATTACAACTTGCTCACAAAAAGTACAAATGAACTGTAATAGTTCAAAATACAAAGATAGTTATTCAGGGTCAGATATTCTTCTAACTCCTGATAGATTTGATTCTGCATATCGTAATGCAATCAAAAATGAAGAGAGACTATGCAACTCTAGCTGTCTTTGTCGATTGTGTGTTCCTAGTGCCCTTGAAGCTGATCTTATGACTTATGACTTTGAAGACGACATTGAGCAAGATTTGAAAGATATAGAGAAAATGGAAGAGGAGGATAGCAGAAAAGAAGAAAGGCAGACGCAACATCAAACTGCTTCGTCTTATGGCGGCTGCCGACTTCCTCCAATTGGTGTCTTTTGGGATATTGAAAACTGTCAGGTAAGCTCATATTTTGCTTATTATCAAGAGTACAATATAGTATCTACATTTAAACATAGTTTTGTGTAAAATTTGTTCATTGGTGTAAAACGATGTATAGACTGTAAGATAAATAATTGCCAATTGCTTGTTTTCTAGGAAGCTGCAGTAATATATAAATTAGTTGGTTACAACAACGAGTTAATCTTAACCCCTCACAGTGCGGGTATCGTCAAACAATGATTTACAAGGTAATGCGGTTATCATCGTATGTTGATTTAAACTATTATTGTCTGGTTTTATACCATTGATGTTAATATGGATAAAATAGCTCTAGGGATGTAGTGGAGCTAACCTTAGCCCTTGAAAAAATCCTACTATTGTTTCATAATTGCTTCCTATACAAATGTTGTTATTGTCGCAAATATTACTATTCCAATGTGGTGATCGTGAGGGTATAAACTTTTATTATAATTATATGATATGTATACTGATGGTTTATACCATCAGTATACATATCTGGATACCATGTTCATATGGTTTTCACAACACTGTATGGTTGCACTGAAGTATACCAGGTCAGCCAATCATTTGAACTTAATAATATAGGAACTACAGTATGGAGTTTGGGTTATCTTGAGGTTATCTTGAGATGATTTCGGGGCTTTAGTGTCCCCGCGGCCCAGTCCTCGACCAGGCCTCCACCCCCAGGAAGCAGCTCAGTGACAGCTGACTAACTCCCAGATACCTATTTACTGCTAGGTAACAGGGGCATCAGGGTGAAAGAAACTCGGCCCATTGTTTCTCGCCAGCGTCCGGGATCGAAACCTGGGACCACAGGATCACGCATTCAGTGTTCTGTCCACTCAGCCGCCGGCTCCCTCTATAGGGTGGATATAGGGTGGTCCCTATATATAGGTGGATATAAATAGATTCTACCTCTCATGTCAGCATATATATATATAGTAGCCCGAGTGCAGTTCTTGGCCTACTATGCAATGCCCGATTTGCCTAACAAGCCAAGTTTTCCTGAATTTCAATACTTTTCTAATTTTTTTCTAATGAAATGATAGAGGTATCCATTTCATTATGTATGAGTTAATTTGTTTAAATTTGAGTTACAACTAACGGAGATATATGACCGAACCTAACCAGCCCTACCTAACCTAACCTATCTTAACCTAACCTAAACTAACATAACTAAATCAATAATTTATGTTCCTAATATAATACAAATATTTAAAATAAACCAACTGGAAACAATTTATTGAAAATAAAGAAAATCACTCGGCCTATTAGGCAAATCGGGCTTTGCATAGTAGGCTGAGAAGTGTGTTCTGGCTATTAGGTACTATTAGGTTCTGGCTATTAGGTAGAGAGAGAGAGAGAGAGAGAGAGATGAACTCATGCGAGTGGTGATTGTCATGGTCAGCTGACACCCCTTTAGCCACCACCCGTGTCCACCCTCCCATGCTATGTCCGCCCAGCACCCACCCAGGGTCCGCCCAGCGCCCGCCCAGTGCCTGCCCAGTGTCCGCCCAGCGCCTGCCCAGCGTCCGCCCACCATCCACCCAGTGCCTGCTGATGTTGCAGAGCATAACAGACAACCAGGCTTCTCCCAGCTAAGAGGAGCCATCAATCATCAGCAGAGAAGGCACATGCCATGAGTGTGACAGGGTTATCTTGAGGTTATCTTGAGATGATTTTGGGGCTTAGCGTCCTTGCGACCTGGTCCTCGACCAGGCCTCCTTTTTTGTTAAACCCCATCCCCCCAGGAAGCAGCCTGTAGCAACTGTCTTAACTCCCAGGTACTATTTACTGCTAGGTAACAGGGGCATCAGGGTGAAAGAAACATTTTGTCCATTTGACTCTGCCTCCACCGGGTATCGAAACCGGGACCTTAGGACTACGAATCCGAAGCGCTGTCCACCTAGCTGTCAGGCGCCCAGCTGTCAGGCGCATTGGGTGTGGTACAGGTATCTCAAGAATAACAAGGATGTATTCAGTATAAAATGTATTTATAAGTTAATATTTTTGGGAGAGTGGAATGGATTAATTCAATTTACATTATTTTTTATGGGAAAATTTGTTTCGAGTTATGAATTTTCGACTTACGACCCGTCTCTGGGAATGGATTAAATTCGTAAGTGGAGGTACCACTGTATATATATATATCAATAAGAACATAAGAAATAAGGAGACAAAACTGAAGACCTATTGGGCCTTACAAGGCAGCTCCTTTTTATATCTGCACAAACTCTGTAGTTCCTGTATTATTATGTTCAAATGATTGGCTGACCTAGTACGTATACTACATTACAACCATGTAGAGTTGTGAAAACTATATGAGGATATAAATAGAAGCTGACTTGTATAGGCCAATCGGCTTTCTGCTAACCCCCTTCATTCATATGTTCTTATTGTTATGTACCCAGTAGGGACTGTTGGTTGAAATAAACTGACATTACAGTACATACTGTTTAGTGTGTAATGTCAGTCTCTTTCAACCAATGGTGCCCACTGAGCATATAGATTTGTACAGTATTTGAGTAGCAGAAACATTGTACTTAGTATATATTAGGTCTTTGATAGACTATCATGCACCAGCTTTATTCCTATCTCATGGCAAAAGTATTGATAGACTGAATAAAAGGCAAAATGAAACCCTCAGAATGATACTTGGCAGTCAAAGCCATTAAAGTTCTCAATATGCAGAAAGAATTAAATTTACCTATCATTCAAGATAAAATATGTGGAATCAATCTTATGATGGGACTAAAGCTTCTGCATGATAATAAAACTAACATTGTATCTGTTGAACTGTTAGAACACACATGCAGTAGAACTAGTGATTCTAGATGGATTCAAAGAACAGCCACTCATTTAAAATGTTGGGACTGCATTATACATGTAAAGATGAAAGAGTTCAGCGCTTCCCTCCACACTAGCAAATAGTACCCCTTGACATCCTGATGCCTACATAACACACCAAGAAACTAATCACAAACAACCCTCATGCTCATCTTGCTGCTAAATTAAGTGCCCTGGAACACATACACAATTTACAAACTAAGAACAATACCACACAGACCATATACACTGACAGATCAATCAATTCAGCTACAGGGAGGGTGGGAAATGCTGTTATTGTTCATCATGCTGATGGAAGCACACTTGAGAAGAATATAAAGAGTCGGTAACTGGGCATTCACCTTGCAAGTTGAACTGTTAGCAATACTGATAACACTCAGAATTATTGACAACACTGAAGTAGACAACTGAATTATTCCACACTGCCTTTCCTCACTACTAACATTAAATAGTTTACAATCAAATAATAATGTGCTTGTCTCCAAAGCCAGACATAGATATATAGTACAGGTACAGTATATGCATACTCAGTAAGGGGGCTCAAAATCAAAATGTTGTGGATTCCCTCTCACATTGGAGTGCAGGAATATGATAAAGTTGATACCCTTGTTAAGACTGCAGTCAATAACCCAGCGTTGAATGTAATGAATCTCCTCTTTCTCGTAGAGCCCCGGTGACTTTGTAGAATGTCTCACTGAGATTTCTCCAATCTACTAGTCACATCAGTAGCATAAGTTTATTTGGCTTACTGGGGACCAGAGGCAAAACCTGGCCCCCTCTCATATGAGGTTCAGTGAGCAAACAACATTGCCATTACACTGTCTGGATGCTTTCCCAGTCAGCAAAGCTTTACAGACAACTGCTGAGTTCACAAGACTCAGAAATCTCTAAACTGACAACTCCCCCAACAATACAAAATAAACAAAAGTAAATATACAAAACTAGCTAGAATCCATTAGTACTGAATACCACCACCAGGTGGCCCAGGGCTTGATCCATGTCAGCTATCAGATATGTTCAGGAGTAGATAAACACAACAGTGTACTGACAAATCTCGGTTCATTTCTGGTAGAGCTACTGGGGCTCTACCAGAAACACAACAGTATAAACACAACAGTGTACTGACAAATCTCGGTTCATTTCTGGTAGAGCCACTGGGGCTCTACCAGAAATGGTAGAGCTATATTTACCAGGTTGAAAGGCCATCATAACTAATGAGGAGTTATGATGGCAATACTATGCCATCATAATACCTCAACACCATCATGACACTACCTCTACAGCAACACACAACTATCAACACCTTCTCCTTCCCTTTACTGCAACCTATCTTCATGACACAAGACTAAATCTATTAGTACTGTTTTCATTTCAACATGCTGCATTAGTTACAAGGCCCTGTAATCATTGCAACTTCTACTACACTGTGTATATCCTGAGATACCAGTTGCAGGTATACTGTACCATGTACTGTACTTATATTTGTGAAATGTTAATTTAATTGATGAAATTTAATTGATTGATGAAACTTATCAAGGCAAATGGGGGTTGCAAAAGCCACTAGGGTTAGTGGCCCTCAGATAAATCAGATAAAAAAATTATATGAGTTTCAGTATAATAAAAGTACAGATGATGAGTTGCTAAGAATGATAGTGTTAAATAACAGGATGGAAAACGAGTGCTCAAGAATCCCTAGACAGTAATCATACTAACATGATGCATCAATAAAACAATCCATAGGAGCCATGATGAGGATTCGAATATATGCACTGGGTGTTCCCAGGCACACGCACCAGATGACTAGGCCACGACCATGTTGTGGTCTAGTTGTCTGGGATGTCTGCCTGGGAACACCCACCACATAGGTTCGAGTTATAACGGCTCCTACGGATTTTCTCAGTGCCCAAGAATGTTGTAAAATACAATTTTTGATTGCTCAAGTACTGTAAAATTAAGAAATTTATGGGAAAACACTTAGTATTTTAAAAAGGGGAAGGATTATATGAGATTTTGAGAGAAGGAAAGAACAAGACATGGTGCAGACGACTCAAGGCTTATGGAAGAACCAGAGACAGTACTTTAAAAGTCTACTATGTTCTTTGTTTTCTACATCTTTGTCAGAACTGTGTGTGATCTTTACTATGTAAATAATCCTTGTTGAAAGGACTGTACTTGAGGGTCATGTTTTTTGTAATTTGGTAAAAACTATTTTCAGGAGGAAATGAAACATGTAAAGGATAGCCAATAAATGATTTAAAATATCATTAATTCTTTTAAACTGTATAAATCAAGTAGCTGTTTTGGCAAGAATCCAGTTGTTATATTCAAGAATATTGCTTTTATATACATTACCATATAGTACTTTACTTCAGTTCTGTTTGCATTACTATGTTTACTGTAGGTATGTTTTGTGCAGACAGGTAATTATCAACTTGATTTATGCAGGTACCAAAAGGGCTTTCAGCTACCCATGTTGTCCAGGCCATTCGAGCACGGTATTTTAATGAGCACCGTGAAGTGGAGTTTATGTGTGTTTGTGATACGCTAAAAGAAAACTCAAAAATTCTTGAAGAACTGAATGATGCTCAGGTATGTACTTTACTATTTCATCTTTCTGTAATAGGCTTATTGCTTTTTTTCTGAATTTGTGTCATTGTATTATTAGTGATAATAAGAATGTGTAAATGTTCTCACTCAAAAAAAATCTAATTAACAATGGATGTACAATTATTCTCAAATAGAATAATTTTATGTCCACAATTATTGCTGTTTAAGTCATTGTAAGATTGAAACACTGTTTATGCTGAAACCAAAGAACCTGTAAAAGAACAGTTAAATTGGCTGATTTTCATCATTTGCATGATTTTTGGAGGGACTTTTCAATTTACTCTTTTTTAGAACTCTCGCTGATTTCATTTCAACTCTTAGTAACCATCTAGTAAAAAAGTCTGGAAGTAAACGTTTATGTTTTTTCTGTGGGAGCCCCTTGTGACTCCCTGAAGTTACCGCACTTAGATGGCTTACATATATTAGGTCACATCAGCTGTGAAGTTCTGTGTTTGCCTGTTGTGGCCCCCTCTGCACCTCTGTGAGGGGATCCAGATTTTGACTCTGTTCCCTGGTAGGCCAAGCAGAATTCTGCAGTTGATGTGACCGAGTAGTTGGGAGGCATCTCAGCAAGATAGTTTTAGGAAGCCACTATGGCTCATTCAGAAAGAGATGTTTCATTATATACAATGCTGTTTTTTCATGCTTTAGAATGCAAACAGTCACATCATGTTAAAACTTGACAGGAACACATTTTTATATCTAATCTCAATTGGGTTTCCTGAAAAAAATAAATAAATGCAATCATTCCTGGTTCTTTTAATGTTCAGTGAAAATAATTTAGTAAAATGCTTGGATTTCAGTGGAACTTCAGTTTTTGTACACCCCTCTTTTCGAATTTTTCGGTTCTCGAGCTCAATCTCTTTGAAAATTTTGACTCGGTACTCGAGGTTTGCCTCGGTGCTCAAGTTTGTTGATACACGTATGGGCCGAGCACATGGCGCGCTTCAGTTTATCATTGTCTCCCGATTAGTGACGACTGCGCTTAAATTCTTTGGGAAGAATTTCATTGTTTTTGTGTTTTTTTTTGGTTTCTGAACACAAAAGTTCTTATTATATACCATGCTATGGGTTCCAAGAAAGTCAGTGGTAATGTTCAACCTAAGAAAATAGTTGTGAGGATGATGATAGAGGAAAAACAAGAGATTCATTATGAGACAATGTGATGTCTCACTACAGACAGGTGTTAAAATGTAGGGAAAACCAATTGTCTATAGACAGATTCTTAGTAAGACAAACAAACAGTGAGCCGCAGCCAGGTCTTGGTGGTATTCCTGCAAAACGTAAGAGAGTACCCCAGAAATGTCATCACTGTTGAGATAATGGAAGGGGACTCCCCCTTTCCAAACACTAACACCTCGCCTCCTCCTTCCCTTCCTCACGCCAACAAGAGTCCTCAATAAAGGTAAGATATACGTGTATATACTGTTGTACAAAATATTAGTAGTAGTACAGTATATATAAAATGTATTTTTACATTAATATTTTTGGGGGTGTGGAACGGATTAATTAAATTTACATTATTTCTTATTGGAATATTCGTTTTGGTTTTTGAGTTCTCGGTTTTCGAACCGTCTCTGGGAATGGATTAAATTTGAAAATGGAGGTAACACTGTACAGTGGGGCCTCGACTTATGAGTTTAATCCTTTAATGAGGGAAAGTGGGTGGGCAGGCAGGTGGGTGGGTGAGTGGGTGGGCAGGCAGGTTCAGGCAGGTTCAGGCAGGTGGTTTTTGGATGGGTGGATGGGCTTGGTTGGTGGGTGGGTGAGCCGGCAGGTGGGTGGGCTATCAGGCAGGTAGATGGGTGAGTAGGCAGGTGGGTGAACAGGTGGCTGGGTGGATTGGCAGGTGGGTAAGTGGGCATGTAGGCAGGTGGGTAAACAAGTGGCTGGGTGAGGTATCAGGCTGGTAGGTGGGTGAACAGATGGGTGGGTGGGCTATCAGGCAGGTGGCTGGGCAAACAGGAAGGTGGGTGAGCAGGTGGGTGGGTTGGCAGGTGGGGCATGCAGGCAGGCGGGTGGGCAAGCAGGCAGGTGGGTGAACAGGTGGGTGGGTTGGCAGATGGGCATGCAGGCAGGTGGGTGAACAGGTGGGTGGGTGAGACTGGACAGAGACAGATCACACTTCCTGCCTGGTCACCCCCTCCTCCCCCCACCTCACGCTGGCCTTCCCATCTCCCCTCCACGTGTGTCGACACACTCTACGATGACTTTTAACATATGCGCCTTAAGTTCTGTTAAAATCCATTTATTTTCTTGTAAATATTTAAATGAATAAATAGCAAACCAAATACTGTACTGTACTGTTCAACTATTATAGTGTGTTATTTAATATTCATAACTAGCTCTCCACAGCAATAAGAAAACAATATAATTCTTGCAACACCTCCAATGCCACCTTCCTTAGTAGGCTTAAGCGAGTCACATCTGTTACCCCACACACTCAACACTTCTCCCTCCCTTTTTCCCTTCTCTTCCTGACCGACTCCCTCCCTCCTTCCCTTCCCTTCCTGATCAACTCCCTCTCTCCTTCCCTTTGGGAGGGAATTATGGACAGTTGAACTGTGACCTTTAATCAGTGTGTGTATGGGATGTGGGGTGGGTGGAGGGAGGTGTGTCGGTGGGGGGGAGGGACGGGCTCACTCAGATAACCCTTCACTCGTCACCGGTAGCCAGAATTGTTTCTTAAATTCTGGATGTACAGTTCATGATCATATATATTTTTGGTTACAGATTTTGTTTAGCAATATTATTAAGATAATAAAGAGTTATAAAAATACTTGTTTCATGAATGCTTTATTGTATTAGATAGAAATTCTCCAGGCTGGCAATCTACTGCCACATACAGAAGGATCTCTTGGGGAGGGAGTGAGGGAAAGTGAATGTGGGTGGGACAAAAGAAGTGAACAGCAGTGAGGTATGACTCCCTCCCTTTCTGGTGGTGTGTACAACGAGTGTTAGGCCACTGATCCGGCCAAACACCCGTCTTTCCAGCTCTCATGGACATTTTGGCCAGATAGTGGGATAACTTTGTCTGGCCACGATTTTAGCCAGATAGGGGCGTTTTCCAGATAATCGCGTGTCTACATTATAGGTTTTCAGTTTAGTTTACTGTAAACAAAATCGTCACTGTGGCATTTGAAATATGCGCCAAATTTAGACAAAAAAATTAATAACTCCAAACATTTAGGGTTTATGAAAAATTCATTCTAATAGGATTGTATAACAGCTGTGCACACTACAGTACTGTATATGTGAGAAAGGTGAGAATCAGTCAGAAACTGGATTTTTTTAAGCTGACTCAAAGTTGAAACTCTAGTTTAATCATTCAGAACTTCCTTCAAACAAATCGCAGCTACTCAAAAATGGCCAAGAATTGTTCTTAAACAGTTCAAGACCCAACACACTGTTCCACAAATCACCATTAGATGGCAGCACTACTTTGCAAACCAATTGAGGGACAGCAAATCCGGTCTTTATTCTCTGGCATCAACATTGTCCAGCTAGACTCTGCAGAGTTGAAATACTCAATCAAATTTACATTGTGTTCTTTGAAACTGTCTTGCAAAAGGGTCCTCAAGCTTTAGTGTTTACTTCATGTGCATAGTTCATTTAGCCATTAGTACAGTAGCATGTTTGTACACCTTTTCCAATTTATTTGATGTGCTTCTTGAGATATGGGCACCATATAACTGCTGCATATTACAATGTTGCTTTCACATAAATCGTGAACAATTTCCTCGGCTGTGTGTGTGTTTTTTTATTTTGCCATATGCTTCAGCCTTGTTTCAGTTCTCAGAATTGATGTTTTCCCAGACACTCATTGTGAGGATTATCAGCCACTAATTGCTAACTGAGGCTGGTCAGATATATAGTTCTTGAGTTGGGCCACGGCATTGCTCAGTAGTGAAGTATTTTAACAATTTTGATTAATACATTTCTAACTTAACTGTGACTGAACCTTGTGAGTAATACAGGATTCCAATTAAATAACCAAAAGTTAAAATCCCTGGACTTCTGGATCAGTACTACTTGTTTTATACCTGAATCAAATGTTTTTTGTGTAAATTAAGAAATTCCTAATCATAAGACCACTAATGGCCTTAAGATTAGGATAGATAATAGATAACATAGGGGTTAGCATAGATAACTATGGGTTTTGTGGGTATTTTAAGATCTATATTAGGAATTTTACAGAAATAAGAGCCTGTTTTAAACTTTTAACTCCAAAATACAGTATTAACATTGAAGCTGAACACAAAATGCTTTATCAAAAGAGAGAATTATCCATGTTCATACAAACATTATCTTCTGTATTGGTAGGTAATCACTCTTGACCTTGGAAATAGGAAATAAATGTCCTAGTCATGCTGTGCCTTGGACATCAAAAAATATTAATGATATTTAAGCATGTTACATATAAAACTAGATGTGGTACCAAGCTTTGCAAAGGTCAACCTCAAAAGGGGGTGCACCATTTAAATGTTGGGAACCCTCCAGAATGTAAATGTGCCATCAGAACACATTTTGGCTCATCTTCATCTCATCGACTTCATCAGATCCATGAAGGGGGACGACCTGAATTTCCCTTGTGACTATCCACCTACACCCGTTATTCACCCAGCATAGTTTGGTGAAGCAGGTCTCAAATGTCTGGCCTCCAAGCATGGCCAAACAAATTCAGACAGAAATCCCTTTCCCCTTTATTCCCTTTATTTTACAGAAATCCCTGTTATAAATATATCAACCTATCCTCAGGAAGGAGGTGCCCTTGAGGTAATCACTTCAAAATCACTGCTTAATTAGTGCTGTTATCTACAGTACTCCCTTTCCATGGTTAGGTTAGGGTAGGGTAGGTTTTGTTACATTACATGTTACGATAACAGTCACTTTCTCAAATGTGAAATATGAAATTTGAAAACTTTTAGTACCCTTAGAATATGATTTAGAGAAAATCACATTCTTCAGACTGTTTCCCAGAAGATGAGTTATGCATAGACTTTTATATTTTAAACAAGATTTATAATGCAATAAAGTTATATTTTTAGAATATTCTCTGTTTAAGGCAAAGGTTCACTTGCCTGTTTACAAGTAAACTATTATTGAAACTGTAATATGCTTTCTGGCCATCACAAATATATAGATAAATATCTAGGTGTTTAAATTAACCAGGACAGAGGGCTAGTCATTATAATAATTTTACCCTGAGAACGGTCAGAAATATTTGCCTGGGTCCCCTGTCTTAGCACTGTATAGAGGGTGGTTCTTTCCCAGATATCTTTCTTCAAGTAGGACCTGACCAACTGGGCTGCAGTGAATACGTGGGCCTGCAGGCAGCTCCAAGCAACATGGAACTGTTGGACAAAGTTCTCACAAGTCAAGCCTGGTCCCAGGCTGGGTTTGGAGAGTAGAACTCCAAGAACCCCCTTCCAGGTACAATCTGAATACTATGATGAACAACTAATAAAATTGAACTTGGCCTCAACTGTTTCATCACAACCGATTTCATGGGCTGACCCAGAACCCCCCCCTCCCCCCTCCCCACCATGTTTGTCTCCCTATGTCCACCAATCACCCTGCATAATTTGGTAAGGCAAACCCCCAAGTGTCTTGTTTTTAACCTTGGACAGAAAGGCAAACTCACATCCTCTTTTATAGCTGTACCAGATAGGGTACCTGGCTGAGCCTGGGTCTCTTTACCTTCCCCCCCCCCCCTCTCTCTCTCTTCCCCTTCCCATCATCTCTCCCATTCTCACACCCTCTTCTCCCCCAATATCCCCTCCTTTTCCCCCTTTCCAGCTTCTCCCCTCTCCACCTTTCCCTCCCCCTCCCTCCTCTCTCTCTCTCTCTCTCTCTCTCACCCTTCTTCTCCTCCCCCTCTCTCCCTCTATCTGAAAAAATGTAATGCTGTAACTCGAATGGATTCGGTGGGAGTAAGCATAAAAACTCAATGGGAAACATAACCCTGATTTTATTTCAGACTGAATGTATATCATAGGGGTCGCTCAATGTTTGTAAGTGTGGCACTGGAATTGGCTCCAACTGGCCTATGATAATCCCATACCCCCATATTTATTTTATAAAGTTGGGTGAGGCTAGGCACAAATGTCTGGTCTCCAACCTCTAACACACCCAAACAAACAGACATTCTCTTTTATTGATAACTTTGCCGTTACCTTGCGATGATTTCGGGGCTTAACATCCCCGTGGCCCGGTCCCTGACCAGGCCTCCTGGTTGCTGGTCTTGTCAACCAGGCTGTTGGTCACAACTGCTTGCAGCCTGATGTATAAATCACAGCCTGGTTGATCAGTTATCCTTTGGAGGTGTTTATCGAGTTCTCTCTTGAACACTGCGAGGGGTCATCCAGGTATGCCCCTTACGTGTAGTGGAAGCGTGTTAAACAGTCTCAGGCCTCTGATGTTGGTAGTTCCCTCTCAGAGTAAAGATAGAGATTATGCATACTGATATTGATTATTAAATTTGTCTTTCTTACTCCTATGTTTTTGTTCATATAACAATGTACTGTACAGCATATTGCAGGATTCTTGAGAGCATAAAATAGTGTGCATGCATATTTTTAAATGTTTATATTATGATATTGAGGCCTTGCAAAGCAACTTACACAAATGATCTGAAGTCTGGCAATTGCTTTTTACTATTGTAAAATGCAAGACATTACATGTTGGGCAAAGCATTGCTTATCATAACTATCATATGAACAACACAACCCTGCAGCAGGTTGATAAAGAAACGGGCGTAGGAATTATGAAAGATGCTCATCAAGTAGGAGTCACAGCATAAAAAGCTAACCAAGCCTAAGGAATAATCAAACAAACCTTTGACTTCAGTAAAAAGAAAGTGGATATTCAGCTGTAAAAATCTCATGATGTACCAGAGTACACCAGAGTGTACTCAAGATACCCATATTTAGAATACTGAATTGTACTGTATTTAAGCATGGAAACCTCACCCTCAAATGGACATAACTGCTTTGGGAAAAGTTCAATGCACTGACAAAAGTCATCCCAGAAATAAGTTAACTCTCATACCAGGAAAGTCTGAGTACCTCTGAACTACCAATGCTACAAGCCAGATATGACATGGCTAATCTCATTAATCTTCAAAATATTAGACAAATTGGAAGACATTAACACTTTACGTGAACATCATCACGACACTAATCATTAAAACAATATACGCAGTTCGGGGCATGATGTCAACACCAACAATTAATTTTTGCTTATTCTTATTAGTAAGTATAAACATTGTGAGTGAAAGAGTTTAACATTGGGTTGTGCGCTCACGGGTAATGCCAGGCCTACCTCGTGATGCGATGCGGGTGACCGGCTGGCCAGCAAAAGTTAATCACACCACTTCTTTCAAAGATTTAATGTTACTCGCACAAGAGGCAACAGGTTCAAGCTCAACAAGCCGCAATATAGGACAGAAAACAGAGATGCTTTTTCACCCTTAGAGTAATAAGCTCATGGAATCATCCACCCACCAAAGCCATAAATACCAAGACATTAAGCCATTAACAATTTAGCTGTGTTATATAATCAGGAATAATGTGGGGTGGGGGGATCTTTGACAATCTGCTGGCTTTCTGTCCCATTGAAGCCATTAGAGATGGGGCTTTAAGTAAACTTATTTACATGTTGATATAGGAATTAAAACTGAGAACTTTGAAAGTTTTTTTGTTTTATTTTTGCCTAAATCACATTAAATTCATTAGTTTTTATGAATACTGTATATGCCAATAGGTGTTGTTGAGATTCAGAGAAATTATACCAATACCACCTGGTAAACCACTGGCATGGTGGTCATCTTAAATGAAAGACAGAGACAAGAGAATTGATCCTCGAGAAGTTGATGAGCAGACTGGGAGAATGTTTCAGCCATTGGGAAGAGGAATGATGCAATTGATAATTACTGGGTTATGACAGTCACACCCTTGCTCAACAGTATGTGAATGTAAATGCAGATAATTGAAACAGTTAACCCCATTTTAGTCCATCTTGGACTCTTATCCAGTTGAAACTGATGGAAGAAAGGGGAAGAAACTATTATAAGGCGAAGAGAGGTGGTGATGTGGAAGTGTATTAGAGAAGCTTGAAAACTAAGCTTAAGGCAACTTCTCAACCCGTTCTCGCAAATTCGTAAAGTCAATATTGACTACGTGCATAGGTGATATACTAAACATAATAGATACCCTTAAAAAGATTCATAGAAAACACCGACCTTACCTAACCTTGTTAGTATCTTAAGATAAGCATCTTATTGCTTCGTAATTACAATTAAGTATTACTTAACCTATACCTATTATAGGTTAGGTAATAATTGTAATTACGAAGCAATAAGATGCTTATCTTAAGATACTAACAAGGTTAGGTAAGGTCGGTGTTTTCTATGAATCTTTTTAAGGGTATCTATTATGTTAAGTATGTCACCTATGCACATATTTAATAAGTCAATATTGACTTATTAAATTTGCGAGAACGGGTTGCAACTTCTACATAAAAATGGAGAAACTAAACAAAGCAAGCAGAGAAGAACAGCAGAGTAAATGCAGAAAGAAATAAAACATTAATAACTAAATAATATTTTATTTTTTGTTTCCTTTACTTTGGAAATAAGCTCAGAGGGGCAGATTGTTAAGACAAATCATGCTTGTTAAGAACATTAGTTAATTTAACTCTGTACTTGGTTACAGTATTTGTTTTCAGCTACAGTTTTATACCTTATTCTCTGCATTGTAATAGATGGCTGCCAAGAATCCAGGGACTCTCAAAAAGTCAAGGGAATCATGTCCAAGAGAGATCCCTGAAACCCACCTGAAATACCCAAGCATCCTGGGTCCAAACACTCTGGAAGGCTTACAGATGTCCCTCCACTGGAGGCCATCACAAAACGGGCTGATGAGAGCCTTAAAAGTATCTTTGGATGAGTCCCAATGCAGCTTAAAAATAATGGGTGGCAGAAGGGAAATTATAATGCTCATGGGAGACTGGCACAGGAGGACCATGACCTTCATCTATAAGTCCAAGGAATACCAGATCGACCACAGATTATTTTCAAGGCATATTTACAAACAGGAAACCTCCAGATCTCTGGAAAAAAAAATAAACAAAGTCCCAATTTGTAAAAACTGTGACAAGGCATGAATACAAAGCCAACACCACTTGGCTGAAGATGATAAGGTTACACAGGGCGCCCAGCAGTGGTTACCAAGTGTTAGGCCGACGTCACTAGGTAGAAATATTATGGGGTAGGCTGGCTAAGACCTCAGATGACCTGGGATTGCCATCTGGTGGCAGTCAGGCACATTGCTCTTAGAGTATTTATGCCACATAAACTATTGTTTATCTTGATTACCTAAGAGTGCCTAATTCCCTTCGAGCAGTTTCTTGTTATGTTGTGCTGTGCTTTGTAGTGGGGTTTCCCAAGTTTTGTATTGATTTCTGATCCACTGCTCTTCTCACCATGTAAAGTGAGCCAGATTCTGGTCCTCACTTCCTGTAAGAGACAGTTGGGTTTCAAAGGTCGGGTGTGTTAGGTTAAGGCTTGGTATGGAACCAGAGTTAAGCTAAGTCCTATTAGGAAGAAGCTTCTCATTGCATTCCACACTTAATTTACAGGTAATATATAAACAAATTTCAGGTATTATATAGAAGAAGTAGTTTATTCATGCAAATACAAGAAATCTTTTATCCTCATTTTGTGTGCATAAGTGATGAGCAGTAGGTTGGGTGAAGGCAAGCAATCAGTAAGCTATGAACCTTGCTATCCCAAATGTATGTGGTCAATGCTGTGCAGTATTTTCAAGTCCCCTGTAGGAATTTTTTAATTTTGAGATGATAGATTATGCATTCTTTGAAACATTGAATTTGTAGCAATAAAACAAAATATAGTTACAGTACTGTATTTAAAAATTATAAATTGTTTTATTTACCTTTTACCAGATATGCTATGAAATGTGTCACATTGCAATGTGAACATTTACAGTGTACTATGCAGTGTGCACAACACAGTACAGTATTTTATTTCAAGGATTATTAGCTACTTTATAAAACTATTGTACTGTAATATAATACATTACTGTGTAGTGCATCTTTTAGTACAAGAAAAAGCTTTCTGAAATAGAAGGAACACAGAGAACATATATTGCACTGAATAGATGCAGTAAATTACCTAAAATACTTAAGCTGTCATAAAGAACTTCAAATGTACACTGTAGAAAGGAGGCAAGAGAGGTATCACATAATATGGGTATGAAAGATACTCAGAGGTCTGGTCCCAAACACAGCATGGTTTGGAACAAGGAATAAACAATAAAGGAACAATTTATTAGAGCAAAAGATAGGAAGTGCAGAATAACATCTAGTTGAAGAGTTGAGGTACTGTAGGCACAATCAAAGAACACTAAATGAATATCTGAGACCCATGGTTTTTAACCTCTTGACACCAAATATAAGACAAATTTCAGAAACAAAATTGGATATTTCAAAAATCAAGTGGAACAGTTCTTACAGGAAGTGATTTCCCCTGTGACAGAACAAAGCAGAAAGATGCTTTCTGTACTTATTTTTTATTCTCTCAGGGAATACTTTTTTGTAGCCTATTAGTTTAGGCTTTATTTGGTACACTCCACATAAACTAAATCTCATCAGCATTGTCTACTTGGAAGTATCTTAAACTCACTCACTCACTCACAATGTAAGGACTTAATTTATTCTTGAAGGTATCAGTGTCAGCTAGGTCAGCACTTTAAGCCTTTCCCAGAACTTTTATTTGTATTAGTAATATCTTGCTTCTGCATAAAATTTTTAACCCAGCCACAACTTACACTAAAGTTCTTAATACCTAACTTAGTAGGATGCCTCAACCTTAAGTTCCTCAGATAGTATATATCGTTGCCATGTCCACTTCACCTTGCTACACAAGGTATTGTGTAGTACAGTATTGGTAATATTACAAGGTATTGGTGTACCTCTCGTTATATGACAGTGCTGGGAAGACTGGAACACCACGAGCATAGCTCTCATCCTGTAACTACACTTAGGTAATTACAAGATGGCTTGAGATCCACCTGAGGCTACCGAGAGCCAGGTTCAAAATTTAGCTCTCTATGAGGCGGGGGGGGGGGGGGGGGGGAGCTTGAGAATTAGTGATCAACGTAAAACCAAGAAAAACCCAATGGTGTAAGCGCATCAAAACAAGTAACTATTTGAAAGAATATTAGTAATCCTGAGGAAAACAAGATTGCTGCTACAGGGTAAACATTTCAGCAGTGATACTGGAGTGTTTCTGACTATCATCAGGTGGCAGCCCAGGTCACTTGGGATACCTGCCAGCCAGCCACCTCATTCACTTGCCTAGTGCAGTGAGGGTTGCACCTCTGCTGAGCCTGCATTTAGTTTTGCATTTTCAGAAATGTGGTGTTTGCTATCCTTGGAACTTTTCATTCCATTCTGGCCATTACTTTATTTTTGTGTCAACTTCTTCATATTTCTACTTTGTGCCACCTATCTTACATATGATTTATACTTTTCTCCAACAGTGTGTAAGGGTTTAATTCTTTGGTAGCCACTTTGCATCTCCCTTCCCCTACCAGATATATCTTTGCGGGATAAAGATCTTTGATATCTTTATTTACATTGTGGATTTCATTTGGAAGTTTTGAGGCTTCTGTCTTTGAAACCAGTAGTGGTCTGTATTGGTGTACCGACTTTCTGGATGTTTTCCCAGTGTGGTGGTGGAGTGTCATCTGCTATCTGCACCTCTGTGAAGAGGGCCTAGTTCTGGCTCTAGTCTCTGGTAGGCCAAACAGAACTCTATGGCTGGTGTGACCTAGTAGTTGCGAACCATCGTAGTGAGATCAAGTCAGAGGCATTTCAATACATTCAGTGCTGATTCTTGCAGTACTGCAGTGGTAAAAATATCAGCTGATACTTTGATTGAATTTTTTATACTGTTGAGCTTAATTCTCAGCACTAGGTGGGGCCTGATGGCTGAGTGGACAGCGCTCAAGGTTCATAGTCCTAAGGGGTCTGGGTTCAATCCCGGCAGAGGCAGAAACAAATGGGCAGAGTTTCTTTCATCCTGATACATCTGTTCACCTAGCAGTAAATAGGTACCTGGGAGTTAGACAGCCACTATGAGCTTCTTACTGGGGATGTGTGTGTGTGTGTGTGAAAATTAGGATTAAGTACCTGCCCAAAATGCTGTACTAAAATGTGTGCTAGTGGCTGCACAAAAATGTAAGAACTCTTTCATATATGCTGTGTGTATTATATATATATATATATATATATATATATATATATATATATATATATATATATATATATATATATATATATATATATATATATATATTAGTATATTTTGGTAGCAGTCTTTCCTGTAGACATATATTATTAAATATTACCGAAAAAGTAAGATTAATAATTCTAACACGAATTTTCGTGTTATATATATGTTATATTTTCGTGCTATATTCTACCCACCTCAAGACTCCGCTCCAATATAGAAGCATCAAGAAATATGGACCAATAGGCTTTCTACAAACACTTCTATTCAATACCCATTGTTTGTGTTCTGTCTTGTGTTGATACTTTTAATACCCTATTAATATCCCCTCTTGTTCTGTCTTGTGTTAATGCCACATCACCCCTCCCACCTCACTCAAATGTAGATATAAAATCAGAGATACGTAAGTTCTAATCAGTTGTGTATTTGAGAACTAAAGTCTTTGAAAATGTAATAAGTTTTACGAAACGCGCCCGTGTCGCGTCAGACTAGAAATAAAAATGAATTTTGGAGAGTTGATTTTTGATTTACCTCCAACAGTGAAGCGTAATGTACGAAAGATTGAGAAAATTCGTGTTAGAATTATTAATCTTACTTTTTCGGTCATATTTAATAATATATATATATATATATATATATATATATATATATATATATTATATATATATATATATATGTCGTACCTAGTAGCCAGAACGCACTTCTCAGCCTACTATGCAAAGCCCGATTTGCCTAATAAGCCAAGTTTTCATGAATTAATATATTTTTTCTATTTTTTTTCTTATGAAATGATAAAGCTACCCATTTCATTATGTATGAGGTCAATTTTTTTTTAATAAAGTTAAAATTAACGTAGATAAATGACCAAACCTAACCAACCTTACCTAACCTAACCTATCTTTATAGGTTAGGTTAGGTTGGGTAGCCGAAAAAGTTAGGTAGGTTAGGTAGTCGAAAAACAATTATTTCATGAAAACTTGGCCTATTAGACAAATCGGGCCTTGCATAGTAGGCAGAGAAGTGCGTTCTGGCTACTAGGTACGACATATATATATATATATATATATATATATATATATATATATATATATATATATATATATATATATATATATATATATATACATATATATATATATATATATACATGTGTATATATATATATATATATATATATATATATATATATATATATATATATATATATATATATATATATTATATGTATATATAAAAATGATATCTGACAACAAATATTAAGTAGCAGTATGGGGATATTAGTTAATAAAATAGTATCTGTGTCGGTCAAAATATTGGTCTCGGCACAACTCAATAATGCTCTATTCTGAGAAATCCCTATGTCCCTAGCAAGGGTATGAGTCCACTTAGGACACTACCCACAGGCCAGGTTCTTGCCAACTTTAAGCCTCACCGTGACAAGGAAATTTTAAAATGTTTATACTATGCAGTTTAAAGGCGAAGAGACAGTGGATAGTATATACTGTAGTACAGTATAGTACTGTACCTCAGTCAATCACAAGATTAGCCATTTGTCACTGTTAATTAGTTAACTAGTAACTGCCAGCTGCACTGACTACCACCAGGTGGCAGCACTAGCTATCTTGAGATCTTGAGAGATTATCTTTAGATGATTTCGGGGCTTAGTGTCCCCGCGGCCCGGTCCTCGACCAGGCCTCCACCCCCAGGAAACAGCCCATGACAGCTGACTAACTCCCAGGTATCTATTTACTGCTAGGTAACAAGGGCATCAGGGTGAAAGAAACTCTGCCCATTGTTTCTCGCCGGCGCCTGGGATCGAACCCGGCACCACAAGATCACGCATCCAGTGTTCTGTCCGCTCAGCCACCGGCTCCCCGCTACGCTAGCTACTGCAACATGATCAAGGGAGTTGGCAAATCTTATTACTAAAGGCCAAAGCCACTCGGGCAAGCTCATGGAAGTTGGGACCACAAGGACAGGAATGAGAACAATTGCAGGAGTGCTCAGAATATCCTGTTTGTATCCTGAGATATGCAACCCCAGGGATACCTTTCTCGATCACCCTCATGAGATCAAAATATAGGCCTATTTTTTGCAGTAAATGGTGCCGTGTGATATATACTGAGGTAGGAGGTCAGGTATCCCTCTCTCAATTACCATAATGTGATAAAACCAAATAGTATACTTAATAGTGTTTTTATCTTTCTGTGTAGTTTCGTGTGCGATATTCATTTTTCATGCCTAATGAATTACCAGTGTGCCCAGAGCAGCTTAATTCATGGGTGGGTCTTTTGGAAATATTATGCAAATTGAGTAGAACTTCTGTGTGGATTGAACCTAAACAAATTTTTCACTTGCATGACATAAATCCTGTCATGTAACAAAAATATTGGCTGCAGTACTGTATCAAAAATAGTTTTTTATTATTATATCACACATGCTTGACCTAGTAACTTATTGTTATTTGTTATTGTAATTGTATTTTCCATCTACGTTTCATTAGTTCAAAATATCTAGCAGTCAAGGAGGAAAAGTTATGTATTTCAGTAATTCACAGTGATAAAATAATTTTTTAGACTTTGCATATCTTCTTGTGGAAAATGAGTGATGACAAATTTTCTAGCACAGATGGCTTCAATGTGGATGAAGATGTGTTTTCTTCAAGCACTGAAAATGATGTTAGTTATGGTGAATTGAGCGATTTGGTGCTACACCCATGGACCATATATGGCTCCGTGTCTCACAACGCTCCACTCTTTATCATTCAAAGGTATCTCAGTTATGTTGTAATGAAGGAATAATACAGAAAATTGTACAAATATCACTGAACTTATGAACCTACGCATTATGTTTGTACCGTAGTTGTAGTTAAAATTTAAATATGTGTAATGTATAGAACACAAGTCTTTCCTACATTATACTGTTTTGTCATCATTATATCCAGTTTTTTAATGTAGATTTTTTCTTCTTTCATTCCTTTTTCATGTTCACAGTCTATGGTTTTATTGTGTTTTTGAGCTATTGTGTATATTAGAATTTATATAGTACTGTACTTAACATCATGCAAGCAGTGTTGATATGATCTGAAACAAAGCTTTCTAGTGTCTGATAAATGTGACACATTAGGTAAATTTCCCGCTTCCTTTGAAAAGAGGAAACAAAATGATGATGTGGAGGAATGCCAGTACTGTAATGTACTGTATAGTACAGTATATGGGTCTTGTAGCATGATGTTCTATATCCTTGGACGACAGTCGAGGGATCTGGGTTCAATCCTGGGTGAGACTGAAACAGTTAAGCATTTTCCTCTCACCTGATGCCGCTGTTCATCTAGCAGTAAAATTGTTACCTGGGAGTTAGGCAACTGTTGTGGGTTTCATCATGAGGAAGGTCAGTAGTTGGCCTAGCGGACCTTGACAATCATACGTAGAGACTTCCAACTCGGTCCTGTTCACCTTTGCCAGTGGTATCCAAAAAGGTCATCTACCATTCTGTGGCAATCTAAATTATTTTGGGCTCAGTGGCAGCCATTTTAAAATTATTACTTTCTTGAAGGAAAACTGAAGCATTCAACTTATTATATTTTCCAAATTTCTTTATACAGTATTAATTTTGCATTAATACTGTATTATTTAGAATTTAACTGAAATTTGAAAAAAATAATATCAAAATTATCTACAATTTAATATCACTGGAAATAATAATAATAATATTTCCAGTGTTTTCAACTGCACATTTGATTTCAATTGAATATTTCACTTACTGGTTCTGTATTCTTAATGTAAGAACCAAGGATTAAGTCAGTCATAATTCCCTTCTTGAAAAGGACTGTGACTGTCAGTCCATTTTGAGAGAAGGACCAGGATTGGAACCATCAGTTTGTTTTGTAGAATGAGTATCCATTATGTAGCATATACCTGAATCTTAAATCCTAATCAATTCTAGGTGCATTAATTCTTAAAAATAACTTGAACATAAGCATGGAAGTATATGACACGAACACTGACATGTAGGTAGGCAGATCATCAAAAGAAAATTCAGACATGTAAATGGAAACACAAAAATGTAAACATGAAACACATGTATTTAAACCCAATTTGTTTAAATGTATTTAAACATTAAAAGCAAGCTGCATGTAAAGGAAAAGATCCAGAGATTGAGAATGAAGAACAGGACTACTGAGAATGAAAAAGAAATGTGCGGAAAAGCTAAATGAACAGTTCCAAAGCACGTTTGTACAAAATAAGGATTTCAGAGAGCCGGACCAAATACCAATTCCAGAGCACGCCATAGAATACTTAGAGGTTTCTCAACACGAAGTGGAAAAAATTACTCGGGCTACGAAGAAATAAAGCGGTTGGACCTGATGGAGTTTCACTTTGGATGCTGCGAGAATGTGCAATTGAGCTGAACATTCCACTCCAATTAACATTCCAGACATCCTTGTGCACAGGGAATCTTAGATATGGAAAAAGGGCACGCACAGTACCAATCTATAAAAATGGTAGTCGAGAGGAACCTCTAAATTATAGACCCGTATCATTAACAAGTGTGGCAGTCAAAACACTAGAAAAAATAGTTTAAGCCAAATATGTTGAACACCTAGAGAGTAATGACATAATAACGGTCATACAGTATGGTTTTCAAACAGAAAGATCCTGTGTAACAAATCTACTTAGTTTTTATGATAGAGCCACAGAGATACTATAGGAAAGAGATGGTTAGGTTTACTGTATATCTGAACCTAAAAAAGGTTTTTGATAGAGTTCTAAATAAGAGGCTGTTCTGGAAACTGGAATTTGCTGGAGGGGTGAAAGGGAGACTTTTGACATGGCTGAACAATTTCCTAACTGACAGACAGATGAGGGCAGTAATCAATGTATCTGACTGGAGGAGTGTTACTAGCAGAGTACCACAAGGTTCATATCTTGAACCAGTAATGTTCGTCATCTACATAAACGAACTAGCAGAGTACCACAGGGTTCAGATCTTGAACCAATAATGTTCGTCGTCTACATAAACGATCTACCAGAAGGAATACAGAATTATGTGAACATGTTTGCAAATGATGCCAAGATACTGGGGAAGATAGGAGATGCAGACGATTGTAATGCCCTTCAAATTGATCTAGATAAAATAAGTGCTTGAAGCATCAAGGGGCAAATGGAATTCAATGTGAATAAATGCCATGTTATGGTATGTGGAATCGGAGAAAATAGACCACACACAACTTACAAATTATGTGGAAAGGAATTACAGAACTCTAATAAAGAACACGGCCTAGGGGTCGTTTTGGATAGTAAGCTGTTGCCAGTGGAACACACAAAGAACATTGTGGGAGGAGTGTATGCATCACTTTCCAACTTCAGACTTGCTTTTAATTATATGGATGGTGAAATACTAAAAAAACTGCTCATGACTTTTGTGAGATCAAAATTGGAATATGCAGCAGTTGTATGGTGCCTAAATCTCAAGAATCACATAAATAAACTGGAAAAGGGGGCCATAGCAAGCTAAATAATAGAGGTTGTAATAGGGGTAATAGAGGTTGTATTAAGGGTATTATTATCTGTACCTACCTTGTAATGATTATATACCTGTACTGTACAATAGGGGTATTATTTTATCAATAAAAATACAAATAATAACACAGTAAAATAAGTTGTTCTTCAGGAATGATCCATACATGCAAAAACTAAGCAAAAGGCAAAAAGAAACGAATATTTATGTCACACACACAGAAATCACAATAACGTGGTGCATCAAATGAATAAATCCACAAGGGCTGTGATGAGGATTCAAACTTACACTCGGGATGATCCCAGACACTGCCTTCAAAAGGAAAGGCAATATGGGATATATGCCCTGGAATATCCCATGTCGTGGCCTAGTCGACTAAGGCAGCGTCTGGGATCATCCCGGGCATAAGTTCAAACCCTCATCACGGCCCTTGTGGATTTATTCAATATTTATGTCTTCTCTAGTTTGTGATATCAACCCGGAAGGTTGGTGATGTGGCCATTTGATGTCACATGTAAGTCGTTGACATAGTGGTGCGCGGTGAGGATTCATATGTTCATCTTGGAATTTGTTATGTTTGTTTCATTTATTACAGTTTACACGATGTAGCCATTGTACAGAATAAATTGATTTATCTACACGTAATTTATGAAAACAGTGATTAAGTACTGTATTATAGGTCTACAATGTAAACCTGTTCCTGGCTCAGCTGCAAAGAAGTGTCTTGCAACCCACCTCCTTCGCTACAATTCTGTTTGGGAATGTCATCCAGGCATGGGCTCAAACACTGGCAGGGAAGACTAAATCATGATTTGATAATAACTGCAGGACTTAATACACAATAACCTCGTAATATAGTAAACCATTACAAAAGATAGCAACTCCATTACATATATGTACTGTAGAGATCTAATGGCAATGTTAACATCATTGTATATAACGATGTTAGTAGTCCAGGTGATCAACAAATGATGATGACCATATGCTGAACTTTAATGAAACAATAGCAAATGTAGAGTTGAAAGACATAGCAGTGTATGTAAACACTAGACTCAAACAAATAGACTTGTTAAAACTTATTGATATAATTGTATTACATTTATACAGGTGAATGTGATGCATGTGGGAAGTACTGTAAAAAATGCAGCAGATGATAAACTTCTCCAGAGTATGCGGCGGTTTGCTGATATCCACGGGCCTGGTGCTACAATTGTACTTATCTCAGGGGACTCTAACTTTGCTACAGAACTTTATGATTTAAGATATAGGTAAGTAAAAAGCTTTTATAATTTAGTAACTCACATTAAGAGTTATTTCTGTGGTAGCCTCCTCAGTAGCTCCCCTGAATTTAACTCTAGCACATTAGGGACATTCTAGGCCTATTGCCAGGCCTATTTAATCCAGACTTTAGTGCAGGGTTCTGTTACCTAGTTTGTTGGCTTTCATCTTTCTTGCCTCACCAAAGATGTCTTTTCTGAGAAGTATGGAGTTTTCCCCATTGAATCCTCTTGAGTTACCTCGCCCCCAGGCAGTGTGTAGAGGCTTTGTCATCATGGCGAGGCCTATCAATGAGTTGATGTAGTTAGTTGTATACTAGTGTGTGTTTTCCATGTTATTGACTTGTGTGGTTGTTAGTTGTTTGCATAGTTGCCAAATTCCACATGGGTTGCATTTAGTGATTCTTTCTTATCTGTGGTTTCATACACATTCCCACATTGTCTTCTTGTTGAAGTTAGGTTTTCGACTTGCAGACTGGCATGTTCTCTTGTTTGCACAGGGGTCAGAGCAGTCAGTTTGTTACATCCGGGAGGTTGTTTACCTTATTTCCTCTAGTTAATTGTGACTTGATGAATCTCCCACCTGATTCAAAGTTATACTATGCAACTTTCCTGGTAGTGATTCTTTGTTTCTAAAAATTTATACACCTTCATTTTACTACCATCATTCTGCCTTTGGATTACTGAGTTGCTCTCTTTTTGACATAAAAATATACTATACATATGATAATAACAGTGTCAGTCTGGAAGACTGTGGCCTCCTTGTGAATTCTAACCTTTGCAGTCCAGTCGTTTGCAGTCCCTGGCAGCTGCTGGTGTGATGGTTATAAATACCCTGACTTTATCTATTTGAAGTTTTGGGTTGATTGCTCTTACCCCATTTGTAATTGGTTAAAGCCTGTCTCCTGAGCTACTCTTACTCTGATTGTTGACTGTCCTTTTGGCTTCTGTTTGGCTTCTGTTTGCTCGGCCTCCTGCCTTTCCTATAATTGGTTTAAGTTCTAAACAGCCTGGTCTTGTAGACTTATGGGTGACAGCGTTTGGTATGTTAGGTTCTGCAGCACTATAGGGTCTACCAGAAAAGAAAATTTCATTATATGTATTAAATACTGGATTTTTGGCAGGTTACAGTTCTTGCCTATTAAATAAAGTTGTTTTGAGAGCAGTATATATATCTTTGTATTTTAGAAATGCAGAAATGTTATATTATTAATATGAGGTTCAAATTCAGCAATATTAAATAATTAAGCATATACTTTATGTAATATAAACATACGTGTACTTTAATATGTATGAGGCATTTGTATTATATTCAAATTTTAGTATTACAGTATTAAAACAAAACCTTATACATGTTGTAAACCTTCTTACAGAAAAAATCTTCGTGTGATAATAGTGCATAATGCTCATGCTCAAGACTCGCTTAAACTCTGTGCACATGAGACAGCCTTGTTTTCTGAAGTCACCCAGGAACTACCTCAGAGATCTAAACTTAAGGTCAGTAAGAAATATATATCTATCTGTATGTAATCACCTAAATGTAGTTACAGGATGAGAGCTACACTCGTGGTGTCCCATCTTTCCAGTACTATTTGTCATATAACACTTTGAAACTACTGTGCTGATCGGTTTGGCCTCCACCACCAAAGGCGGTTTGAACACTTGGCTTGTTCTAACCATCTACCACTCTGTTTGCAAAAGAAAACGTCTAATATTTTTGGCACCTTTGTTTCCTTAGCTTGTGTCCTCTGGTTCATGAAGTTGCTGGTTTCAGGAATTCCTCTTTGTCAATTTGGTCGATTCCTGTTAGTATTTTGTAAGTAGTGATCATATCATCTCTTTTTTTTTTCTTCTATTAGTTTTGGCACATTTAACACCTTTAGTCTCTCCTTGTAACTCTTTTCTTCTCAGTTCTGGAAGCCATTTTGTAGCATGCTGTTGCACCTTTTCCAGATTGTTTGTGTGCTTGAGATTTGTGCACCATACAACTGCTGCATATTCCAATTTTGGTCTCACAAAAGTCATGAACAGTTTCTTAGTATTTCACCATCCATATAATTAAAAGCAAGTCTGAAGTTGGAAAGTGATGCATATGCTCCTCCCACAATGTTCTCATACACTCCTCTGGGGACAGCTTACTATCCAAAATCACCCTGAGGTCTCATTCTTTATTAGAGTTCTGTAATTCCTTTCCACATAATGTGTAAGTTGTGTGTGGTCTATTTTCTCCAATTCCACATTCCATAACCTGGCATTTATTCACATTGAATTTCATTTGCCACTTTACACTCCAAGCACTTATTTTATCTAGATCAATTTGGAGGGCAATACAATTGTCTGCATCTCCTATCTTCCCCAGTATCTTAGCATCATCTCCAAACATGTTCATATAATTTTGTATTCCTTCTGGTAGATCGTTTATGTACACGATGAATATTACTGGTGCAAGAACTTAACCCTGTGGTACTCCATCTGTCATCTTCAATCCATTGCCCCTAAAAATCACATGAAACAAGCCCTTGATATTGCTCTAACAAGAGAAATGCTGATTAAAAACACCTGTAAAGCACTTCAAACACACAAAATCACTAACCAAGTATGCTAGGGTATATAACTTTGTTAAGTGATAAACTAAGATACTACTATGTCAATGTTCCACTATATGAGTAATAACCATAATATTACAGCAGGCTGAAAACATGAACCTGGATGGTAAAATTTAAATATTAATACATAGTTATTATTTGGTGGAATCACTGGGTCATAACAGCCATCTCCTCCATCATACCTTACAAGAGTATGGTATGGTGGAGGTGGCATGAAACCACGTTGCCAATGAGCACAATCCTACTTCAGACGAATATCACAGTAATGTTGGTCCTCCAGATCTGCCTTCCAGTTCCACCTTTCATCAGTGCTATATAGTGCACTTCATTTATTTTCCTTTCTTAGAACTGTCCACAAAGCCTTAGATGCATTAGTTCCAGGAAAGAATATGATCCGAATCATGTGTGTCCTTGTGAACTAATGGATTATTTCAGTTATGGTTTGCATACTTTTCTGTGTATCAACTTTAATGGCTGCATCTACAAATATTTAATGAATAAGGTTAGATAATGAAAATTACAAATTTCAGTTTCCCATATTATTTTAACAGAAGCCTCAAACACCACTGATGCACTTAGAAACATTTGAATATAATGTGTTGACTAACAGAAGCAAAAATATTCATTTTTCTTAGGGTATCGGTTTGCGGCGAGATATTTCCATCCGGAATTTACCAGATGGGATTGAAGAATCTGCTATCCGTCGTCGCCTTAATATACTGTCAGCCAACTGCGGTGGTAAAGTGGGACGTGTTCGAGCAAATTGTGCAACAGTTTACTTTCAGACACCTGACTTGGCAACACGGTAAGTACAATTATAAGCTATAAAAGCTTATTTTCTACATCAGCATTATGTGCAGCAGAGTACAGTAGATGAATATGTAACCACATGGATACAGTTGGCAATGGAGATCTTGACAAGTCCTGGACGTCCTGTTCAAAAGCTATAGAACTTTCATGCTGCAAGGCTAGAAAATTATCTGACAGGGGACAGAAGGCCATTTGATCGCATCAATAATGGTGAAATAAAAGTTCATATTTTCCACAAATTACAATGTAGCATTGTATTGCAGCGGCCAGCACTTTTATTTTTATTTTGTTTATTTTTTATATATACAAGAGTTCTTACTTTCCTGTAAAGCCACTAGCACGCATAGCCTAGTAGTACTGTATCAGTTCTGTATCAGGAACCTGTCTCGTGACATGTACTTGTTGAACACTGTGGTTGGAACAGCGCATTCCTTGTTCCAATAATCCTGTATGATGTGCTTCACGGAATGTTTCATAAGCATAAACAGAGCAAAGAACACATACAACTCAGCCACGGTGGTGTCCTTCCAATGTACCATACGTGAAGCAGGTAATAAGCCACCTGCAATAAGTTGTGCTGCATACCTGTTGGTTTCATCTGCAAGATGTTGCATGAACGGCTCATCAAAATAAGCAATAAAATAATCACTTTCAGTCATGTCGTTACCTGTATACGGGAAAGTGGGTGCAACCCCTACATCACTATCATCAGACTTAGGTTTGTGTGGTACAAAATTATCACAGTCCTCCCACACAAATTCACCCGTTCTCCTTGTACTGGCTGGATCAGCACCATGACTGCCATACCTACGGGTGCCATCACTACGGGTCCGTTTTCTTGAACTAAATCTCTGTTGGGCAGGAGTTGAAGCTCTTCAACCTTGTATACTAATAGGGCGAGCAGGGAAAGTGGATGTAGAGGCGACACTGTTATCAGTGTCGTCATGAGGGAAGATATGGTGGCGATTGGCAGGGCGTGCTGCTAAGACAGCAAATCTCCGCCTAGTAACACACCAACGATAGCCGCTACCACTCGTTCATCTATGCTACTTGTATCAGAAGCAGCGTCACTAAACCCAGAAAATGATTCATCAACAGTATCACTTTTGTCAAAAATGGGAAATGACACAGGTGGTGGTGGTGATAATACTGGCAAGGGCGATGACCTATGAGGCTCCACCATGCGTGCCACTCTCCCTGAACAGGACACGCTCGCTGTATTGTCTGCATCCATGTCTTTATCACTCACTGGTATTGGACACTTGTGTTCAGGTCTTTATTGTGTAATGGTTCATCAATATCACTACCCTGTTCTTCTTCAAACAATAATGTGCGAATTTTCCCTTCAGACAGCGATATTTCAATGCCGTGTCCCACAGGGGATTGGGAGCTGGAGGCGTGTGCGTCAGCCATGGGGCAGGGTTAATGTCAGGCGGTGCAATGCTGAACTGAGGCTACCTACAGCCCAGGGGCATTCTGGAATTTTTTTTCAAAATGACTGCCGTTCACTGGAGCCCTCAGGCTTCCATTTTGTACCCAACCTATCGCGTTACGTGTTTTGAATCTTATGATATCTAAAAATTGGATTTTCTCGGCCTGCACAACACCTGCCTCAAGTAAAGTCGGGCGGTGCAGTGCAGTGGTTAATCCTAATTTTTTTCCTGGAATACGACTGGCCAAATCATTTAACAACCAGGTACCCATTCGCTGCTGGGTGATCAGAGGCTACAGTTAAGGATTGCCACTCTGTCAATTCTCCCCGGCCAGAATACAAACCCAGGTCAAAGTCGCGAAGCGCTGGGCGAGTGCTTTAACCACTACGCTATGGGGACTGCTTATTCGTATACTACCTAATTGTTTTTCTAGGTAAAAAAACCCAACAGGGTATTAAAAAATAAATGTGAACATGACAGAATTCCATTTATATGTTAATATGGGAATATGGTAGGGGGGGGGGGGCTCTCTCTGACACAGAGGCCTAGTTACACTATTTGGGAACCTTGAGGCATGACCTGAGGTGACTCAGCACACCTAATCTGCACATGTCTTCCGAGGAAGGAGCATCTCCTAGCTTACATTTCCATTAGTTTGAGTTTTTGCCTAAACATTTATCATTGAATTTCCCCTCGCATCCCTTACTTTTTTGGTGCAGACCTTAATATGAGACTTTCCTGATGATGCAACACATCCAGCACTGAAACATTGAGATGTATGAGTTGAAGTTCCATGGAATCCCCTAACTAGAGGGTAAACCCATGAATCTGGTGAAAATTTTTAATCCTGTCTGAGGGAGGGGAGGAGGGGCATGCAGAGAGCACATTGAAGCCTGATCCAAAACAAGGACCCTCTTCGTAGTGGGGACTTCCTTACCTAGAATGGGAGGCAAGGACACACAAGGGAGTCGCTACTCACCATGCTACATAGAGCCCAAGAATTACTAGAGCCACCAAGAGAAATATGGGCCTTAAAGCCACTGCTACAAAGGCAAAGGTTGACAGCACAGACCTGCAGCAAGGCAAAGGTTGACAGCACCGACCTGCAGCAAGGCAAAGGTTGACAGCACAGACCTGCAGCAAGGCAAAGGTTGACAGCACAGACCTGCAGCAAGGCAAAGGTTGGCAGCACAGACCTGCAGCCCCCCCCAAGGGCAGGACCTGCCACTGCCCACAGAGTCAGTTATAAAAATAGACTGGGAGCCAAAATAACCCTACCGAGAACTTAAACCAAATGAAGGGAACATGAGACACCAGCCTATGTCCCTTTTTTGGAGCCCATGCTGACTATCACACAAACAGGGAGCATGCCAGATCCGAGAAAAGTACCTCGGCTTAACAAACTGGACTGTAAACACCTAACAAGGAAAGGCATACACAACTACAGTACTGACAAAAACATCCACTTGCATGACCCACGTGTATCTTCGGCAGAAGCATGAAGTTTCAACATTCACAAGGAAGAAGGCCAAGCTCAGTAGCAACACAAGTACAAAAATAACTTCTTCACATTCCATTAATATGCTTTGCAGTAGAAGACAAGTACGTGTACTGTTCACTACTTGGAAAAGGACAGCCTATACAAATTGAGAGGTGTTAGGACAAGAGGATATTGATATTTACCTGAATTTACCTGAGGGCCACTAACACTAGTGGTCCTGATGAGGACAGGAAGCCAGTGACTTGTCGAAGGTCCCCCATTTTTGGATATTGAGGGAACCTGTATATACAATCAAGTTGTAAAAATGTAAGAAACTTCTCAAACCTGTATCCCTGGTCAGCATGTGAAATGCATTAAAAGAAGTTGTTAAAGCCGCTTCTCTCCACAAATTGATGTGCAATTACGACACAGAATTTGAATGTCAAGAATGTAATAAGCACAGTAGTTATAAAAGACTGGTTTTCACTCTCTTGTAGTCACTGATAGGTAAGCAGTGAAGTCTACAGTGACGTGGGTGATTTCATGAGCACTTTCTGATGAGTTCCACACAGTAATTCCTTGTCATGGTGACTGAGCTTTGCATATGAGACAGACAGTAACATTACTGCAGGCAGCATCAGGGGTCAAGTACAGTACATTCTGCAAGCAATTCATTTTTTATGATGATATTTGGAATTGTCAAGGTTGCAGAGATACAGACAATATTGATGTACTCTGTGATGGTGAATAGTGGTGATAGTGATGACTTATATTCCATCTACCTTACCATCGTTTCATGTACTTATGTTGCATTTTTGTTCATTTTAAATTAAATCTTGGACAAATCCACAAGTGTTTAAATAATTTCCTCCTCCTGCTATGACACATGTATTCAAGATGATTAATGCTGGTAGCTTATCGAGATGTCATTGCAAGGAAAAGAGAGATATATGTGCTTAGTTTGTAAAAAAAAATACGGCCAACAAACAAAGCATAAACCACATTTGGTAAACAGGGTACTATTACTAAAACACTTAAACTAAATAAATAAATAAGATAAAAAAAGATAAATAAGATAACGAATGTAGACTGATAAAGACGTATAAAATACAGTAGTAATTTAATGTAGGCATGTGAATGATAACAACAGTAGAATCCAAGCAGAGTAGGACCAGTGTGCAAATACTGAGGCTGAGGTAACTTTAATTGTACGCTGAGGAAATGTAAGTTAGATAAACTGTCCCTGGTGAAAACTCGTCTATTTATTGTGCCATCCTAAGATCGGGTGGGAAGCAAAGGAAACATAATGTGGGCAACCATAAATGTAAGCTCTGTGAGTTTGGTAATAGGTTGAGGGGTAGTTTTGGCAGCTGTAAATGCACTATTGACGTAGCTTTCGCAGCTGTAGATGCACTATTGAGGTAGCTTTGGCAGCTGTAGATGCACTATTGAGGTAGCTTTGGCAGTGGTGAATGCACTATTAAGGTAGCTTTGGCAGTGGTAGATGCACTATTGAGGTAGCTTTGGCAGCTGTAGATGCACTAAGCTTTACATTCCTAAGGACAGAGTTGACTATGCAGTCCTGTCGGGATTGCCACAAGGGCAGAGTCCGAGTCTACAAGCAGTACAGAGTACTCTGCATGTACAGAACAGAGTCTAGGGAGTCTAGACTGAAGGTGAGCAAAAAGAGGTTTTGTTCAACAATGAACTAACATAGGACAGGGTTAAGAGATACAAGTTGCTTCAGATTGTAGGCGTGGATCGTTTAATTCCTCTTGTGTTCTAGTTGCAGCCAGGGACGGCTTTAAATTCCAGTTGGTTACTGCTTTACCTGGAATTATCCTGGAATCTATCCATCTACCCATCTATATCCATCCATCTATTGTTCCATCAATGTATCCATAGATCTATCCATCTAACCATCCATCTGCATCCATCTAACTATCCATCTATCCTTCAATCTATCCTTCCATCATTCTGTCCATCAATGTATCCATATATCTATCCATTTATTTTATCCATCCATTTATTCACCTATCCATCCATCTTCTCATCTGTCCATATATCTATCCATCTACTGTATTCCCCCCCCCTCGGTCCCCTCGTTCTCATACCCTTGGTCCCTTCCCCATCCCACCCCTTTATCCCTCCCTATTCGTCCCTTCCACTGCTCCCTATCCCCTTTGTCCTGCCTCCCCCCATTTTCTTCCCTTCTCTCAGAAAATGTATGAGTCTCTTTCCCTTCCTTTCCCCGCCACCCTCGTCATCCTCCGCCCCTCTACCTCTGCTTTGCTTTCTCTTCTCTACCTCTATTTATCTCTACATTTCT
The DNA here is from genome assembly GCF_040958095.1 of Procambarus clarkii. Classification (NCBI taxonomy): domain Eukaryota; kingdom Metazoa; phylum Arthropoda; class Malacostraca; order Decapoda; family Cambaridae; genus Procambarus; species Procambarus clarkii. The sequence goes on along the minus strand of NC_091150.1, from coordinate 31,369,678 downwards.
CTCTCCTTCAGTATTGCTAATAGTAATAGGAGCAAGTGTCATTGTATTGTTAATATTAAATAACATTTGTGCAGAATATAATAGTTTCTCTTTTTGAATTTGTGGTTTTTGCCTTTAGTTTTCTATGTGAGGGGGAGGGGGAGGGGGAGTGCTAATTAAATTTACATGTTTTATGGGATTATGTCCCTAGTTTAAATAACAAACTTTATGTTGATTTTTCATATACTCAATATATAATGGTGTATATTTCTGTATTTTTTTTCAAAATATTTTCGTAGATGTACTGGCAGGGAGTGCGAAAAATCACTGTCGGAATCCGAATGTAACATTGGCACATTATTCCCTTTTTATTTTTTTATTTTTTAAATTATGGTGACCCTGACCAGCCTGTGTAAATCCCATACCCCAGATCATTCCCTCTACCAATTTAGTTGAGGCTGGCACCCAAGCATCTAGACTCCAATTTTAGAGACAGACAGATATTCTTCCCTTTGACTGCCTCATCCACATTCCCTTGTCCCCCCCCCCCTCCCCTGTATCTCTACTCCTCTTCCTCCACCACTCCCCCCCCCCACTGCATCCCCCTTCTCCCCATTCTCTCATTAAAATTATTAAGAAGCACTGAAACAACCATATGGGTCTCAGAAAGTACAGTACTGTATACTATTATGATCACTAAAAACTCTAGGGAAGTCATCAAATATTTTACACTTGATTCCATGAAAATCAAATGGTGTCTAATAAGTGCTAATATTTCTTGAAGCATTTAACTTAGGCTTACCCTGACCAGCCTGTGTCTGTCCCATACCCCAGACCATTTTCCCTGCAAATTTGGGTGGGGCTAGCCCCAAGCATCTGGTCTCCAACTTTGGACAGACATTCTCTCTGAGAGAGAGAGAGAGAGAGAGAGAGAGAGAGAGAGAGAGAGAGAGAGAGGAGGAGGAGTGAGGAGTGAGTGAGTGAGTGAGTGAGTGAGTGAGTGAGTGAGTGAGTGTAGGGGGATACCTGGTAATGCCAGGGATAGTTTGTCTCATCGCCCCATTCTACCCCCCCCCCACTCCCCCATTCTACTCCCACCCCCCATTCTACCCCTCTTCCTTTTTCCTTTTCCCCACATCTCCCCTTTTCCCCATCTTTCCTTCCCCCCCTACCCCAACTCTCCCACTTCCCTCTCATCTCCCTATTTCTACCTTCTTCCCACCCTACCACTCTTGCTCCCTCTCCTCTCCCACCTTGAACAGACAGATATTTATAGATATTTCTACATAGAAGGGGTACTCGATTGCACCTGGGTCTCATTCCTATTCTTTCCACCCTTTCTCTCTTCCTCACTCTTCACCCCATCTTCCCCCCCCCCTTCATCCCCGTCCCTTTGGTCTCTCTCTCTCTCTCTCTAGAAGGGTACCCCGGATAGTCTCTCTCTCCCCACCCATTCTTTCAGACGATGAGTCACAATAACGTAGCTGAAGATATGATGACCAGACCACACATCAAAAGATGGAAAACGACGACGTTATGGTCCGTGCTGGACATTATGAAGTCGTATGTGAAACGTCACTGTTTCTCCATCTTCTGATGTGTGGTTTGGTCAACCACCCACTCTTCCTTTTCCCCAATCCCTACATCCCCCATTTTCCTTCCCTTTCCTCCCATCTTCCCATTTTCTTACTCTCTCCTCCAACCTCGAGAGAGAGAGACATTTCCATTTATATATACAGTAAAATATAAGGGTTAGGCCTTCATCCCTCCTCTCATCTTTCTCCTTTCTCAGAAAATGTATTATTAAGAAGCACTGAAACAACTGTATGGGTCTCAGAAAAATTGCTTTACATTCACCAATAAAATATTTCACACTTGAGGGGAATCACACCAAATATTTCACATTTGACTTGATGGAAATCACGTAGGGGATCTCTATAAATGCTTATATTTCTTAAAGCATTTAACTTAGGCCTATCGACATCAACCTTTGTCCATCCTATACCCTAGATCATTCACCCTGCAGTTGGGTGAATGTTGGGTATGGTAGTTCTATGCATCTAGCCTCCAACTTTGGACAGACATTCTGTCTTATAGTTTGTATCGGGGGGGGGGGTTATGTAGCTCTCTAACTATATCTCTTTCAAATTATATATATCTATCTAGCAATTTCTATCTTACTTCCCTTGTCCTCCACCACCAGTTTCCCCCCACAAGAAACACTGAAATATGTGGGTCTTAGATGTTTTGCTTTCTCTTCTTCCCATTTCATTATTTTCAGTAACAACTCCACACATCTTTCTATCTATCTCACCCCCTCCCCATTCATCCTTCCCCCTCCTGCTTCCCCGTCTCAAGAAGCACTGAAACAAATACATGGCACACATTGTAGTTGTTTATCGCACATTAACATAAAAATGGGCCTGGACCAATTCCAGGCTTCTCGCGGCTTGCCATTCATCACCGTGCCAGCACATACCTCGGGTATGTTGCTATTGAGACGAACTGTCTAACTCTGCAGTTAGTTTAGTGTTGACCTTGGATTCATCAACCTCTCACGGGCTAACCAGCATGATACACATTAGGCCTCCTCATGTACAGAACTAAAGTAAACTCAGAGTGATTGAATTGAGTATACCACGATTCCGGTGTATATATAAGTATCTTTATTAACATCGCTGTGCAAGAGGGGTCCATTGCCATATTTATATAATATAAATAAATTGCTTGTATTTGTTAAATGTAGTTATGTTTTTTAATTGGAAAAAAATCTACTCTTAGTTGCATTCGCAAAAACAGCCAAGGAACAAATATTATTTTTATAGTTAGATTAAGGACCTGCCCGAAACGCTATGGGTATTAGTACTTACCTAGTTGTACTTGCAGGTGTTAAGCTTTGGCTCTTTAGTCCCGCCTCTCAACCGTCAATCAATTGGTGTACAGATTCCTGAGCCTACTGGGCTCCATCATATCTACATTTTAAACTGTGTATGGAGTCAGCTTCCACCACATCACTTCCTAGTGCATTCCATTTACTAACTACTCTGGCACTGAAACAGTTCTTTCTAATGTCTCTGTGGCTCATTTGGGTACTCAGCTTCCTCCTGCGTCCCCGTGTGCGTGTACCACTCGTGTTAAATAATCCACCCTTGCCTACCCTGTCAATTCCCTTAGCAAATAATGTCCTGTCAATTAGTGGCCTTGCAAGAATGCAAGAACGCCAGTGTTACTCTCTCACTCTCACAAACCCAATGTGCCTTCTTGTATATAAATAAATAAATATTAAGTAGAGATGTAGAAGCGTGCGTGAATTGCTGGCACTAACTGCTAGTTTGAGGAGCAAACGACGTGAGGGGGCGTGGCATGTCTGTGTTGTGGGAGACGGGGCCGCTCATTGGCTAGAATACGTTAGGGAGTTAGCAGGAGCGGGTTGTGATTGGTTTAGGCTGTGCAACCTGACGTGACTGGTGGGGCGGGTCAGGTTGCGGGGGAGGAGGTGGAGCTTTAGTTTAGTGTGCAGGGCCAGGGGAGGTGCTGCTGCTGCTCTTCACATCTGCTGACCTTTTATCACGCCTCGCCGATATTGTTGACATGTTAGAAGGATGTTTCCCCGATGTGTGGTAGGTGTCGCCCTTCCTCTCACCTTGTACGCGGCAACGGCATGTACACTAATTGCCTCCCTTGGGTCAAATTCACGAAGCAGTTACGCAAGCACTTACGAACCTGTCCATCTTTTCTCAATCTTTGGCGGCTTTGTTTAAAATTATTAAACAGTTAATGAGCTCCGAAGCACCAGGAGGCTGTTTATAACAATAATAGTTGATTGGGAAGTTTTTATGCTTGTAAACTGTTTAATAAATGTAACCAAAGCCGTCAAAGATTGAGGAAAGATGTACACGTTCGTAAGTAATGGCGTAACTGCTTCGTGAATCTGGCCCCAGGTGGGAATAAGGTTTAGGTCTACCGCTGGGTAAAACATTTTGCATAGAAATTATTGTAGTTAATTTGTTTAGCACAAAATAACCCATCGTGTAATGGTGGTTGAAGGTTTTGCGCACGTGGTGTAAGGAGCTGAGAAACGGCTCAATATTCATGTGATTGGAGCAAGATAGAGCAGTTAACACACAAAGATGCACGTGGGCTCAGAACAAACTACCTTGGGAGGAATGAACTTGGGTGGATATAGACGGCTCGTGTCTGGAATGGGCCAATAGGCCGGCTACAGTTTCCTTCATTATGATGTTCGTGTTCTTAGGGTGATATTTGTGCTAGTTACAGGCAGGTAGTTTAGATATACTGGTGTAGCTAGTATGTCAGGCGGTGAGGAGGAAGTATACCTTTGTAGCCATCGCACCCCCTACTGACATGACTTGGTGGCCCCTCCCCCCCAGTAATACGCGGGGGGGGGGGGGGGGGGCTCCCCCACCCTTTCCCCCCCTTTCCCCAGCAACACTCGGTATTTCCCCCCCCCCACTACCCGTGCCTGCTGAACAAGCATCCCTGCCCCCCCCCGCCCGCCCAAGAACGCATCCCTGCCCCTCCCCCCGCCCGCCCAAGAACGCATTCCTGCCCCCCCCCCCCGCCCGCCCAAGAACGCATCCCTTCCCCCCTCCATTACCCGCCCAAGAACGCATCCCTTCCCCCCCTCCACCACCCGCCCAAGAACGCATCCCTTCCCCCCCCCGCCCGCCCGCCCAAGAACGCATTCCTGCCCCCCCACCGCCCGCCCAAGAACGCATCCACCACCCGCCCAAGAACGCATCCCTTCCCCCCCTCCACCACCCGCCCAAGAACGCATCGCTCCCCCCCCCATCCACCACCCGCCCAAGAACGCATCGCTCCCCCCCCCCATCCACCACCCGCCCAAGAACGCATCGCTCCCCCCCCCTCCACCACCCGCCCAAGAACGCATCCCAGCCCCCCCCCCGTCCGCCCAAGAACGCATCCCTGCCCCTCCCCCCGCCCGCCTGCCCGCCCAAGAACGCATCCCTGCCCCTCCCCCCGCCCGCCTGCCCGCCCAAGAACGCATCCCTGCCTGCCCAAGAACGCATCCCTGCCTGCCCAAGAACGCATCCCTGCCTGCCCAAGAACGCATCCCTGCCTGCCCAAGAACGCATCCCTGCCTGCCCAAGAACGCATCCCTGCCTGCCCAAGAACGCATCCCTGCCTGCCCAAGAACGCATCCCTGCCTGCCCAAGAACGCATCCCTGCCTGCCCAAGAACGCATCCCTGCCTGCCCAAGAACGCATCCCTGCCTGCCCAAGAACGCATCCCTGCCTGCCCAAGAACGCATCCCTGCCTGCCCAAGAACGCATCCCTGCCTGCCCAAGAACGCATCCCTGCCTGCCCAAGAACGCATCCCTGCCTGCCCAAGAACGCATCCCTGCCTGCCCAAGAACGCATCCCTGCCTGCCCAAGAACGCATCCCTGCCTGCCCAAGAACGCATCCCTGCCTGCCCAAGAACGCATCCCTGCCTGCCCAAGAACGCATCCCTGCCTGCCCAAGAACGCATCCCTGCCTGCCCAAGAACGCATCCCTGCCTGCCCAAGAACGCATCCCTGCCTGCCCAAGAACGCATCCCTGCCTGCCCAAGAACGCATCCCTGCCTGCCCAAGAACGCATCCCTGCCTGCCCAAGAACGCATCCCTGCCTGCCCAAGAACGCATCCCTGCCTGCCCAAGAACGCATCCCTGCCTGCCCAAGAACGCATCCCTGCCTGCCCAAGAACGCATCCCTGCCTGCCCAAGAACGCATCCCTGCCTGCCCAAGAACGCATCCCTGCCCCCCCCCACCCGCCCAAGAACGCATCCCCGCCCGCCCGCCCGCCCAAGAACGCATCCCTGCCCCCCCCCCGCCCTCCCAATAACGCATCCCTGCCCAAGAATGCGTCCTTTCCCCCTCCCCGCCCAAGAACGCATCCCTGCCCCCCCCCCCGCCCTCCCAATAACGCATCCCTGCCCAAGAATGCGTCCTTTCCCCCTCCCCGCCCAAGAACGCATCCCTGGCCCCCTCCCTCCCCCCTGCCAAAGAACGCATCCCTGCCCCCCCCACCCCGCCCAAGAATGCATCCCTGCCCCCCCCCACCCCGCCCAAGAACGCATCCCTGCCCCCCCCACCCCGCCCAAGAACGCATCCCTGCCCCCCCCCCCACCCCGCCCAAGAATGCATCCTTCTCCCCCCCCCACCCCGCCCAAGAATGCATCCTTCTCCCCCCCCCACCCCGCCCAAGAATGCATCCTTCTCCCCCCCCACCCCGCCCAAGAACGCATCCCCCCCCGCGCCCAAGAATGCATCCCTCTTCCCCCCCACCCGCCCAAGAATGCATCCCTCTTCCCCCCCCCCACCCGCCCAAGAATGCATCCCTCTTCCCCCCCCCCCACCTGCCCAAGAATGCATCCCCCTTCCCCCCCCCCACCCGCCCAAGAATGCATCCCTCTTCCCCCCCCACCCAAGATCGCATCCCTGACCCCCCCCCCCACTGCCCACCAACATATCCATCTCCCGCCCCCCCCCCCCCACTGACCAACAACGCATCCCTCCCCCCCCCCTAACACGCAATAATGCAACCCTTCCCCCCCCCCCACCCAACAACGCATCCCTTAAACAATGCATCTCTTTACCCGCCCCCCCCCATCTGCCCAATAAGGCATCCCTTCCCTCCCCCCTCCCCTTCTGCCCAAGCATGCATCCCTGTCCACCCCTGCCCAACAACTAATACTGTTTCCCCCCCCCTCCCCCTGCACAACAATGAATCCCTTTTCTTCCCCTGTGCCCAGCAATATGTCCCTTTCCCCATCCACCCGTGTCCAACAACACTAGTATCAAAATGCTCTACGCCTTCCAAGACTAGCCATGTAACTCCTGTACTAAAGCTAGAGTCCAAACTCTAAATCCGGCTATGGATTAGGCTAATGAAGCTCGATAAATGCAAAGTTTTTCATTGGTGAAAAATGTTAACTGAACAAGGGAGCCGGTCGGCCGAGCGGACAGCACGCGGAACTTGTGATCCTGGGTTCGATCCCAGGCGCCGGCGAGAAATAATGGGCAGAGTTTCTTTCACCCTATGCCCCTGTTACCTAGCAGTAAAATAGGTACCTGGGTGTTAGTCAGCTGTCACCTGCTGCTTCCTGGGGGTGGAGGCCTGGTCGAGGACCGGGCCGCGGGGACACTAAAAGCCCCGAAATCATCTCAAGATAACCTCAAGAAGATAACACTAATGTTGGAAAAGTGGAGGGTTTCGCTTGAGATTCTTTGGAAAGTCTTGCTGTACTCAAAGTAGTTGATGAATGTTTCCATAACATAATAAAATCGAAGAACAGCATTCATAGTAGCTTTATGGATGTCACAAACCACTCTTTTAAAATGTATATTAGAATAGAACATTTAAAACATTTAAAAATACTGTATTGTTTTTAATAATGAGAACTCTGATGGAGAAATGTTGAAAAGAACGTATCAGATATTTACTTTGGAAATTGTCATCCACACTTATGTGGAAATAAACATTCCATTCATCTCTCACACGAGGTCCACAGTTACTCTCCTAGAGCATAGGTGAATGGAATTTACTATGAGCAGTTGATTATCAAAAGATTCAGACGTGAATTATCGATGGGTAACCTGGTAGCAAAAATGGAATCTTTATTTAGATGTACAGCATTCATTATGAAGCTGTACATTTTTTTGGCTTACACTATCAGTATCTTTGCCATGCTGCAGATTAGAGTTGCTATAATTCTAAAACTGGAAAATTTAAATGAAGTTCAGTATTTCCTTTGCAAGTGGATTTCTGGTTGCTTTGATAAGTTTGGGATTTAAGGTTGTATGTCCTCAAACATGTGTGAAAAGGTTTTATTTTTTTATTTTTTTTTCAGGGCCAAGAAGAGGTTAGATGGTGAAGACGTGTTTGGAAACAAAATCTATTGCAGCTTTGGCAAAAGTTTGGAAAAAGAAGGCTCGCCAAAAATAAACAGTGGTACTTAAAAGCTATTTTGTTGGTTTAAATGTTAAATGGATGTGTGTTATGTGTGAAACTAGGATTTTCTTTAGCACAGCCATCAAACTATAGTGATAAATAGTGCAATTTTAACTTCCTAAATGACTAGCAATGGTTTCCTTTTAAAGCTAAACTTTTTTAAAGTTAAAGGAAGTGGGGATTTGTGGGCCAACCCATGCTTTGGCCTGCCCTGTTCATTGTTTATACTAAATGTCTTGCTGTTCCAGCCTATACAACCCCCTACTTTGATGAATCTGTGGGGTTGTAGGTCCTGACCCTATGGACCTAGCTTTCCAACCACCCTTCCCCTCACTGGTTAGCATAAGAACAAATGGTTTCCTGGCATAAGTCTCAATCAACCTGGTGTCATATGCAAATCTACAGTTGATATTTGGATCCCAAGAGATGATCTCCAGCCAATATCCAACTGGGACGGGGAGAGATTAGCTGATTGCACCATTGTCATAGGCATAGATCAACTGGTCAATTACAACAGATAATCTATGGCCCCTTTGAAATAACCTTATTGTGGCACTAAAGAAGTTTAACAAATTGCTCTACACTAATCATTTACTGTCAGTACACCTGCACACTACATTTTGTAAAGTTGTACCTCTGTAACACCATCTCACTTTTGTATGCACTTTATTAGGGTAAAATTACCGCTCTTTTTGCAATCTTTTTAACAAATTACCACCATTCCATGTGTTCTGACTAATTTTCCACGCAAAATCTTCAGTGTGAAAGAATTTCTGTAGCTTTCCCACATTTCAAATTCACTGTTCCATAGATGTCATATGATTTTGCATTCTTCTCACACCTTCAAATCCTGTTGTGGGTGATGTTCACACAACAGGAGTCACTGAAAAATACATTAATCTGAGTACTTCTTTCATTCTTGAATATGCTCTGCCCTAACCCAACTGCTGCTTTGTCCACAGGCATTACTGTTTCAGGTCTTGGTCTTAAGTGTGTGATTTTTGTCATTTTATCTTGTCTAGAAATATGAGGATAACGCCAGAGCTGTTCCTTGATATAATTGAGTAATCATAGGGAACAAAAATATTTACTGGATACCAGTATTGGCTAAACAATGGTTAAATTGAAATACAATACTGTATCAGATTCTTAATTGGTAGAGATTAAGACATTGCATATATTGTACTGTATTATACATTTGAGAAAGGAAAGGCCAATAAGGTAATAGGAATCATACTTGTCAGTAATTAAATCTTGTGTCCTTTAGCTTTTTGTTCATATGAGATGCCATGGTTTGAGTAATTGATTTCAAAGTGAATGAATGGATCTAATGGGATGATGTAAATTAAGCTCTTAAAAAATGTCACCCCAAGTTAAAGCATGACAAATTGGAATCAAACTGGATAAATTTAGAAAGATTTTGGTAAGCAGAAATGGGTTACAGGGGCATAGAACAAGTTGCAAAAGTAACATCTTAAAAGTAAACATATTGCACAGTTCTAATTAGAGGTTCATGTCTAGGAATGGAAGAAGTTGGATATAATTGAGCTGCATTGTATGGGACAATAAACCTTAGGCAGATTTTTATATTTATAAGACACATGTAGGAGACTTGTAGGCTTATGACAATTGAGAGAGTATGGCAGGGTGTAGATATTCATTGAAGGAGATGAGACACAGATTTAAAGATGATAAAAGGTGTATACAAGAGGTAGTCCAATTTTAAATGGGGATGCCTGTTTGTATTACCATTAGACCCGTTAAATGTTACTGTACAGATTGATGGGCATGTTTTAAATGACTATGCTAAGATTGAAGTGTTAATGTATTAGAAGGAATGTATTCTGTATTAGAATGCTCATGTATTGTGTATTAAAAGGAATACCAATTAGGTTTAGAGCTGAATTAACTGCTTTTACTTTCAGGCAAGTTTCAACACTTCTCGCGTGATAGGGAAACTGAAATTCCAGAGTGTGGGATCACAAGTGGCTTTCACTTTACTCAGAGCACTTCACAACAAGCCATGGGAGAGATGGGCACAGATAGTCTACCATGGCAGATAAGAGATCCTCTTAATGATGCTCCACCATTGCACCAGCCCTATTCAGCTTTCAAAAGTTATGGAAAGACACTGTCATCACCTGTCACATCAGAGCAGCAATATAATTCGTAAGTACTGTACAGTTTTATATCCTAATCATTAGTCAATATTCAAGAGCAGTATTTCATAAATTGACATAATTCCCACCGTCGGTCAAATATCAATTTTCTGTTGCCACCTGCTACCATTAAGTTTCACCACTTAAGAGTTAGGGAGACAGTGGGGTGCTGCTGCTGTAGATAATTTGCTGTACAATGGTGATGCTGATTTCTCAGCAATGTTATGTAATGTGCAAAATAGTTTACAGGTAATTCTTAAATTAGTGATTGTGTACCATTAGTAAAATACAAAATAATTGCAAAAATATTTAAATTTTTGCAAATGCTACCATGTGCAACTTTATAAATGGACTTTCCTTCTTACTGTTTTGGTCCTTAATTTAGGTAATCAAATATCCACTATTCATTATTATGAAAAAATCACATCACTCTAGAATAATAAAAAAAAAAAAAAAAAAATAGAAATGCCACAAAGAATGAAAGGGTTCGATGGAAATGCCTAATTCTGCAGGGTACAAGGAGTGGCTTGCCATAACATTTCTTGCCAAGATCAAACCACTTGAACGATACAATTTAAACTACATGCAACATACTAATTTTCTCTGAAAATTTTTGTAAGTTTTTTGCATTATCAGAAAGTGTTGCGTTCCTAATCCTTTAACTTCGCAAAACGTTATATGGTGACACTGGGCTCAGTTTTTTAAATTTTCTGAAACTTTCAAATGTTGTGTGCATAATCTATTAGGCAAATGCTCCAACTTTGTGTAAATGATACCAGTCTAATGTGAAAAACAAGAAAATAAAAAATAATTATAAAATTGAATATGGATAAGTTCATATTTTGAAATCGGCTGCAAAAATATATCGCCAACTGTTCATTTGGTGTTATGCTCTCAGAATGGCATATGAATTTCATTTTCATATATTTAGAATACAAGTTTTCAGTATAGTTTACTGTAAAAAAAGTCAATATGGCATTTGAAATATGCGCAAATTTAGACAAAAATTTATTACTCCAAACGTTTAGTTTATGGAAAATAAATTCTATAGGGATTGTATAACACAGCTGGGCACACTATATGTAAAATTGGGGAGAATCTGTCAGAATCTACATATTTGGATACTGAAATAAGTTGAAATTCTACTTGTAGATACAAGTGAAGTTGAAGTTATCGACAATAAGGCAGTTCTAATTCATGAATTTACTTGTATGTTCTAATAAGCAGTTTGGCATTCGTACTTGAATGTGAAAGTTGTAAGTCACTGTTGAAATAAAAAAAAAATATATACATGTAGGGATAATTATAATAATTATAATGATTTAGGGGATATATTTAGGGTATACAGTACTGTATGCAAGTAAAAAAGCCCTAATCTGGTCCCTAATCATCAAAACAACTTAAAGAAACAAGGAAAATAGTTTGAAATCTGAAAAAATAGTAAAAAAAAAAAATCAGTCCCAAGTTCTGAGAGTTGTAACTGATTTATTTGTTAACCAATTTAATTCTGTCTTCACATAGTTAGGTAGGAGTATGCATTCTCCATTATGTTAAGGTTACAACAAATTCGAAAAGTGGGGAAAACCTAAAAACCTAAAAAAAAAAAAATTGTTTGGACATTGTTGAAAGTAACTGATAAAAATAGTGGGCAATGTATTTATATGATGTATAACAAAATAGAGCATAATAACATACATACGCCTTATTATTTTTGTATTACTCACCAATGCTAAAAAGGCACCAGTTGTATATCCCCTTTGTGGACACTTATTACTACTCTTTTGTGTGTCGGATAGGTGCTTGCATCTCTTTATTATTGCATTATCCATCAGTTCCAGTTAATAGCTGTTCTTATCAACAATATTTTTTGTCTAAAATCAATTTCTGAAAATATTTTGATAAGTTTCACAATGCTGAAGCCAATAAGTTGGAGATTTGTTTAACATTTTTGTCATTTTTACACAATTCAAATATTTTTAAATTATACCCCCTTATGCTGAGCAGTTTTAGGTTAAGGACCACATACTCGGTTATATGCTCGTGGTGCTCCTTCCTCCCAGGCACACCAGTACATTGGGTTTTCATTTGTTCTTTTTAGCTTCAGAATGGTATACCTTCAATACTTGCACCGTTAATTTTTGTTACATAATTCAGACTGAAGGATAGTGATAATTTAAGATAATGGCATCAAAACTTTAGTGTGCACTTTGTGGCTGGAATGTGGGAATTGTTGTATTTTAGTGACTCGTGATCATTTGTTCTAAATACAATAAAACTCAAAGAACCTGTGCATGATTAAAATAATCATGCTTTGTTGGGAAGCCACCTGGCTTCCAGGGTATGAGGCTCTACTTTCCAAGTGTCTAAGTACTCCTCAGCTTACCCTTTACCCCATTCCAATTACCATCTGATTTTTTTCCCCATATGATTTGCTAGCAATTTTTAGAAGTTTGCACCTTGATGTGATAATTTTTACATAGCACCATCATTTAGGGGTTAAAGTTGAAAAATATTTTAAAGCATTAAAAGTTTCCTGTTTAAAAGCATTAGGTGCATAAGAGGAATTCACAAATAGATCTTGTTTCCTTCCTATGATAATATTGGTTCCTTGGCTATTACTATAGCTTTGTCACTGGATAATTTTGATACAAAAATTACTATTTGGTTAACAAGATTTTTTAATTTTGTTGGTTACCAGTGTTAACATTGATAGGTTCAACAATCTTAAAAAATTGGCATGTGATGGTCCCAGGAGCACAGGTCTGCCTATTTCAAGTGTTGTAATGTGCCTACCTAACAAGCCTTAAATATACTGTATATATATATTACAGTATAAATTTACACCCCCCTCCCCCATGTGATTTCAAATTGTGCACAACTTTTAATGAACTATAATTTTAAATTCTGAAAACCTAATGTATCTGACCAAATAATTTTTTTTGTAATGTAAATTATAATATTTAATTGTAGGTAGTTAAAATAAACTATTGTATTTAAGTGTAATGTAAAATATCTTCAAAATTTCAGACAAAGAATGTGGAAAAACAGTGGTTGCAAATCTCAAAGCCAATCATCTGTTGGTGTAAATGGAAGCTTTTCTGGAATTTCCCAAGACTACAGTTTACATAGTGCTGGAGAAAGTGTTCCCAACAATATTGCTGCCCAACCTTTGTACTTAGATAAAACACCAGAGAAATTCAAAAAAGGCCGTTCGCAAAGTAAGTTATTTTAAAATGTGACAAATGATTTAGGTACCTATTACCATGGAAACTACTTTATGGTCTTATATTTTTAGTTCCTATACCAGTATAATCAGGTGCGGTATTAATGTTGCATCACTTTTTTTTTTTTCTCTTCCACCACTTGCCCCCTCTCCTCTTTCCAGATTCTCTTTGCATAGAGGCTAATGGAGTCAAGGTTCATAAATTGTAAAAAATGTGGTGCCAGCCATTTCTAAAAATTAGGGACTTAGGATACATAATGTGTAAAATATAGTATTTATTTTACCTAACAACTGGGCAGGTATATTTTATAGCATATCTTGCCAAACTGACTGACTCAGCTTCAGCTTCGCAAGCTGTAACAATTCTGGTGCATCACTAAGTAATGTGAAATATTAAAAGCACCAAGAGTAGAAAGTTACCACATAAATAGGCTGTTCATGTAACTAAATGTGAAAATATAAAATCAGGATTCTGGATAATTTATTTATAAAGGTTGCTAGCTGTGTAACTTTGAAATAAAGTTCTCTTGACTAGAGTGGCATAGACAACGGGTACAAATAGTAGATACTCGTACACCTCAGATTTCAATAAGTGAGAAATAAATCAGTTTTATATAACTGCAAGGAAGTCTGATAGATTTTCATATCTTATCAATTCTGTCTTGCCTTAAAGTGAAAGGCTGTAGTGTATGCCATTAGGCCTTTCAATCATTTTCCTGTAAACAAAGGAGCAATATTAGCCTTATGTAAGTAAGTGCATGATATTTACTGTACTATAATAGAAAAAATCAATCCTGCAGCTGGAACTTGTGTAAATCATAAATTGGACCTCCCTCCCCCCCCCAAACAAAATAGATGTCGTGTGTGTATGTATGCATGTATATATATGTATATAAAATATAATACGACAACTGCAGTCATAAAGCCTCTTTATGGCCTTTGACTAGATCGGTCCCTCTTTGACTACCTTGAATCAGCTTGAGGAACTAGCTGTTCCTCTGTTGATGACTTTGCTCAATGTTACTGCTGCTAGGTCAATACGTTTATGCTCCCTGGACCCCCACTCACTAGCTCTGCTATTAATTTTTGGCATAATTTACAGCCAATACCATACTTCCCTTACCTTAGTCAGTTTTTGCTGCTGAAGTGTGTAGTTTCTGAAGATTTATCAGCCAGTTGTTGCTGGCTCAACAAGAGCTGTAAGAGGCTCACTTCATCCGGCACCTAGTCTTGGACACCTACACAAAGGCTCACTTGAAACATGAGACCTTTCCCAGTACATATACATAACTGTCCTTCTCCGGATGAAATAAACAACTTCATGTATTCTCAATGTACACCCAAGTCTTTGAGTCCACTCCTCGGATGAAATGGACCATGCTTACAGGTCGAGAATCAATGGCCGTTGAAGATACCTTGTTGCTTGGCTTGCATTGCACCACTCCAATAAATACTGTCTTTTGAGATCAGCTCCTGGGCTCCCACACACCACTTGACAACCTGTTTTTCTTTTGGATCAACCCAATTGAGGTACCATCAAATAGGCAAAAAATAAGTGGATGTGGAGTGCAGAATGACTGATTTTCTTGATGGCCTCTAGTGAGAGTACTGTGCCTGGGCTAAATAAAGCCCCCCCTCCTTAAATGTCTTGAACATACTTTGTACCGATTGTCAGACATTATTCTGCCATTATCATGACAATGACACTTGTCCGAATTTTCAAATTTTCCAAAGTTGTTACGATATAGGTGGAAAAGCATCCACCATCCCCTGGCTGCTTCTAGTCCCTTGTGACACAGAAATCTTTTGCAACACCAAAATGTCATTCATACTGACCCTACCTATGTGCATCTAGGTTAATAAGGATTGCAAGAACAAGTAAACAAAGAAAAAGGTACTAGAGCAAGGAAAACCATCAATATGGCTGGATATGCTACGCTGTGAATGGAATCATAACCGTAATTATTTAAGCAAATATTGTTCCTAACTGCATGAAATGTGACATGCAGGATTTGGAAATAATTGGTTGATTAACTGTGTAGTGTACTGTTTTAGAAGCTTATTTTAAGTTGCTGGAGTGTCTTCCCTTAAATTTTGTTTTGTCAACTTTCAAGTTTGTTTATATTAAAAATAATTTTTTTTCTTTCCCCAGAAGTGCACTTCAGGATGAGTTCACCACCAAGCTTCTCTTTAAGTACCAGAATATCCGATTCATATGCCCTAGACAGTACCCTCAGGTGAGTATCTAATTCTAGATGTGTAGGAATGTTAACAAAGCCATCATACAAAATAATTATTGGTATAATAAATTGTTGCAGGTGATAGTTTATCATCAGTATAAAATTACCATGGTTAAGTATTTTATTTGGAGCAGATTGAGGAGTCCATCTCCACTACTTACTACCTGGAGTGGAATCAGTCCTGTGAAGCATACATGGAGTCTTCCAACCACCGCAGAGTTGCAAGGTCAAGTTCTTTGTGGTTTACGGGAGTTGTCTTTGACAGATGGAACAACTATGGTGAGTATTAAACTGTATAGTTTATGAATGAATGCGTTTACTCTTTTACTTTTAACTAAACATAAGAAATTATTTCCTAAATTGTTTATGCAAAATTCTAAAGTGGTTGAAAATTTGATGATTCTTACTCGAGTGTTATAAATGTTATGTCTCGTGTTTCAAGTGTCGACATGTCACTTTCCCACTATGTCAGATATAATGCAAGTTAATTTCTAAAATTTCTTGGAACAGGCTTAGTACAGTATAAAACAAATTGTCTGAGCTAAAATGCAGGCCCTTGGAGGTTATCTAATAGTATCTACTCTAATGTTGTGTGAATATGTGCATCATTTTAGAGCACAGCCTAAATATGAACTGTTAGTGAAGTTAACAAATACTTGGACAATTTGAAAATGTTTAGCAATTGAGGATGCAAAGGAATTAAGGCATGGATAACATTGTCTGCCTAACCCTTGGGTGCTACACATTTTTTGGCCTTATCATTAACAAGATTTGAAATGCAGCTCAAAGTGAAATGTGCATTTTCTATGGTGGCTCATCAGAGTTTATGCATTGATAATTGGTACCCCGGAGCCTATACAATGTCTCAAGGTGTATAACATGTGACCTCCATAGAGCATGGACTCTTCCCACCTCCAGATGTGGGGTGCCAAGCATGTTCTAAGATTCCTAACACAAAGATGACATGTAGACATCTGCAGCTGCATAAGGCAGTGTCTGGGATGCTCTCGGATGTAGGTTTGAACCATCGTCACGGCCCTTGTGGATTTGTTAATGACATGTAGCACTGTAGTCCATGCAATCACCTTTCAACCTGAATGCTATCTGGTTTGATTCTTGGGCAGAAAGAGATGTCTGGGCAAGTTTACTCCTGATGCCTGTTCACCTTACATTAAATAGGTACCTGGAGCTAGGGAAGTGCCAAGTTCATCATGGGTAAGGTTCTTTGACCTAGGGGACCTCTATACCTATAAGAAGTCGTCTGTCTCCACCAAAATAAGTGAAAAGATGGTTATAAAACCCTGTTTGTAGAGAAATATTTGGTACAAATAAATACCAAACACTACTATTCCAATTAACCTGAATACCACTTGACTGTTTTCTCTGCCACTAGATGACAGTACAGATAAACTAGGGATCCAATACTGCTCAATCACTTCTGACACAGGAGGGAATGACGAAAGATACAAAAAAATGGGCGATGCAGGTAGAGGGAAAATTGGTGGAAGCTGAAGGTGGCTGCTTGTGGAAAAATGTTGTCGGGTATAGCGCTGATAAATCCTTCACTAACGTATAGCATGGAAACCCCTATTTGTCTAGATTTAATGAAAATTTTAACATTAAGTGGACAGCACTTCGGATTCGTAGTCCTAAGGTTCCGGGTTCGATCCCCAGCGGAGGTGGAAACAAATGGGCAGTTTTCTTCACCCTGATGCCTCTGTTCACCTAGCAATAAATAGGTAGTTACAGCTGCTACAGGCTGCTTTCTGGGAAAGGAGGGGTGTAACAAAGAGGCCTGGTCAAGGACCAGGCCATGGACGCTAAGCCCCAATATCATCTCGATAAGGTCAAGATAAACATTTTGAAAATAAGACTTATGACACATTCGTTACTCGTGTATTATTCTAGTGAGGTTGGAGTCATACACCTGGCAGTAAGCGTCTTGGGAAGCTGCAACTCGGCAGCTCCAATGGGCAAGCCGATGCTGGATATGCAAGTCTTGTGTATCAAAAATTCTCATGACCTTACACAGCATGGAAGATGGACAAAATGCTGATGTAATGTACACATTTTGCAAAAGCTTTCGACAAATGTGACTATGGTGGTATGGCACACAAGATGCATGCAAAAGGAATTGCTAGCAAAATAGGGAGATGGATGTTCAACTTCCAGACAAACAGAACTTGGTAGTAATAATTTGCAAAGTAACATTTGAATCATCCACAGTGAAGAGCTGTACCTCAAGGAACTATACTTGCCCCAGTACTTTTATCCTGATGTCAGACACAAGAATACAAATTACTGTATTATCCTTTGGAGGTACAGTACTGGAATTTTCAAGAGTAGACAATAGGGGACACGGCAAACTCCAATCTGATGTTAATAGTCTTTCCCAATTTACCTGATTTACCCGAAGGCCACTATCTCTAATGGCCTCGACAAGGATAGGAAGCCTGCGGCTTGTCGAAGGTCCCCCAATGGGTCACAGAAAATAACATAAGGATAAGTTTCAATTACTACGCTATAGAAAAAATTAAATCATCAAAGCAGAAACCACACAAGTCAAAGCACACTATTGAAAAAGTAATGTAAAAGATTTAGGAGTAATCATGTTTAGAAGACCTTACTTTTTAAAGAACAATAAAGCTGCTGTCAAAACTGCAAGAAAGATGACAGGTTGGATAACAAGAACCTTCCAAACAAGAGATGCCATACCAATGATACTTTTAAAGACATTAGTGCTTTAGAGTGGAATATTGCTACACACTAAGTCCTATTGAAAGCTGCAGAAATTGCAGACCTGGAGAACTTACAAAGATCTTTTACTGCTAGAATTCACTCAATAAATCATCTAAATTTTTGGGTCTGCCTAAAAATTTTAAATCTGGGTTCCCTAGAGTTCAAAAGGGAGGGGGGGGAATAATTTGCACTTCAGCCTGGTTGATCACACCAGCAACCAGGAGGCCTGGTCAGAGACTGGGCTGCAGGGACACTGATCCCCGAAATCAACAACAGGTAAGTAGTCTGAGTGGTCAGCAAGTGGAATGCATTGAAAGATGTTGTTAAGGCTGCTTTTATCCACATCTTTAGTTAGTCACTTTTCCTTTAATGTTGAGAGATGTTACAGGTAATTGAGATAAATTTTCAACTTGGCCATTAAGGTGGGACGGGTTTAATAAAAAAAAGGGGGGGAGGGCGGCGGTGGCGGCAAATCAATGTTTATGGTTTTTAATTGCTCATAAATATTGTACAGTAGTTGTATAGTCCTTAAATATAATTTGCACAGCTGTTTTACTCATTATGCTATAAATGCATATATTAATTTGTCAATTTTTTAACTAAAAACTTGTATTATAGGAAACAAGTTTGGGAAGTGCTTCACAAGTACCTGTGGAGCTGCAAGTGACTAATTTGGACCAAAATATTGATGCAAGAGAGATGAAACGCATACTCTTCACAATATTCAGGGACCATGTCATGGTAAGGTAATCTATGATGCTAGTTGATTAATATTATCACACCAATTACTCCTTATAAGGATTGATTTGGATAGCTCCCTGAGTAACTACTCACTTACCTGGCTGTATTTAAAAAATCTTCTTTAAATTAATATGGGCCAACATGGTTATTTCTATATAAATTGAAATGCACTTTTCTGGGAGCCCCATGTTGGCTCCCTGTAGTTACATATGAGATTGCTCCATACTACCAGTCCCATCAGATGCAGTGTTCTGTTTCCCCCTCTTTCACAGAAGTGCAGAGAGAAAATGATATTCTCCATTGTCACAGGAAAAGCATCTAGAAAGTTAGCAAAGCTTTACAGACATCTGCTGGGTTCACAAGACTTGAAGCCTCAAAACTGTTACTCCCCAAACGAAACGATCAAAGCAAAATCTCTTTAAATTAGCTAGAACCTGTTTATACTGGGTTTGCAGCAGTGTTAATGTATCAACCATTGGTGCCATACTGAAATGTAATATATATAACTTACAGTACCATTACTTGAAAACACGGGTATTATGCAGTATACTGTAGTCATTTGACACTTGTACAATATTTTTTCTATGAACACTAAAATGTAATAATCTGTAATATATAATAAATGAAATGAAGATCAACCAGGAAGATAATAAATATAAAAATATATACTGTAACATGTATAAACTTGATGGGTTGTTAAAAAAAACTGGAACCTGGGTTTTACCCAGGATTTATTCTAAAAACCTTCGTGGATTGTTTAAGAGGAAAAAAGGTTTTTTTTTTACCAACCCTGTGAAAGTTATATCAATATAACTTAATATGTAACTGCATAAAATATTAATAATTGTCATCTTGCAGGTATTACATGTTTCGGTGTTTGTGCAGTCAGATGGGAATTTGGCTGCAACCTTGAGAGTACCGTCACAACAGGATGCACAATATGCAATATCTCAGCTACACAGAAAAAAGATTGGTGCAAAAAGAATAATCATATCATATGTCAATCATAATCAACCTTCTCCAGAACTGAAGAGGTATGTTGATTTCTCATTTAATATTAAATATTCCAGGTGCAGCATGCCTCTTTATTGCATCAGTTGTGTGTGTTTTTAAAGTTCATAGGCCCTAGTAGATGATTTGGGAATAAATATGGATTTGACCAGTTATAATAGTGCATTAAAGAAATGTAACTAAACTAATTGTTCACCACTGAGTATTATTCAGGGTCAGGATTCAGATGAGCTGATGTAGGATGACAGCTGTTAGTTTCCAGTTTCTAATGAAACATCTTCACAATTCCTAAATGAACTATGGACTTGGAGAAAAGCCAGCTATTAAGTGATATTGTTCCAGACTATACGGATTCACGAATGATCTGGATTTCCGAATGATCTGGATTTCCGAATACTGTATTAGGCCTTTTTCGGCAGTTTTCCCCAAATTTAAGATGTCTAAAAGCAAAAGATACAATACACATTTGAACATATTTAGACAAATATAAGCAATGATTGTGCAGCTATTAAGGTGTATAGGTATACTGCTATGCAAAAAAATAACTTGGCAAATAGTGCTATAGTGTCAAATGGAGCAAAATGTACAAGAATGTTGGATCTTCTCATAGAATTGAATCACCCAGTGAAACCTCTAGGAATGTTAGACAATGAAATATTAAGTATAAAATTAAACAAAAATATGATCTTTGACGGGTCCTATATTCATATTTTTAATTTACATTCTATAATTCTATCAAAAATATTTTCTTTCTTCTTCAGGTCTAAAGTTATAGCCCTTCTTCATGAAGTTCCTGGAAAGAAACTTCCTTTGTTCAAGTTCCGTGAACTGTACGAAAAAAGGTTTCATGAGACTATAGGAGTATCTGAAATGTATAATATGAGGGATATTGTGACTGTTTCAGATAACAGTACTGGTAGAATGGTATCCCTGCATCCTGAGTTCAGACATATTAACTCTCCAGTCATAACTGAATCTACTGAAGAAGCTGATGGAAACATTTCCAGGTACTGTAAGGCACACAGTCTTGGTCCAGATGAATCGGTAGGATGGGCAGAACGTGATCAGAATGCCAGCCTCCCAAATGTTAACATGACATTGCGGGCTCTGGCTGCTAGCATTCACTCTTTGTTGCAGTCTCACTCGGGATCTCTTCCGCTAGCTAGCTTGGTTGAGTGCTATCATGCAGAAATTGGTCCCCTTGAAGAATGTGATGATGGTGTACCTCTTGAGCATCTGGTCTCATGTTTACCAGGGGTGTGTATATTGACAGCAGCTATAGGTTTTAAATATATTCAGTGGGTAGAGAACACAACAACTGATGAGGCAGAAGAATTGGCCCGATGTGTAAGTCCTCCTCTAGTAGGACAGCTGGCACTCTTCTCACGTGAACTTGTAGACCTACTAAAGACATTTCCTCATTGTCGACTTCCTTTTTCTCGTTTTATTCCTGCCTATCATCACCACTTTGGACGGCAGTGCAGAGTCGCTGACTATGGATTCACTAAGCTTGCCGACCTTTTTGATGCTCTTCCTCATATTATCCAAGTATTGGGAGATGGAAACAAGCGTATACTTACTCTAGCCCATAAATCACAAGTGAAGCGCTTCTCTTCGGATCTCTTGAGAGTTCTGAAGGGTCAACCCACTAAAGCTATAACTCTTGAAGTCTTTCCTAGTGCCTATGAGAAAGCACTTACAAGACCCTGGAATGTCATTGATTATGGAGTGTGTGATGTAGAGGACCTATTGACTGAAGTTAGTGAAACTACTGTAATTGTCACCAGGTCAGGAACTGAAACTACAATAGCTATTCCCAAACGAGAACAAACTCCCGAAGAAATAGAAAGAACTCGGCAATTTGCAGCAGAAGTGGTGGAGCTCCTGCGTCACTCTCCACAGTGCAAGATGCAGTTCAATAGGTTTATACCTGCTTATCACCACCACTTCGGAAGACAATGTAGAGTAGCAGATTATGGCTTTGGCAAGCTGATTGAACTCTTTGAAGCCATTCCAGACATCTTACAGGTAAGGCTTTTGTATGATTTTATTTTAATAAAAATTGAATTTTGTTGAAAAATGTGATCATAAAATTTGTTTCTGGAAAGTGTTTATTCCAGAAATAAATTTTGGCACTCCCTCCTGGGTGTGAGAGGCATCAGTACTGGGTGTGTGACCACGAGTAGCTCTTGCAGCAGCAACTCAAAGCACTGCCATGCAGCTTGTGCTCACAGCATAACTGTGATTACAGTATAAGGTAGGTTACAGGGAATTTACAGGGCAGGGGTAAGGTAGGTTACAGGGAATTTATTAGGTATAGCTTTGTTTTTATCTTAAACTGGTTGAGAGGGGTACAGTCTTTAACATGGTTGGGAAGGTCATTCCACAATCTGGGTCCCTTGATTTGTAGAGCATTTCTAGTTTGATTAAGTCGTACTCTAGGAATATCAAAACTGTGTTTATTTCTGGTGTAGTTCTCATGGGTTCTGTTACCTTCTATGAAGCTTCTGAGGTCAGGATTGGCATTACAGTTTAGCGTTTTATATATGTATAATACACACGAGAGAACACGGATAGTGTTACATATATAAAATAAAGTAAAAACTAAATACATATATAAAACTAGAGTAAAACTAGGCAAATACAGTTCTAAGGAGTTGTGTAAGTAGATATACTATAGATGTGTAACCATTTTCAGAACATCTAGAATGCCCGAAACTGACCTATATTAAACGATAGAGTTCAATAGCAAAAATTGGGGAAAAATGTTATTTGCTGGAAGTTACTTTATTCGGTGTTTCTGGATTTCTCAATGACCCCCTCTGAATCCCGGATATTTTGTCAAATCGGTTTATGGGTTGAATAAGTAGGCAGGTTTGATCTACAGTACAATTTTTAGACATTAGAAGGTTCCATTTTACGAAAATGAGGATTTTATATGAAGCATCGATTGTCTTTGAACTTAATTGTATTTTGGCGATTGGAATTATTGTCCAACTGGTATGTAGGCTCCCCTGGCTAAATTCATACAGAATTAATAAGATGTACAGAAATTTAAATTAGACTATTCATGTAGTGGTTCTGTTAAATGGTACAAAACTTGTATGTAAATATAAAGTGTACATGTGCTCAAAAATGTGCTATAGAAAGTACATTTGTATTCTTAAATGGTGCAAACAAGTTGATGTGAACTTGATTTTTTTTAAGGTGAAATAAGAGCAGTTCGGTAAAAAAAAAAAAAAAAAAAATTTGCATGTAAGAACATGAAAACCTGATACTCAATGGTAGTAAACATTATTCTTGCATTTAATTAAATTTATTAAATACCTATTTTGTAATCATTGAATTTTGCAAATGATGCACAGAGCTCATAAATGGCGAAACCTAACTTTACTGTACTGTATACTGTAGTACTTTAAAAGATTAATTTTCAAGCGGTAATGAAAAGTGTAAAATTTTCAAATATTAACTATGCAACTTTCAGGCATATGATGATGAAGAAGATGGTGAAAAACAGCTTCAGCTTGTGGAGCGTGAACGTGTAAGAGTGTTAGGGGACCAGGTTGGGGCTGTTGTTAGAGGAGCTCCACGTCAAGCCATTAGGATCACTGCCCTCATTCAAGTATTCACACGTTACTATGGCTATTCCCTTAAACCCAACCATTATGGATCAAATTCTTTAGAAGAACTTATAGGGAAACTAAGGAACCATGTCAAGGTTTGTAACTACAAAATCTTGATTAGATAATTTTTATTTCTAATATTTTTTTCCTTGCTGCTGGGCTCTTGTGTAGTATGTAATTTGAAAATATGGAGCTTGTAAATGGTAAAAATATTATGCTTTGCAAGATTTAAAGATAAAAACATAATTATGAATACTATAAATTCTAGCTGGTTTCGTTGTAGCCTACATATTTGATATTAGATTTTAGCCCAGTCCTTTCTAGGGTAAATTGCAAATGTGTGTATAATATACCCTGCTGTAAGGAAATTGATTGCAGGTCATGTGCAAAAATTTGCTCTTCCTGAAAGTTTAAATTCATTTTTAGTAATTGTGCCTGTAAAAGATTTAAGGTGTACTTAATATCACCTAAATACTCACTTAGTACTGTAATACCAAGCTAGAGCTCTGGACCCTTGGGTAAGACATGACATGAACTGGAAATGACCATAAAGGAACAGAAGAATTGAGAACTAGCAAACTAGTAATGGGCTACAGGGCTGAAGGAGTTCAATTAAGGAATTTAAGGCAGGGAAGCAAGGGTAAATGAGCTTAAGGAAAGGGGTAAGGTAGTAGCAGAGGAAAGTGAAAATTCAAAGGATGCAACTAGAGAAGCAACAAAGATTACAATAAAGTGGAGGTGGTCATGGAACAATAAGGTAGAGAGCTACCAAAGACCTTGGCAGAAGTAGCCAATAGGTCAGAGGCAAGGCAAATAATGAGTGAATGTGATAGAGGTTCAGATCAAAGTGGGTAGTGAACTGCAACAAGAAATGGAAAGGGAAGGGATCATGAAGGCCTGTCATGAACTGTTGTATGAAGTGCTTGCAGTACACCTTGGGTTTTAAATGAAGCATTATTGATTTAGTATAAACTCGTATCCGCCTTTCCAATTATAAATATAAAGATCAGGATGTATTTAGTCTCAAACTTGTCTGTGCTGATTTCTAGTACTAGGATTTAATGATATTTTTTTTCAGTTGATTGAAACTGGAGATGAGCCAGTGGTAACATTAGTGGATCGTGGTTATGTACACGAAGTAATGCTAAAGTCACGACAACTCCTCTGGGATGAACCTTCTTGTTGTCTACCTTTAGAAAAGTTTGTACAGTCTTACACAGACTGTTTCAATCATCCTCCCAACTTAGAAGTTATAAGAAGGGATTTGGAAGAAGTATTAACTGTAAGTACTATACACAACAATATGCAATTTTGTATTTATATTGCATAGCGGTATGCAGTACAATTTGATTTTCCATTCATTCAAGATACAGTACCTGTTTTTATTTTAATTTAATGCTCACATCCCATATCTGAGTGAATCAAACAAGTTTTGCCATTAAAATTTCACTGTGCCACAAATTATGCACATAGCTCGAGTGAACATATCACAATTGTTTGAGTATTTCAGTACTTAAACAACCATAAGTTACAGGGGAAAGGGAGTGGGATTTGTAATGTGTAAGATAAATACGTATTGTTGAAATCTAACTAGTTTGTGTTGTAATTTTCAATGTCTCCTGCTGAATCTCTGAACCCGTTTCTCTTGTGCATCATCAAAAAGAAGCGGACATAAAATGTGATGGTTTTATAAGTATGCTATGCTTGATATTGATACTGCACTGTGACCTTTATTAACAGTATTGCGCCTCGGGCGTATGCACGAAGTAGGCACGACGGTGTGGGAGAGCGCTCGGCGACACTAAATGTGTATACAGTACTCGTTTCAGTTTGCCCACCTTAATTCTCGTGCTACGTCGCTCGTTTTGGTATCATTGGGTTCACAATAGAATTCCCTACAGGTGTATATGCATATAAGGTCCAAAAGCAAAGCATGACTCCCCACGGCAAAGCCTAAAGTTACCCGTAAACAAGAACCAATTATCACACCCTCAACCTAATGTGTATACTCGTTCAGTTTGATATCAATTTTCGCGTTACGTCGCTCGTTGTGGTATCAAATTGTTCGCAATATAAAGGCACGTATTTTAAAACTAGTCTCATAATAATAGAGCATTAACTGGAATTTTAACAAATATTTAAATTTTGGACGCTCATCACAAAATTTTTTACCTTTCCAGTGTTCTGACATAAAATTTTGTTACATCCTTAATTTTAGTATCAAATTGTTCGCAATGTAAAGGCACGCATTTTAAAACTAGTCCCATAATAATAGCACAATAAAGAGAAATTTAACAAATATTTTAAAATTTTGACCAAAAACGTATTTATAATTTTTCAAGTGTTCTGACATAGTTTTGTTACATCTTTCATGTTGGAATCAAATTATGCGCACTCCAAAGGCGCTCATTTTAAAACTGTCGAAATCAATCGGATAGAAAATGAATTTTGTACAAATATTTTTTGTATTGAACGCGAGCAGTGTCCAAAGCTAGGACATGAGAGAAAAAAAGTGGACACGAGGGGTGTCCAAAGAGAGCGATAGTGTTATAATTAACATGGTTATACCTACATTGCATATATAGTTAAATTTGTTATTAATGTAAAAATACTCGCTAACAAAGAATAATGTAACAAATTGCAGCATTAAAAGATACCGGTTGGCAGGATATTGTGCTCACTTTTTTTTTTCCAAATGTATTGCATTTTGTGTACTGTATAGTATTAAATAAATTGATTTTTTTTATTAGGGATTTTCAGTTCTCTTGACACCCAGTAGAACCAATTAGTCTGGATAATTGGGGTCACAGTGTTGGTCTTTTTATTAAAAAAGTTAGAATTTGTTATACTTTATATACACACACCAAAGCTAATCATACAAGCATTGTTTATTGGATTGTTACTAATTTATGAATAGTAGTGCTAGGCATGTACATAACGGCAGAGCCACTAGTGTGCAACGCATTTCAGGAAAGTCTAAAGTCTAACAATATGGTTTTATTGCATGCAGTGCAGTGACTGAGCTTAAAAAGGGACCCTTTGTTTTATGTTGATACTGTACCTTTATATTGGTCATGGGTAAATTATAGGTATATCAAATTAATACTAGGGGAGGTGTTAGGTAAAATACTGATGGAGTTTGTAGTTCAGATACAGATGTATGTGATCTAATACTATAACCTGGACACTGCTCAGATTGTGTCTACCTCCTTGTAGGAAAAAAAACATCTTTCAAAAGATGTGTGGCAATCGGATACATAAAATATTGATATGGTGGCAATGAGAAGATTGTAGTCATTTCTACAGGTGATGGCAATGGGAAGCAGGCTGGCCTAATTTTTCTAATTTCTACTAATTTTTCATGCATTTAATTAATAAATCCAAATGAGGCATAAAGATGGCCAGTTAATTTTACTGTTGGTCTTCTAAAAAAAAATTTACTAATACTATATTGGTATATACAGTAAGTTTGCATATTTCAACTCTACACTATACATTTCATTATTATTTACAGCACTATTTACATGGTTATCAATTTATCACTTATTTAGTCTTTAAAATTTATAAGGTTGTCAAAATCCATGAAAGCTGGCAACAGCATGTTCTTCGCTTGCACCATATTTATGCCTGTTTCCTCCTCTTCTCGACAATCTGTGTATTTTTAATTTTTTCCAGATTGAAGGTGAAGCGGAGGATAGCAAAATATGCCTTGTAGCGTTGCAGATATTTG
This sequence comes from Procambarus clarkii, assembly GCF_040958095.1. Classification (NCBI taxonomy): domain Eukaryota; kingdom Metazoa; phylum Arthropoda; class Malacostraca; order Decapoda; family Cambaridae; genus Procambarus; species Procambarus clarkii. Next base: position 31,342,257 of record NC_091150.1, on the reverse strand, counting down.
CGCGGGATCTGTTAACTCTGCTGCATGAGGCAGGAGGTCGCATGCTGCTTTTGAATTTTGATACTGCATACCTTGACAGATTTGGTAATTGGTTATGTTGTTTGAATTCAGATAATTTGTAATAATGTGTGTACTGTATATTTTACTTTCCAATTTCTTGGGAGGTCTCTCCAGTAGTGTCCTGGTGTTTATACACTACTACCGCTAAACCAAAAGATCATGCCAGGTCTGAGACCCCATACTGACCTACCCAGAACAAAGACTAGAATATGGGCTTCAGTAGGCAAGCAGTTTGTGTTCAGAAATCTGCACAAAACTGAGATAAACCGGCAAGTTTAGTGAAAGAAGAAAAACCAGTGCATGAAAATATTAAATTGGGAAAAGCAAGGCAAATTAGTTTGCTGCGGTGAAAACCCTCTGAAGTTGCTGTCTCGCGAAATGGCGGCTTAGGGTATCTAGTGTTCTGGCCTTCCACCTACTTAACTCCCTTATCTGGTACTTTGAAAGTCGGATGCCCTATACTGAAACCTCTTGCTACTTTCTTAAACCCTAATGTGCAGCTTAGGTGGATTTGCACACATACTGTGTGAACAATAAAAAACCTTGTAGCTTAATTTCTGTGGCAGCCCACCCCCATTTGTCAACACCAGTGTGTGCTGTTGGCAACCCACACTGCCTGAGCCAGGAGTTTTGTGTTGACCTTGGATGTCTGTTCATATGAACGATTGAATCAGTTATGAGTGATCGTGCATACCTATCAGTGACTATGGGGGAGTAATCTAGCTCATTTTACCATCTCCTAGCTGTTTATACCTAGTACACTAATTACACTTTAACATCATATTTCTTGTTAAAGTTGTGAATGAAACTGGCTTCCTCTTCCTTCATTGCATTCCACTTTCCTTCCACCTGTACAGTGAACGAGAATTTCCTTGCATATGAGACTATTGCATATCCAGGGTCCATTGATGTCCACTTAACTTACCCTTTTTTTTTTTTTTCTCTCTCTCAATGGCATTCTCTAACTGCTCTGTTGCCATCCTGATTCTTGTGTACTCATTCCTGGCCTTCTTTAGTGCCTCCCTATTTCCCTCTATACCCATGTCCCTAATATTTTTTCCATGCAGTTTATTTTCTTCTTTAAACTGTGTTGAATGATGGGTATGTTTCTTGGTTTGTGTAATGTTTACTGTCTGATTTTCTACTTGGCATTGTCTGTTTTCCCTTTTTGTGACGATAATTGTACAATCCTTGTGCTGCCGTTTTACTATATCTATTGCCCTTTTGTTTGCCGTTTGGCTATCCTGGGTCTTAGTGGTCCATGTTCAGACTTCCAGCTGCATTTCTGCCTTTCCATTGTGTTGGAAGTTGGCTGCTTGGTCAGAGCATTTGGCTTTCGTTCACAGCTGTACTCTGGACCTGTGGTTTTTGGCAGTCCATCTAAATGTTGATCTAGCTCATTCTTGAATATTTCTTGAAAGCCTCGCTGGACTTGGGCATATGCTGCTCCTTTATACAGAGTCCTGCTTTTGTTCTCACAGGTTAACCTTTTCAGCAAAGCTTCTATCTACCAAGACACTGTTGGGATTAAACATGGGAGAGCAGTTGAGGAAAGGGGTTCTTTGCAGAAAGGAAGCATTGAATGTATTGAAATTACCTTTGCTTGTAGATTTTCTGTAGTTCCCCATTCTCATCCTATCTTTCCCTATCTCGTTTGTGGCATTTTTTTGTTCCGTGCTGGCAACTCCTGACAAGAAGTGTTCTGGGGTGCCATCTGGTAGAATCCGGGCACATCAGTGTGTGATGGCCATTTACCAACGCCAAACTATACTTTACTGTTTTAATCAACTTAAATTTTTCAAGCACTTGCTTTATTTATGCTTAATGTTTCAGGTTAGTTTCCTCAATTTTGGGTAGGTTTGATACCCAAACTCCCTTCACCTAGTAGTAAGAGCCAGATTGTGATCTGGGCTTCTAGTAGATCAGCACAGTTCTTGAAGTGCTGGCACAATCATCGGGTTTAGTGGTACTAGTGCAGAAACATCGATTAGGCACCAAGGGCCTACCAGGAAAGTGTTTTGTTACAAAAACATTTAATTTTTCCACCACTTTATATATATTACAGGTGTTGCATGTCGTCCAGCAGCATACGGATTCCCGAATATTGTTGCCCTTGTCCAGGCACTTGGGGATCTAGTAGCAGTTCGGGGTCGAGGGACAAAGAGGATTCTTGTTCTTAACCGCGACACTGCACCATCACCACCATTCTTCAACATAAATGCTAATAGGTAAACAGAAATGGTATCAATGATTTCTGTATTTAAAATTGTATACTAATAAAAAAGGGTCCTGTAAGTTATGTTACACTTTAGTGTTTAAATAATAGCAGTTTGTGAGACCTTGAATTTTTCTGCTCTTGCAGCCTAGCCCAGTTTAGTCACCATCTGATCACTGGCTATTACTTGTTAACACTTTCGCTCACCCAGCGCGCCACCCCTCGACAGGGCGATATGGGCCCCAGCGTGTCACAGAAGCGCGCGTTAATTCCGAAAAGTGTATACTCTCTTCAACTTTGTCACCTCAATTCTCCTTCTACGAGAATAAATTTGGTATCATTGTGTTCGCAATAAAATTCTCTACAACACTAAATGCATATAAACTCCAAAAGCCCGGCTAATTACCCGCAGCAAACAGAGAAAGTGCGAACGAGTTACCCGGGAGCGCGCAAACGGGATAAAATGTTTTCACTATTTTCACTCTGGTCACCTCAATTTTTGTCCTAGGTCTTTCATTTTGGTCTCAATGGGTTCGTAATAAAATTCTCTAGAGGAACATTAGCATATAAAAAAAAACACCTGGTCACGCTCCAACCGCCGACGAGTTGAAGACGGGCCACGCGTTAGCCGTGAGTGAGCGCTCAGAGGCCTTCCTACTACACTCCCAATTCCCACCCTTTTCAAGCCTTTCTTTCGCAATTTTCTTCCTGGAAGGGCCTTGTTCATGATTGCTATCCATCGTGGAGTAAGCGTAGATAGTTTCTAAAGCCGCAGTAAGAAATATAGCCACGGAAAATAGCCGAAATGTTCACACGTTTGAGATGCGAGGGGAGACGACATTGGTCACAACAGTGGAGCAAAGACAATGGGCCCACGGCGTGTGCCAAGCCGCCTGAGGGCCACGAGGCTCAACAAAGGAAATGGGAAGACATCGGCGCACATTTTAAAACCAGTCCCCAAAACATCGGATACAAACCTGATTTTTGGCGAATTTTTAAAGTGGATGACGCAATGCTGCGTCATCCCCGGCATTACCGCCAGTAAACGGATGACGCAATGCTGCGTCATCCCCGAGCGAAAGTGTTAAGGGCTCATAAACTATTATTTACTTTAAATTTTCGAAACTTAGTTTAATGGTTATAGGTACTCACTATTGCAATTACAGTAAATATATTCCAAAAGGCAAAGCAAACTTGCACATAGATTAAACAATTTATGCATTAAGTTTTTCAATGAAAAGAACCATAACCCTTGGCTGGTAATTTTTGTGTAATGCGTCCCATTCTTCCCATAAGACCTTTGACTAGTAAAAAACATAGATCAGTAAAATATGAAGTGTCGAAGTACCTGCTAAAGTAAAGCTTTAGGTCTACAGAATACTGGTATTTGTACTGTACAATGGAGCCTTAGATTTCATACTTCAGTCTTCCTGAAACCTTAAAAAATTAACAAATTGGCTTCCAGGTGTTTATTTTTTTTCTTTCCTTTAAAAACCAGAAGAATTATTACTAGCTGATGTTTTTCCAGTCATATGATTACAATATTCTTGTGCTCTTAATTAATAGTAACAAGCAACAATAATCACTACAGTATTTCTCTTAATATTTAATGCACTTTCCATACTATGTTATGCATTGCCGTTAAAAAAAGTCAACAGGATGCATTCTGGAAGCCTACTAATATCAAGCCTACTAAGCCTATGTTAGCCTACTAATATCAAGTGTTACTTTTATAAGATTCATAGTTGAATTCTCACTATTCACTTCTGGTACATACTTCATGCTCTAGATGTAATTTTTGTTTTTCAGCACAAATCTTTATAGTGAAAGTTTAGATGAGCAAGAGAATGGCCCATGTCAACCACCACCGGCCTCCCAGCTACCTCCACCCAGCAAGGTTCCTTCACCTCCTCACTGTGACTATCAGCACTTTTTGCAGGGTATGTAATTGCTTACAAAAATTGGTAATGTTTTGCATCCCCATTACCCCTGTCATTTATGAGGATATTGACTAAGAAAAGATTGCTGGGCTTGCTGTTATCCTACACATTGGCTTGATACCTTTTGTTGTTCACTGGTGAAACTGTAAACCTTTATTTGTCCAACCATTCATAATTACAATTCAAAAGTACTTTAGGTATTTCTGGTTCCATAATAGAAAATTGTTACATAGGTACAAGAAACTGGAATAGTTATGCAATCAAACCTTTGCTTCACTTCCAATGTGGGTTGGCAACCTCAGTGGTGCAAGTAGCTATATATTCCACTGTGATAAGTATGGTGGTGATGGGGATGAATTATCTGAACATCTTGCCATATAAAGGCAAAGTATGTGCCTTCCACTCACTCTAATTTTGGAACAGCATACCATAGTGATAATGAATTCACACTGAAAGGAGCAAAGTATGTGGCATGTTTGTCAAGTTAAATAGAAATTTTCCTATTTAAGAATCCCGCGACTTGATATTTTTCAATTTTCATTTGTGTGCTGAAGAAAATGTTTGTGTAATATAACATCTGGAGGATACTCTGAATATTAGCTTGATACTGTACAGTAAACATATGAATGGTGGCACATTCAAGATCTCTCTTTATTAAGCAATGTATTATCCTCGTTGCAGGTTTTAATAACTATTCTAAAAATTATTAGGGCGAATGTCACTGTTGGCAATCTGAAACTAATGAGGATAGCTTCACAAATGCCATGAATGTTAATATGCTTGCCTATCAGTGACCATGGAGAAGCAAGTTGCAGGGATTTTGAAAGAAATTGACAACATGCCCATGCACTCGACCAGAGGTCCAGACTCGTGAAATTCAATGTTGTATTTATAAAGTACTGTAATTCGATGTGCCAGTAGCCCAAGCACTCGGTGTAGTGTGGAGAAAAAGTTTGGACACCAGGAAGATACCAGAAGTGATTAAGAAAAGATATAGCTTCTCTACACAAAGGAGGGCCTAAAGAATTGGCCAAGAATTACAGGCCCACATAATGAAAGTTTATCAAATAATCAGGATCAGGAATTGATCTCCCGTTTTATGGAGACTCATGGTGGATTTTTACTGGAGTGGATTGCACTCCAGTAAAAATCTTTACTGCCTGAAAAACCAGGCGGTAAAGATTTTTTAGAGTGCACACTCTGGCACGTTTTGCCGGCATACCACTAGGTTCTGGTTGTGGCTCACTGTTTGATTTTCTCACAACGAAATGATCCATTGAAGATTGTTTTTCCCTTTGCAACACTTGTCTGTAGTAAGACATCACATTGTCATTTAAAAGGTCAATGCAATGGCCTGCTACAGCTTTATCTGGGTTAATTTTTTCAATAAAACTTTGCAGTTCTTCCCATACTTCACACATTTTCTTAATGAGGAAAGGACATCCTCTACTGCCTCTACTCACAACTATTTTCTTAGGTTGAACCTCACTGGCTTTCTTGGGACCCATGGTGAGATATATAATAATTTTTATGCTCAAATGGCCAAAAATTAGACAAAAAACTGTAAATCCTTGTGAAGAATTCAGGCGGGATAATCACTGGGCACGAGGCACTGGTAAACTGAGGCGCGATCGCCGTGCCACCACGCACTAGATCGCCCATACGCGTATTGACAAACTCGTAACCCAATGCAATGCTCGTATCCCGATGCAAATTTTCCGACCAAATCTGGCTTGTAACCCTAAAATCTTGTAAACAGGGACGCTCGTAACCCAGGGGTTCCACTGTACTTAATTATAAAAAATTAAGACCTTAAACAAGGTCTTGATGAGCTATTGTTTAAGGAGGAGCACCAGTTTAGTTTATGGATATTTATCCTGCATGATTCCAGCTGTGATCCACAGTGGAAGGGTTAAGACAACCTGCAAATCCAGGGGTCCTATCACTGCTCAAGCCATTCAGAGCAGGAGAGAGTATCAGAGAACACATACAGTATGCATAAAAAAGTGCCTAAACTATTTGGATCATCTCATACCTCTCAAAATCTCCTCTGAAGAAAGTAGATGCAAATGGTATCAAATAATATATACAAGTACATGGAAAATGCTGAAGATCCAGGTCCCAAATTTGTGCAGTAAAATGACATATTGGAGTGAATAATATGGAAGGATATTCAGAATAAAGCCAGTGAAGTGGAGGTGCCATAAGTACAGAACACTGCATGATCATCAGAGGTCCATGGTGGTTCAATGTTCTCGCAGCAAGTATTAGAAATATTCCTGGAACAAAAGTGAAAGTCGAGAAAAAACTAGGCCGTTTTCCAAGATGTGCCAGACCAACCAGGCTGTAGTGAATGAGAGTCTGCAGGCTGCTCCAAATAGCCTGTTGAACCAAGCTCTCACAAGTGAAATGTTTATTAATGAAGTTTATACACAATGTTCTCCCCATTAGTGTGTGTTAATGGGAAGTAGAGGAACTCCCAAAACCGTATTCAGGTAAGTTGGCAGACATAGTGGATGAGGAAACAGGAAGCATGTGTGGACTTCGTATGGGATATACAGTATTAGTAAAGGACAAAGCTGGACAGAAAGGAAGGGAACTATCAGAGGAAAGTGCCAAGCTATTACAACTATATAACACTTGGTCAGGATAAGGATTTGGGATGGGGGGGGGGGGAAGGAATGGTCCCCAACCATTTGGATGGTTGGGAATTGAACACAGACCTGCATGAAGTGAGACTGTCATGTTGAATATACTTTCATAATTATAATTCACAAGGAGTACTGTATTCTATCCACTCCCTCCTCTCCTCTGGCCTTACAGTGGTCTGCCTACCCCCTTCCCAATCTTCCCCTCTGTGGCTTTTTAGTAGACTACATTCCCCTCCCTCTTCAGCCAATGGCATTTATTAATTCAATTTCATTCATTGCTAATTAATTTTAACTTGCCATATAATGAATATTGTTTTAATGTATATTTTTATTTTGACAGACACCAATTCTAATAATCACTTAGTGATGAGTGTGAATCCTGCAACACCTCAGCAGCCATACCAGTCATCACCACCTGTGGTAAGTAGTTTTCCATCATCTTCCTGTAGTTTTAATGTCTGAAGTTATATAAATTGGTGGAAATTGAATGGAAGGCTAATTGAGATTGAAGAGGGAAAGTAATAACTAATAATGGAGACATCCATTGCTGCAGTGTTTAGCAGCTTATTGGGTGAGACAACCTATGTTTAAATCCTGGGCAGGGTTGAATACTGTTCCTTTGCTGTTTGAGACTGAACCCAGCAGTAATTAAAACCCAGCAGGTGGGCTTTAAAACAAAATTGTGGGTACTTTGCCTTTTTCCAGGGGCTGGGCTTGATTTGCCTTGTCCACCTTTGTCTGGTCTGGTGGTACAAAACATGTCAAGAGTTGGAGATTAGTCTTCAGTGGTTCTTCACAATTCACTCTTCAGCATTAACTTAACGTTATTACAAATGTCCAGCTTCAACATGCAGGAAACTTTTATATGCATAAAAGGACATGGTTCTTGATTGGTTGTTAAATTGTCTATTGATTAAAGTAGAAAAAAGTGGGTCTTGTGGATATCTCGAGATTCAATTCACACGTTTATATTGCAATTTGATTTCAGTTGGTAAGAACTGGTATGTTCAAGGCATACCAGGATTTAAGATATTAGTGCATACTATTGGACATGTACTGCTTTTTAGTCACTTCATTAATACACATTCGAATAAAAAGTTTTATTGTAATCATGTTGTAAATTTCATTTTTGTTGCAAGATGTACCCTGGCTCGCCTGCACCAACAGGAGGGTCTGTGATGTGGGGTCAGATGTGGTCACCACAGTACCCAGTTATGCCACCTTTATCACCAGCTCATTACATGGTGAGCATATTTCAGGATTTTGTCTGCATACCTGCTGCAGTTCTTATGTAATTAAGTGTAGTTAGAATGAGAGCAATACTTGTTTTTTTCTTTCTATCATGTCTCCAAGTTGAGGAGCACTTGATACCACCTTAGTTAAAATTGTTTTAAAGTTTTGTCTCTGCTAGTGCAACAATAGTATGTATTTTCAGCTTCATTACATAATTTAACTCGTTTTCTTTTCTGGGAGGAGTCGCTTATGGTTCCCTGAAGCTATAGTGCTGATAATGCCAAACTACAAGGTGCCATCAGTTGTTCTTTTAGGCCAACTGGGGACCATGAGCCCGAACCTGGCCCCCACTAAAGAGGTGCAGAGAGCAGTGGCATGATAAAATTCTTAATTTTAACCCTTAGTGATTATAGTCATGTGATGATTCATGGGGTAATGTGGTTATTATATGATAGTTATTGTTTGGGTTTTACATGTATGATGCAAGTTGATATAATAGCTATATTTTGATGTAATGGAGTTTACTTTGACCCATGAAAAAAATTCTGCTGTTTTTCATGATTACATTATGATGTAAATGCAGTTGTCACAAATGTTACTAAGTGAATGTGGTCTTTGTCATTGTTTAAAATATTCATAATTGTGATATATATATATATATGCCAATGATGTTTATATGGTCTTCACAACTCCATATGGTTGTAATGAGGTATACGAGGTAAACCAATCATGAATTGAACCATTATCATGCATTACATGTATAGTACTAGGAACCTACTGTCGTTTATGGGTGATGCATTGAGGGCTTACACCTTTATTTATACTATCACCCATATGCTGCTAATTTTGCCTTATCATTGCCCAACACTCATGTATTTCATTTACATGGTTTTCACCACTGTGTCCTGACTTCCAGGACGAGTGTCTTGTTTTCCGACTGTGTCTTGCTGTCACTTGCCCCCTCGATAGAATTCTTGATGAATTGGATGCTCTTGATATCGTTCGCCTTATGTGTTTATCGTATTGGCATCCTTGGTGATATTTAGTGCCCTCTGATTATTCCACACATTTGGTGGTGTTACATAGCCTTTCTGGTTTGGTGCCTTCTTTTGATAATTACTTGCTTCACCACTATATATGGTTGTAATAAAGTATACCAGGAAACCAATCGGCAACTGAAACATTATCATGCATTAGGAAAATTGCGAGTTATCAACACCCTCCCTTCTCCAGGAAGGCTTTTCCATCACTTGACGGAGGGTAGAGCAGCTGATTGAGCCAGTCTTCCTCAACCTCCTTCCCCCAAACAAGGGAGGGGGGAGGAGGTTGCTAACTTTTGCTAATGTTTTTTTTTCTCTGGGCACTTGTGCACAGGTTTCTAGCATTTCTTTTGTACACTATCCTGTATTCTCATCTTAACTAACCAAAAATGTCTCCTGATAAATACCCTTGTCTCACCATCTCCAGTAGTATACAGTATTTTCAAAATTGTGGTTAAAATTTTAATATGGAAGTTTTATTGGCATTCCCTCTTCATTTCCTCCAACATGCTGGTGGCTATATGGTTATATTACATTGACTCTAACCAAACTAGAAATGGTGGCTACCTGGTTTGTGTAGAATTTGAGGCCACAGGATTGTCAAACCAACATAATCCTGTAAAATGTCTTAATTTTCTGGTGTAATAAACATGTTGACTGGTACGAGGTGACATGATCAGCATCCACTGCAATAATGAAGTGGCCACCACATAATGGAAGGCATTTGTCATTTTTATCATTCCTATTCATTCTTTCCTTTTAGTGTATACAGCACTGTAATTGTAAACCTCTTAAACTGATATTTGTATAGCTTACTGTGTTGCGTGTTGCAGCTATTGGCAGGAGGGGCTGGAAACATTATCCTGGTTAGCTTGAGCCTTTTTTTTATATTATAATGATATAGAACATTTATATTATTTCTGTAACCTAGGTACCAACAATTCCAATGAGTTGGGGAAATGTAGCAGCCTCCCCACTTGGTGCTGTAAACTCTACCAGCCCTCCTGCCCAGCTGCTAAACACCATGGTGCCCCCAATCTCCATACAAATGCTCGATGAACTCTCCAAACAGGTACTGTTTTCGTAAAATCATAAAATCTTATATTAGTGCCAGTGTTTACAATTTTGATGCACATTTGTGTAGGTGGAATTTTATGTGATTTCCTAACATACGCCTCCCTGTTTTGGGAATTGTCCCATGGCTTAGTCTCTGACGAGGCCTCCTGGTTGGTAGTCTGGTTAAGCAGGCTGTTCGATTCTGAAATTCGCAATCGGATGTATGAATCGCAGCCTGGTTGATGAGGTATCTTTTAGAGGGGTTTATAAAAATTCTTTTCTGAATGCCATGAGACGTCAGCTAGTTTTGAGTGGTCTTCGTCCATTAATGTTAATAGAATAGTCTTAAGTGTATCTATTGCATTTCTGCTTTTCAGCGGGGCTATTTTAAATTCTTACTGTGTCTACTTGTCTCATGTGGTATTATTTCAATGTATAGATTTTGAACCAGTCGTAATATTTTTCCAAAGTATAAATTATTCTCTTGTCTGCATTCTAGATCTAGGAATTTTTAATGTTCCTAATAATTTAAGGTTTTATCAAATGTTTTGGGTAATAAAGTATCTCTGAATGTTCTCTGAGCAACTTCTCCAGCTTTGAATGGGGGCTGTTAGTGCAACAATATTCTACCCTAGAGAGCACAAGTTCCTCATTGGTCTGCCATCTCTTATATGTTAGGGTTTTGTTATCCAACCTGTCTGTTTTCTTTTTGTGACAAGTGCTTTATTTTTAAAATTAAGATCTGACATGATTGCTCCCACATCTGTTATATTGCTTTTCCTTTTTAATGTGTGATTTGACTGCATTTTTAGTTTCCTTTTTTATATTGCCTCTCCTCGCTGCTGTGTGTTTTTCTTGTTTGTAGTGCTGGTATGTTTGAGGGTTAGTCCTCTTCCTATATTGTATACATTTCCTTGTATTTTTCCTCTCTGGCCCCGTCACAGTTTGTTGAACCAATCCTGTTTTCTGACTCTGCATTTGTTTCAGGTTCAAATAAAATAGCACAATGGATAATCCCTGACATTAGCTCTATCAGAGCACTTGGCAATATTCACAAGTTACATATTTGTATGTACATTTCGAAGTCTGCTCAGGAATACGTGCTGAATTGTAAATACGCATGGAGATGGCTCCAAATTCACAAATCGTACAGTACTGTCAAGCCATGGAGGAAAGTAACTGACTTCCCAAACGTACCAAAGATATAAACTAGCTAAATAAATCAATAAACTAGCTAAAAATAAGTACTAGAATGAAAAGAGTAAAGTAAACCTTTTTTTAATTATTGTGGGTGGGTAAAGAATTGTAATTCAGACCCAAACCTTTCCTGTGAAGGCCCACTTGACAGCTCACTGATGCTTAGATGCTGGTACCACCAAGTCTAAAGCTCCTACCAGACCTCAGACCCACTGAGGTACCTGGATCCATCTTTCAGAGAAGTTAGGGAAGCTAAGAGATCAGATTAAGGAAAAAAAAAAGGCCCCAAAATTAAGGAAAACTGACCAGAAGGTTTGGGGGGCAAGGGAAGAAAAGAAGGGGGAGGAGAGGGGGGACCTGCATTATGTAGTAAGTACAACGCTTAAAATAGTTGGTTAACAACCCAAGGCCATATTATGCTTATCCACCACCAGACGACAGACCTCTGCTGGTACCCATTCACTGTTACTTCGAAAAGGTCTGCAGTTGGTTCCTGCTATGGAACAGTGAATATGTAATAGTTATTAAATGCACAAATTTTATTAAGCAGGTAAATGAAACATTAACATGAAACCTGTCGGTTGAAAACTGAATCCTCTTCCCCAGTAATATCGGCAAACTGCACATGGTGTTGAGACACGTGTTGCTCTCTTTTTCCCCACCTATGTACACTTCGCATTACACATTTTTTTGTGTAAAGCCAAGGTGGCAGTTTATTGATAGCTACATTGTTTTTTTTACTTGTAACTATTTTTCCTGATATATTTGGAAAAAGTTCCATTTATTGGTCACAACTGCAGAAAAGTTAATGAACCAGATGAGGTTTTATAAGTAGGGTACAGTCTTATTTATTCCAAATATGAAACCTGTACTGTATATACTGTAAGTATTGATCAATCCTTCTTTATAACTATGTACAAAATACTCTGTACTGTACAAGCAAAATCACATTATTTATTAAATGTATTTGTCTTTCAGGGAGGTAATGAGATTGCAGACTTTGCTTCCCCTCCAAAAGCTAGTGAATTGCCATCTCCAGAGCTGTTTACACAGATGCCTCCAGAGTCAACACCCGACACTGCTCCTGTCAGTGGTGATCTCCCACAGGTACTTGCTGTTGTTCATTCATAATCATGTATAATATTGCTAGTCATAGTTGAATTGCAGGCCATTTAATTATATTTTAGGTATGTATTTTTGTAATTCTTGTACAGTATAGTTTAATAATTTTAAAATACAAATGTTAGTTTTCATCTTTAATCAAAATGCATTTGTAAAGTGTTAAGTTTTCATAATTACCTGTATGCACTTTTAGCAAATAGATGCTTATGCTCTTTTTTTTAAATTACCAAAGTCTGGATGTATATTTTGGCTTGAAACTTTTTAGACTTGCATGCATGTGAAGGTCATTAGTGTTTTATTGGGCCATATCATCCCTATTGGTAGGTTTTGGAAGTTTTACCATATTGTTGGTGCGGGGGAGGGGGGGGGAGGAATTCCTTAATTAAGAGTGAACATAGGCCCTATCTGAGAGCACTGTATTAAAATCAGCAGCCCATGGCTTGACAAGCTCATTTCTCCGAATCCGAGAAATATTTCCGAAACCCAAGTGAACAGTAGGCTATTCCTTCGGGAAGTGCCAGATCATCCAGGTGGCATGTGGGCCTGTGGTCCACTGATAGCAACAGCCTTACTAACAAAGATACAAGACAACCTCATAATGTGCCTATTTTATCACCATGTAGCATCTAGACAATTAAATTTTGTTGAGCTCTAACCAATACCTTGTCATATAGTGAAGGCTTTTTACCTGCACCTTCTCCCCACTGTCCTGAAATATTTTAACTTTTCCATCACCATTCTAGAGTATTTTCAACACTTTGGTTAAACAACCTGATAGCAGGCAGCTCAAGGAAACTTTCAATGTGATGATCAATCTGAGCCAATCTCACTCTCATTATTAGCCATGTATTTCATGTATTTCTTTACATTTCCCTTGCATCATTGATGGTACTTATGACTATACCAAAATCCTTGGCAACAATTGCAGCACAGCAGTCATTTTCACAAAGTTCAGTCGCACATAACGTATCTTTTTAATGAATAACTTGCTTCATCATAACACCTCCAGGCTGATTACTGCTGCTACCAACATGGTTGTGGCAAAATGTTATCAGTTTCTATTAAAATAGTTTGATTTTTATGCATTGTTTTAATGTAATTTGTGTTGAGTATAGTTTGCCACATTGTATAGTAGCCCAAACAGCCGAGTTGACAGCGCTCGGGATTCGTAGTCCTGAGGTTCTGGGTTCGATCCCCAGTGAAGATGGAAACAAATGCGCAAAGTTTTTCACCCTGATGCTCCTGTTCACCTAGCAGTAAATAGGTACCTGGGAGTTACAGCTGCTACATGCTTCTTCCTCTGGGTGTGTAACAAAAAGGAGGCCTGGTCAAGGACCGGGCCGCTGGGATGTAAAGTCCCGAAATCGTCTAAAGATACCCAGATGACAAAATCACAGTAACCCGAGTTGGCTTCAAGCCACGGAGTAAAACACTCAAACCTGAAATTATCTGGGTCAAAATCCTGAACATGATTTTTTGCAGATTACTCGGATTTTGTGGTTATTGGACTGCTGATTACCATGCACCTACTGTATTTGGAAATGGTTTGATACAAATGGCAAACGGAACTAGACTATCCCCCCCCCCCCTACCCCCCCCCCCCCCCCCCCCAAAGACAAGTATCACCTCATTACTTTCCGTTTCAGTGTCAAATAGCAGTACTAGTCGACCGGGGTTCTGTTGCCACCCTGCCATTCACTTTCTTGCCTGGTGTTCAACTTATTTTCAGCATTTCTTGCAATGAATTTTACTTAAGTGACTTTGCTGTAATATGGTTCGTTGATGGTATTAATGCTTCATTATGCTCTTTGCAAGGTTGTGTATCAACTTGTCATGGTTTCTTAACCCACTTCAGGGTTGCTTCCCTGGCATGCTGTTTAGCAGATTGTCCATGAAGTTTTCTCTTGATGCATAAAATTTCTCCCTTGGATACCCTCTCGTCTCGGAGGTTGCCTTGGGATTTGGTTCCCAGGCAAGATTTGTATAAGTGTATTTTAGTGTAGAGCTCGGGACTGCTCAATTAGGTGTGGAGTTCAGTTCGCATGGTCAGGCTATATTTATTAAATAGCATTGTCTTATAGTTTTGTAAGACAGTGCATTATAGATACTCTTACTATTTTTTTTAAATTACTCCTGGTTGAGGGTGAATTGTTAGCAAAAAATTTTATTCAGAAATTTGTGGATAACTTTGGGAGGTTGCATTATACTTGAGATTTGCACACAGGTGTTGATGGGTTCTATATACAGTATTTTATTTAAATGGCACCAGACATATCTTGGCAAGTTGATTTTTACACTAGTACTGTACTGTACATTTGTCCAACAGGTCGTTTATAAAAAATTATTTTATAATAGAGCATAATTATTCAACAGACAAACCTACCTAGTTGTGGGGAGGATGAAGCCGATGATACATGGTCCAGCTGCAATAGTGACTCTAGTAAAGTTGATGCTTCCAACACGTCTAATCCATCTGCTCCCAAACTTCGTACAAAGAGGAGGATAGCTGCTCAATTTACTGCAAGTTAAAATCATTTGATATAATTTAATTGTTCTAATACTTTTCATTTTATAATTTTTTTAGGGGCCTAATCATGTGTACAGCAATATAAAGCTCCTAATGTATATTAAAAAGACTATAATAAGTGTAATATTGTTCAAATTTGTTTCTTATAAGCAACTTGTGGGGAAAATGGATCCGTCCATCCTTTTGTGTTTTATGCTATTAGAGTATTGGTTGAATAATAAACTGACACTAATTATGATTATTGATTTTCAATATTTTATTTAATGGGCATCTAATACAAAAGTTGCATAATATTTGTATATGATATTGCTTATTACAGAACTGAGTACAGTATGTTTCCATGTTTTCCTTTTTATTAAATGAATTGGAATTGTTATTCTTTGGGCATTCACTTAGCTAATCTAATTTATGGCAAAATTTATTTAAGCTTTAATTTTACTACCTAGAAAAAGTTAAATAAAACTTTTTATAAATAAAAATAAATTAATAAGAGTTTTTAAGATGAAAATAGTCACCAGGGTGTGGATTACATTACAATAATCATTCCTCACACAAGAGAGCATTGTATTTGCAAATTTGACTACATAAGTGCTTGTACAGTGAATGGAGACTTGAATAATTGGGGGTAGTTTAGGAGGGAAGAACAAGGGCAGCTTGAGGGCTAGGGAAATGTGAAGCTTGGGGTACAAAGTTCTTATCAACTGTGATTATATTGATTTTGTGTGCTTTGTTAATATTTTGATAGATTATTTTTATATTTCCATTTCATGCTTTTTTGTCATGAAAGTTTTTGTAATGTTGTTACTATACGTAGTATTGTGCTTCATGGGAATATAATAAAGAAATATACCTTTAACTTGTGGCAGATTTAAAGCCTTTTGTAAATTCATGCTGAAATTAATGCTCTCCATAATCATTAATGTCAGAATAATGAATTACATATAACCAATTGTAAAAATAATACATTAAAAAATTTTGGAAGTGTTAATTTATCGGAACGCAAACTTTTAAGTGCCATGTTTATAAGTCTATAAAATTTCCATGTGGCTCGTTTTAAGCCTACAAACTATAAGCATTTATATACTTTTTTTACCAGTGAATAAAACATTTTGAAGCGATTGTTTTTTCCTGACTAATGTTGATAATATTTAACAGGAAAGGTTTGTGATAATCATTTTGATGGTTTATTTGTTTAGTGACTACCTCTTGTTACTCTTAGTTTTGACATGACCTGACATGCTGCTCTCGTACATAATTAAGTCTCCATGCATTACAGAATTTGCAGTTTTTGTATGTTATTATTTTTTTGTTAATGTTTAATGTGCTTCAGTATTTATATTTAAAAAATGAATTACTGTAGTCATTTTCAATATCATTGAACTTGATACTGTCAACATTGTTGCCATTATCAGCCTATAGGTTGGTCAGTTTTGTCACGTTATTGTCAAAGTGTTGGTTGTGGGGTTCTCAGTGCTACACTGAAACATTCCTTACTGTGGAAGTTGAAATAAAATTGTTAATTAGTTTTAGTATTAAATAGCCTAATTGTTTTTCATAACATGGGAGAGGAGAGAAACAGGTTGGCAAAGAGGAAAATATTTAATTTGATCACAAACGCTACCACTTTAGGGTAGTTTCTGATTTGGTGTGTTTTGCCGTGACCTTTGATACTAGCATTGGGTTCTTAAGATAATCATAAATTATTCATTTAAAGCAGATGAACAGGATATTTAACCATACAGGAAGCTTAATCCATTATGGGTTCACCATAGCCCATGCTACTTGGAACTTATTGTTCCAAGTTGATGAATCTAAACCAACAATAACAGGAAGCTTTTTTTTTAATTGTGTGAAGGAACTACTGGTAATTATAGTCAAAAAGTGAAGAAAATAGAAAAGGGTAGTATATATCACAACAGATTAAAATAGGAAAGGCAAAAAGAAAATTAAAGTGAGAGCAAGAAATAAAGTACTGAAAGTCAGGTGATTAACTTTTCATTAGTGCGTGTCAAATGAGGACGATTTTGAGTTGCAGGGAAGGTTTGGATTACTGCTTAGGATTAGTCCCACACATATATGGGACTTGATTTGCTTCCTCAGGCCTCCAATAAACACGTCATCTTGGAAGAAAAACTCTTGGAAACCCCCTCCTGGCATGTGAGGGCCACATTGAGAGGGCAACCTCACCGTATGCTGCAGCAGCTCACAGCACTTTGTACCCACAGCATCACTTGACTATGAAAAAATATACAGTGGAACCTCTACGAATTTTTAGTTGCAACCCCAATTTTGTCTCGACTTACGAGCTTTGCCTCGACTAGCGACTTGATGCATGTATGGGTCGACAGAGCGGATGGTTCCTGGTAGCATGGGCGATCCCACCTCAGTTTACCAGAGCCACCTGCTTGGTGAAAATCGCTTGTAAAGAAATTTTGTTTTTAGTGCTTTTTTTTGGTTTCTGAACATAAAAGTAATTATATATCACACCATGGGTCCCAAGAAAGTCAGTGGTAAGGTTCAACCTAAGAAAACACACGTGAAGATTACCATGGAGGAAAAAAAGAGAGATTCGTAAACATGAAGAGGGCGTGCAAATTATCGTTGATCTAGCTAGGTAGTAAAACAAATGTCGATGTATATTGTACTTGCCAAGAAAAAGAGCATTACAAGTGCTAAAGTGGCAAAAGGCGTATCAGTAATCACGAAATGTAGAACAGACTCTTGATATTAATTTGGGTACACATCAAGGAATTAGTGGGTGATAGCATTTCGGAGGCCTTCGTTTGTGAAAAAGCAAGGCTATTGCATAAAGATCTTACGAAGAAAACCCCTAGAACTAGTGATGCACATACGAAGGAGTTTAAGGCAAATAAGGGATGGTTTGAGAAATTTATAAAGTGGCATTCAGTGTTGAGGCATGTTAATCAGGGCTGCCAGCTCAAACCAGCAGCTGAAAGATTTGTTGGCAAATTTAAATGTTTTGTGGAGATTGAGGGATACCTACCACAAGTGTTTGTGATTAGACAGCTATTCTGTAAAAGATTGCTGAAGAAATCATTACCTGGACACAAGCCTATGAAAGATAGGCTAACTCTTGTGCTGTGTGGTAATGCGAGTGGCAGTGTGAAAATTAAACCCTTGCTTGTGTATCATTCTGAGAACCCAAGGGTTTTAAAAAAATATAATGTGCAGAAAAACGGTGTGAGATGTGGAGGGCTAATAGTAAGGCATGAGTGACAAGCCATTTTTTTTTTTTTTTTTTTTTTTTTTTACCGAGTGGATGAATGAAGTGGTTTGCCCTTCCATCAAAAAATATCTGCAGATCAGTTTGCCACTCAAGGCCTTGCTTCTCCTTGACAGTGCTCCTACTCATCCTCCAAGCTTGGAGGATGCATTGTTCAAGGAATTTAGTTTTGTTACAGTAAAGTTCCTTCCTCCCAACATCACCACTCTACTTCAGCCTATGGACCAGAAAATCATTGCCAGTTTTAAGAAACTTTATGAAAGGGCACTTTTCCGGAGATGACAAAGTGATGGATGCCACAGAGTTCGCCCTCAAAGAATTCTGGAAAAAATATTTTAACATTCAGAGTGCTTTAACCCTTAAACTGCGCAACACTTCGTATAATGTGTTGAGTAAATGACATGAAAGTGTGCATCCCTTCATATGACGTTTTGGAGCACCGCGCAAGATTTAAACGGTTCACGGCTACACGGGGTTCACATCAGCTTCCTCAGGGCTCTTGTAAACAGACGCCATTTTTTTTTTTAAATCATGGGCTACATTCCCAGGCGTGAAAGCCTCGGTACTGAATGAGCCACCAAGGCTGGCGCATGCAGCATGAGCTCGTAGCACTGCTGTTCAGCTTGTGACCACATCATCGCCTAAAAATGTAAAAAATATGTGTAACTGGTATTATTTAGCGATGATAGTATTACAAAAGACCCCTGATTGATAAAAATGACAAGAATCCCCGGCGGTCACTCGTTCCTCGATAGAATTCTTGGCGACTCGGATACTTTTAATATCGTTCGCCTTATGCGTTTTTGTTCTCGTACTGGCATCCTTGGTGACATTTAGCGCCCTCTGATTATTCCTCACAGTTGATGGTGCTACATAGCCTTCCCGGTTTGGTGCCTTCTTTTGATAATTACCTTACCTTACCCAAGGTGCCACAG
The DNA here is from genome assembly GCF_040958095.1 of Procambarus clarkii. Lineage (NCBI taxonomy): Eukaryota > Metazoa > Arthropoda > Malacostraca > Decapoda > Cambaridae > Procambarus > Procambarus clarkii. The sequence goes on along the minus strand of NC_091150.1, from coordinate 31,323,037 downwards.
GTACAAAGAAACACTACTATCCATTACAGTACCTGTATTCTTTTTACTGCCACTCCACCTTCCTTCCACCCATTGTAAAAAAATTAATGACTGAAGAAGGGATCAGTCAATTACACAGGAATGCCAAGAATGTAAATCCTTAATTGCCTTGAAAAGGGGAATGAATTTACTGTGGCGTAAATCAAACAAGGGAGGACATATTTAATATATGCGAGTTCTTGCAGAACCACATGAAAACTTATATCAAACACAATAATTAACACTTTCATGCGGTAGCGACAGTTTGCGACCATTAAGCTTAAGAGTGAAGGGTATACTTATACTGTACCTTTTTATGCTTGTAAATTGGCAAGTTATTAACATTATACAAGAAATTAATAAAAATTAGATATTTTTATTAATTTTATTCCATAATGCTGGTTATACAATATGCCACAATTATTTACACAAACAGAATGTTCTTAATGTCATTAGGGTGGAATGAATGTTCCATCACTGTCTTGGCTCCAACACCAACTACAGTTTCTCCCTTGTAAGTGTCAGTGAGAGATTTAACAGTGATGGAACTCTGGAGAGCATCTGCAGTAGTATCTTTCAGAGAATAAAATGTAATGTCCACTTCAGGTTCAGTCATTAGGAAACCATTATCAGAAAACACACCATCTTCATCTACCTCAAGCCACACAAACAGCGATATTGCATCATTTGTCAGTTTTACTGTGAAGGTCCTGTTACTTTTAACTGTTGTGAAAGGCCCAGAGATAGATTCAACCTGCAAGAAAAAAAAATGTTATCAATAATTGTTATATGAGCTTATGATGACTAAATATGATGTTAGCAAAAGACATCAGCAGGTAAGTTTGTATAAAGATTTAATATTCAGTTTGTCTTTTTCTTTTTTCTTTTTTTAAATAGTGAAGGTTGTTACTGACACGGAGTCCCTGTTATACAAACACTCATCCATTTGAATAGCCTCTCTAAGTCCCTATTTGTGCATCAACACGCTCCTCTATCCCTAGTACTGTATTATGAGCAGTGCTACTAAAATGTCTGCTTAGCCCACTAGGAGAAACAGGGTATGATCAAATCGTACACAGGATGGTTTGACAGCTCATTTTTCAATTGTCAAAGCTGTAAATATACATCATCAGGTTTGGATGTATTAGCTTAGATTAGTCTGTGTTAAGCATGGGTTAAATTAGGTTTGTGTGGGTAAGATTAGGTAGGCTTTAAACTCTGTTGGCGAACCATGGTGTGTACGATATGACTTGTATTTGGGGAGATGCAGCAGTATTCTCATGTTTAGGACCACACATTATATATTGTGGACTTTCAGCTGTTTATTGCTGGAAATACTATTAACAATGGCTGATAGGAAGAAGATTATTGGCAATGCACCAGTGCCAAGGAAGAGATGACTCCTCTGCAAACACACAATGTAACTTCCTATTTTCTGCTTGTTTCATCTTGTTACAAAGATGTAACATCTTTGGTTGTTACATCTTGTTACAAAGATGTAACATCTTTGGTTGTTACATCTTGTTACAAAGATGTAACATCTTTGGTTGTTACATCTTGTTATAATGTTTTTACAACGTATTAGAGTGTTGTTACAACTTGTTAGGTGTTAAAACTTGATGGAACGTTGTAGCGACATTGTAGTTTCGTTGTGTGTTTGGCGGGTCATTACTTTCAAGAGAAAGCATTATTACAATAATTTCAATAATTTATTGAAAGTACAATAATTTCAAACTTCTGAACATTTTAGCATATACCACTGTCTCATTAAATTGATTCCATTTGTAACGGTTCTATTGTTACGTAAAGTATGGTGACAAATAAACACAGACAGTAAGATACTATATATATATTTGGTCGAATATACTGAAGTACACAGGTGATACTTTGGTGTGAGTTGAGCGCACTGAGCGTCGGTACAGTATCTCGCAAGTGTCTGCTCTAGACCCTACTTGAAAGTAGACTCTGGTTAATGTTTGCTATTCTGCTGCTTATATGCTCGGGCAACACCTCACCGTGTTGCCCGGGCAACGCCTCACCTCATTCATCTCCAAAGGTTGACAGGAATATTAACAATGCATTTGGAGCGAGTATATTATTGGGATAATCTACTCGCTACACATTTATCTACCAGCTGTTTCACAAAAGTGAATTTTCCAAATTATTCCAGCACCATTGTTTTTCTGTTTGAATCTATTGCTCCTTATTTTCAGAGTTGCAGATTTACTCAAATATTCTTTATCAACTTTGTCAATTCCTGTCAAGATTTTATATATTATGCAAATGAGATGTACTGTACTGTATGCAAAATTTTGAGATATACATACAATTAATGAATTCACCCAAGAATTCAAACCACAACAGATGCAAAATTGGAAAACCAGACTAGTTTAATAAAAGTTGCAAGGGAAGGATACCAAAAAATAAAAAATGGAATCAATTTAGGAAGCAAAGAGAGAAAAAAAGAGAGATTTAAGATATTGCAAACCATTACTGTTACCTAGCAGTAAATAGGTACCTGGGAGTTAGTGAGCTCTCACAGGCTGCTTCCTGGGGGTGGAGGCCTGGTCGAGGACCGGGCCGCGGGGACACTAAAAGCCCCGAAATCATCTCAAGATAACCTCAAGATACTGTATTCATATACAACCCGTCCTCGACTCGAGTCCATTACATCCAGTGGTCGCCCCCACTGACACATTCATGAATTTTAACATGCTGTTCATTTAAAACAGGAATTCTCTCAAATAATAATTATTATAATATATTAGCATATTGTGCATATATAGGCATAGATTAGGTTAGGTGTTTAGGTTCTGTTGGTGATTATTTGTGTTTGTAGTACGTGGGTGAAGCATTTATAATGTTATGGTTCGAACAAAATTCATCAGTGAAGCACTTGTTCCGGAAGTGTTCGAACGAAATCAGTTGCAAGTCGTGTGTAAACCATTTTTCATTCATAAATAGGGGGTTTGGCGGGTGCGTGGAATCACTTTTGGGTCTTTGTTTGGAGGACGAGCTGCCCTATACAGAACATGTCTCAATAGAGACACGTTGCCCTAGTGAATCTGACTTGCCAGACATCGATCATGTTATAGCTCTCTTATTGGGATCACGAATAATATTAATAACAAGCTTTCGAACATTCTGCATATAGACAGTGCTGTATGGCCAGACTGGCTTAGCACTTTTTTATAATAACAGTATGTACTTACTATATATCTATACAGCTAAATAACTTAATGGAGTGAGAAATATTGCTGGACATTTAGAAACTAATGGAATACAAAGGTACAATACCATAAATAAATCTAGACAGCACTGTGTCATCAAATATAATACATATTACCATTACAATACAGTACAGTAGTAGAAGTATTAAAAAGGGAACTTTACTACCTGTTTTAGGATGTATTAGATCAGCTGAGTTATTATAGCTACTTGAGACTACAGGCTGTAAGCCATAATGTCCTTGCTGACTAGGCAACAGTCTCATATGTAAGTCTGCGAGAGTAGAGAAATCTCGAAAAAAGCTACAGGCAAGTAACTTTAAAATGCAATACCAACCTTAACAGTAGCATGAGGTATGTATGCATCCTTAGGCTTCCCCAACAGAAGGAAGTTGTCTGGAGCTGCAGGAGATCCATCAGCAGCAGATATCAAGCGAGATACAACAAAACACACATCTTCCTGGTCATAAATGCCTTGCTGACAGAGAGTATTCATTTCCAAGTCTTGCAAAAGTTTTACGGTAGCCACTAAATTTGCTTCTGCTGCTGCCTGTAACATATTAAAAATACGCAAGATAAACAGTCTCCCAGGAGGCTGTTCTGGCAGCTAGAACATAAAGGAAGGATGACAGGCAGATTACTGACTTGGATGAACAATTTTCTATTGACAAAAAATAAGAGCAGTGATTACCGGCAATGTATCAGACGAGAAATGTTGCTAGCAAAGCACCACAAGGTTCAATTCTAGCACCAGTAATGTTTATTATCTACAATATATAAACGATCTATCAGAGAGGGACTCGGAGTTGCATGAATGTTTGCTATTTGCTTGCGTTTCTTAATACTCAAAGAGAAGTAAGTTAACAAAATTGAGAAAGTTGAAAAAAATGCAATAAAAGGTGATACTTAATGATGATAGGCAGTACATTATGGAGTCAGTAACTCTAGCAACAGCACAGTAGCTTATTTACATTAACAACATAATGGAAATAGTAAGCTGTAATTTAAAAAAGCAATTGGGACATAATAAAACGGTAAAATACTATAAGTATAATGGGGCCAACACAAATATATACAAGGATCACAAAGGATATGAGTTAACACTATATAAAAGAAATGCAATAATTAAATGATACTTAATATTATCATCATTACTGTATTATCATTCAAATATTATCATCCTTGGTGAATTCAATCTACCCAATGAAGATTGACAAACAATAAAATTATACCAGGAAATCAACCTGAAATAACCAACCACAGGTCAGAGAACTATGTAGATTCTGTGACAAATTTTTGCTCAACCAGCAGATTACAGATCTTTCCAACTAGGAACGAAAATCCTCTAGGTGTGATCTTCACAATGAAGAAATAATAATGGACATTACAATTTCAGAGACCACATCTGAACTCAGATTACAAGCTCACTGAGGTGCAGACTATATTCATAATAGGTTCAAAAAGATTATCAAGCGAGGGGGCTATTCAATAAATTCAACTTTAATACGGTAATAGGATTGACAACATCCAGTGGGAAACCATCTTAAGTAACTAAACTCCCGCTCAAGAAATAGAACAGTTGACTGCCAAAGCATACAGTGTCTGCTTGAAACATGTTCCTTTACAAAAGGTCAGAAAGAGAAGGCAACTACAGAAGAAAATAATAACGGAAATGCTTAAGCACATGCAACCATCCCAACAAAGAAAAAATAATTTCAACAGGCAAATTGAAGAAAAGAGCACAAGCTGAAGAAATCATATTAGACTGAAGAGATAAAGAACAATCCAAAATATTTCTTTCATATGTGAGATCAAAATAAAAAAAATCTCCACCAGTATTGAACTTACAAGTGAAGGTTCATGTACCAACCTGTCCTCTTACAAAGAACATTGCATTTTGAACGTATGCGTTACATAAGGCCAAATTAGAAAATGGAAGCGGCTCGCGAAAGTGATGTACTGCTCCGTTTTCTGTTTTGGGTCCTCGGAATGGTTAGGAGAAGACACTAATATGACTGTTTTCTTGATGTTTGGAAACCTTAGGAGGATGGGATGCATGTACAGAAGACAACAAAGAAATTAATGAAATCCTAAAAGATCAATATTGTTTGATCTTTTAAACATACGAGGCTATGTTTAGCACCCCCAATAAACATGATATTGGAAGATCAGAAGAGCTTTTAACTTATGAATGATATCCAAACCCCTGACAATATAACTGATATTAATACAAACATTGCAGATTTTGAAAGAGGAATTGATAACATGCCCATACACTCATCCCCAGGGCCAGACTCTTGGAATTTCATGTGTATAAAGAAATTAAAAATGCCAGTACTCGGTGTAGTTTGGAGAAAAAGCTTGGATACAGAGGAGATACCTGAAGCACCGAAATCAGCAGATCTACATAGCTCCATTACACAGGGAGTGGAGAAAACACTGGCTAAAAAGAAACCAGTGGCACTTAAATCACACATCATAAAAGTTTTTGAAAGATTGATTAATAGTCAGAGCTCCAGTTTTGGAGAACAATGACCTTCGCAACCCTGGTCAACATGGATTTAGAGCTGGAAGATCGTGCCTTTCGCAATTACTCAACTACTATGACAATAACGGAAGCATTAGAAGAAAAACTAAATGAAGATGTGGTATATACACAGACTTCACAAAGGCATTTGATGTGATCATGGAGTGATAGCCCATGAAATTATATCAACGGGAATAATAGGTAAAGTAGAGCAAATTAAAATAAATTTCCTGTCAAACAGAATGCAGACAGTAACAGTCTGTCAAACAAAATCAAGTTTTAGCACTGAAAAACCTTTGTACCTCAGGACACAGTCTGCTTTCACTACTGCTTTTCTGGGGGGAGCCCCATCAGCTCCCTGGAGCTATCCAGGCTGAATGGATATGTATATCTTTCTGGCATCAGTTAATGCATGGAGTTTTTGCCTACCGGGGACCACGAGCTAGAACCTGGCCCCCTCTAGAGAGGCACGAGGAGCAATGGCCTATAGAGACCCCCTTGTGGTTGGGAGCATTCCATGTCTGCCATCGACCGGGACTTGCACCCAGAAAGGTAGGCACCCCAAAACAAACCCCGTATTCTGGTAAAAGTATTGCGACCAAAAGCCGAACAGGTGGACAGAACTCCCCAAATGAAAAGTAGCAAACTAGCATGACGTCATCATGTCGCTGTGCCGCTGTCTGCACAACCCCACCCCCCCTTCCTCCCCGGGAAGGGGAAGGGGGGAGCCCCAGACCCATCTGTTGGCGACCCAACCTACAGTTCTTGGCTGATGGAAGTCTGGTGCGGTCGTGCCTCTGGCTCCGGTTTTTGTTTCAGTTCTGTGCCTTGTGGTGTGGGTCGTCTCTACTGGTGGTGCGTGAGCCAGGAGACGTATTCCACGGTACTCGGGCTGCATGCACCTAGGATTCCCTTCCCTAGGTGCCCTTTTAGTACTGCTCTTGGGGCTTGGGGCCTCCTTCCACAAGTCTCTTCGGGATCTACCTCCGCTGTGCCGTTTAGTGCTCGGTACTTGGCCACCCTTGGGGTCAGCTGGGATTTTTCTCACCCTTGTTTGTCTCTGGGTAGGGGGTAGTTTTTTCACTGGTAGGGGCGCGGGGTGTGTGTGTGCACCCAGGCATCTTCGGTGCCTGAGTGCACCCTGATATCCATGGTGTCCCTCTGTGTATGTGCACCCCCCCCCCCCCCTACGCCACACGTTGTGGTTGGTCGTGTACATTGTGTTACCGGCTGCTAGTTGGTCCCTATTCTGGTCTTTTCCTTGCCTATTTCTGTCCCCCCCTCCTCTATGCTACACTTGGTTGTGAATCTTGGTCAGTGCTTATTGGCTATACTGTTGTTAGGTGCTGAGGTGGGCCTCTGTCTATGTTCAGTTTCCTGATTTTGGACTACCCCAGTGTTCAGTTTTGGTACTGGGTTCACTTTTTTCCTGTTCTCCCTGCAGGCTTTTGTGTTGCAATGTCTGCAGGAGGTTGTGGACTTC